>NW_007726112.1:666567-689030 GCF_000696425.1 Galeopterus variegatus | reverse complement strand
GGGAGCTAAAAATAAATAAATCAATTCACACACATACATACACACACACACAAAAAAAAAAAACAAAAAAAAAACCGGGGTTGAGGGAGAGGAAGATATAACAACCACAATTTTTTTGAAGTTCTTACAACAAGCAAATGGAAAGGACACGCTTGGGTGGGAGGGGGGAGAGGGAGGAGGGAGGGAGGTTTCGGTGATGGGACATAATAATCAACTACATTATATATTGACAAAATAAAAATTTTAAAAAAAAGAACAAAATAACTGTGAATAATGAATTACACATTCACCTAAAAGAATATTCAAAGGAGAATATAGGATAAATATATTTTTATATTAAGAAGACTGAGAGAGTTCAAAACTAAAAGACTTTTACTAAAGAAAAACCTAAAGGATATACTTCCTTCAAGAAGAAAGACGTGAGCTGTAAGAAAAATTACATGGGAGGAAAATGTTAAATTAGACAGATTTACTCAATAAAACTATAATTATAATAACTACTTCATGAGGTTGGTATTAAATCAAGACAAAATGAAAATCTCATACAATCATAGCATACTAGAAGGTGGGTGAGTTCAAAAGCATTCTAAATCCTAGCATTATTTGGGAGAAGGATAAAGACTTTTATTAACTTTAGATTTTGTTAAATTTAATATGCACGTTAAAATTTCTAAACTGATAAAATCATAATCTATAATTTCCCAGTTAGTAGGGAAAACATAAGAGCAAGTAACAACTATTAATCAATCCAATGGAAAAGAAGAAAAAAAAATATATATATATATATATACACACATACAAAGAGAGAATCTTCTTTTTGTCATGCTTTCTATTGGGGTATTGTGATCTTAATCAATATTTTTACTTTTTTATTAGTTCATTTAAGTTGCTGTTATTTTGAGGTCATTTCTTACTTTAGTGCAATCAGGCCTATCATGAGTAACACAACAAAGAAGAAATTAAAATGTTATCATTTGCAAAGGATATGATTTCTTACAAAGAAAAGCCATAACATATTATACACAAATTACTGAAATTTAAGAAAGAATTTTTTAGGTTAAATATATTAGAACATTTAATACAAGAAAGTATGAAAGTACAGTTTATGTAATAGAATGACATAAAAAATGCCATTAATATAAATATACAAAAGCATTTTAAAAATAATATACTATAAATAAAACTTAAAATGATGTACAAAAACATTATGTAGAAAATTATAAAATATTATTGAAAGACATTAAAGACAACTAAGTGCAGAAGCATACAATGTACATAAATAGAAAAAATCAATTTTTTAAAAATGTTAATCTTTTAAAAAATATTAATCTATAGATTTGATGTAATTTCAACCAAAATTACAACAGCTTTTTGTTTTTTAATAGAGGTTGATGACCTGATTCCATGATATATATAGAAGATTCAGGACAAAGAATATATTAGTTATGGTTCTCCAGAGAGACAGAATTGATAGGATATGATATAAATAAACAAGAGGGAATTTATTAGGGGAATTAGCTCATGCAACTGTGAAGAAAACTCCCAGGCTGGGCCATCTGCAAACTGGGTGTGAGTAGTGTGGCTCAGTCCAAGTCCAAAAGCCTCAAAACCAGGGAAGCTGATGGTGTCCTTGTCATAAGTCCTGGAACCCAAAAGCTGAAGAGTCTCAACCTCTGATGTCCAAAGACAGGAGAGAAAAGTGTGTCCCAGCTCCCGCAGAGAGAGGAAGATTCACAGTTTTTCTTTGTCTTTTGTTCTCTCTGGGGCCCCAATGGGTTGGATGGTTCCCACCATTGAGGGCAGGACTTTCCCGCCCAGTCCGCTCAGGCTCTCATGCTAATCTCTGCTGGAAACACCCTCATGGACACAACTAAAAAGACACTTTATCAGGTTTCTTGGCATTCCTTAATCTAACAAGTTGATACCTAGAATTAACCTTCAGAAAGAATATCCAACATACTCCTAAAAAGAACAAAGTGGTAGACTTTCCTATTAGATACCACCATTAAGAACTAAGGTATTTGGTGAGAGGTATGGATCAAGATTCATTCCTCTACAAATGGATATCCAGTTTTCCCAGCACCATTTATTGAAGAGACGGTCTTTTCCACAATGTATGTTCTTGGCGCCCTTGTCAAAGACCAGTTGGTGTAAACACGTGGGTTGATTTCCAAGTTCTCTGTTCTGTTCCATTGGTCCACATGTCTGTTTTTATGCCAGTTCCATTCTGTATTTGTTACTATAGATTTGTAATATAGTTTGAAGTCAGGAAGTGTAATGCCTCTGGCTTTACTTTTTTTTTGCTCAGGATTGCTTTGGCTATTCAGGGTCTTTTTTTGTTTCATATGAATGTTAGGATTGCTTTTTCTATTTCTGTGAAGAATGTCATTGGTATTTTCATATGGATCGCATTGAACCTGTAGATGGCTTTGGGTAGTATGGACATTTTTACTACATTGATTCTTCCAATCCACAAACAAGGAATGTCTTTCTATTTCTTAGTTTCTTCTTTAATTTCTTTCAGTAGTGATTTGTACCTCTCATTGTAGAGATCTTTCACCTTTTTGGTTAGATTTATTCCTAGGTATTTTACTTTTTTGGTGACTATTGTAACTGGGCTTGCTTTCTTGATCTCTTTTTCTTCTAGTTTGTTGTTGGAGTATTAAAAACACTACTGGTTTTTGTATGTTGTTTTTGTATCCTTAAATATAATGCCTGAAACTTTAAAACTCCTAGAAGGAAACATAGGGGAAATGCTCCAGGATTTAAGACTGGGCAATGACTTTATGAATAACACCCCAAAAGCACAGACAACAAAAGAAAAAATAAACAAATGGGATTATATCAAACTAAAAGCCTTCTGCACAGTGAAGGATACAATCAATAGAGTAAAAAGACATCCTATAAAATGGATGGATTAATATTAATATCCAGAGTATACAAAGAGCTCAGACAACTTTACAGCAAAAAAGCAAATAATCCAATTAAAAATTGTGCAAAGGACCTGAATAGACATTTCTCAAAGGAAGACATACAAATGGCCAACAGGTATATGAAAAAGGCTCAGCATCACTAATCATCAAGGAAATGCAAAACAAAACCACTTTGAGATATCACCTCACCCAATCAGACTGGCTATTATAAAAAACACAGAATAACAAATGCTGGCAAGGATGTGAAGAAGAGGGACCCTCCTACACTGTTGATGGGACTGCAAATTAGTACAGCCATTATGGAAAACAGTATGGAGGTTCCTTAAACAACTACAGATGGAACTTCCATATGATCCAGCAATCCTACTACTGGGGATATATCAGAGGACTGAAAAACATCAGGTTGAAGGGATACCTGCACTCCCATGTTTATTGCAGCTCTATTTACACTAGCAGGCAGTGGATGACTGGATAAGGAAATACTGGTATATACACACAATGGAATACTACTCAGCCATAAAAAAGAATGAAATTCTACCATTTGTAGCAACGTGAATGAGCCTGTAGAAAATTATTCTAAGTGAAACAACCCAGGTACAGAAAGAGAAATACTACATGTTCTCACTCATAACCAGGAACTGAATCCATAAATAAACAAATGAATAATAAAGACAGACAGAGAGAAAGAAAGAAAGAAAGAAACAACAATCACAGTAACACATTGAACTTTTATAGAGGTGGGAAAGGGGAGAGGAAGGTTGATGAAGGGGGGCTAATGAGGAATTGGTCAACAGACACAAAGAATGATTGTGTATTGTAATGACGAACAAGCTAACTATACTGAGCTAAGCACCACACATTGTACACAATTATTGAAAATCAACATTGTACCCCACATGTATGTATAATAAAAATAAATAAATAATAAAAAATAAAAAAACTAAGGTAACATGTTTAAAGAAGTGTAATATTGGTTCAGTAACGGGTAAATAGACCAATGCAGTAGTAGATGCGCTGAAAGAGCTTCGTGAATGCGATGAGACTCAAGGGATGAGAGAGCTATTTCAGAATAGGTAGGAAAAGAATGGACTACTCAGTAAATGGCACAATTATAATTGTTTTTCCCGACAGAAATAAATAAAACCAAAAAATAAATGCTATGTTAAGCCATACACAAAAATCACTTATAGGAGGATTAGGGACATCCACTACCAAAAGTGAAATTTTCATATTTTAGAGGAAATTATAATCTTGTTAGGCAGCATTTATTAAACAAGACATAAAAGCACAATCCATAAAAGCACAAAACAAAAAGCAAATTTTACTTTCTTAAAATTAAAACTGGGTATTCATTAAATGATGCTGTAACAAAGAGAATATACAAACTATAACTAGAACAGGAAGACAATGATTGCAGAACACTTAAACAACAAATGCTTAGCATTTGTAATATGTAAAGAATTCCTACAAATCAGTATTGAAAAGACAAACGACTCAACAGGAAAAATGGGCAAAAGACACAAAAGAGAATTTCAAAGAAGATAAACAAATAGCACACAGATATATTATAAAATTATTCAACTTCCTTAATAATCAGAGAAAGGTTATTAAAACCCACAATGATGTACTATATCTCATCCTCTCACTCATTAGATTGATAATAATTAAAACATCAGTTAATACCAAGTGTTAACTATGATTTAGAGTGAGGAAAACTTGGATTGGATGGAATTGTTAGATAGTCCAACTTATACAATAATTTGCATTAATTATCTACTAAATCTGAGTGTGCACATTTCCTTTGATTCAGGAATTTCAATTCAAGATATATAGCTTAGAGTGACATATACATTCACATATATATAGAAAGAGAAAGACAGATGCAAAATGTTCATAGCAATACAGTAATACCCAAAACAAGCACATTTTTTAAACCTGAAAACAATGCAGATGATATTTACCAAGATTATATTTGATGAGACACTGCATCTTAAAAATTAAACTATTATTTGAAGTTAAGATGAATGAAACAAATGATCTACAAATGAATAAACCTTTTTTTTAAAAAAAAAAAGACACAATGCTAAGTAAAAAACAGTAATCTATCAAAAGATACAGACAGTACCTTTCGTATATATAAAATTTAAAAATAATAAAAAGGAAATAATATATCATTCCAAAGGGAATACACATGTGATAAAACTATAAATGAAGACAAGTGAATTGTTCCTATGCATTTATATACTTTCGATGTGTGATGATGATTCACAAAAAAGTAAAATTAGTGAAAAATTGCATGCCCCAGAAGTAATGCATTTATTGAATAATAATTGCTCTATCCTGCATCCTCTTTCAGCTTTAACTGTACTTCTTGTTTCTACATAAGATTCTCCCAGCTCAGCTTGCTAAAAGAAAATTGCAATCAGTTATCATAAAATTTCATTTTCCTTGATTTATCTTACTAATGTCATGTGAGGACACACATACTTATGCATTGAAGACGTAAGGAGAAGTGGCTTGAGGGTTTCTACCGTTTCTATTATATTATGTTACTTTAAATAGTAAACATTCTCCAAATTTAAATATATTCTTAAAGAGAGAAATAGCAATGGGGACTGTAATGATATGCAAATACTGTTAGCTCTTCCTGGAAGAACCATATCTGTGTTTTGTTTTGTTTTGTGTAATTTTATCTAATGTCTTTTTGGAAGGTATGGGATGATAATCCAAAGCTTTTAAACTACTCATGAGATATACAATTTGAAGGGAATATAAACCCATTTTCCTATTTTTGTGACTGAAATATATCACCATCTGCTTGGAAAAAAATGAGACATTTTTTCTTATAAAATATTTTTTCTGCTTCTTCTAAAATCACATATTTCTCATGAATAGAAAACCCAACAGAATCAGGCAGACAGCCAAAATAGGCATCAGTAGTCTAGGAAACACCCTGTAACCCACAAAATACTCAAATTACCCTGGACCTCCAAACAACAATATACATATATGGATTATACCTGATGAATTAATGAAATAAAATGAGTTAATAAAGATGGTATTCACCTGTCACTTATTTTCAGTATGATGATTTATTTTAAACAGTTAATATTACATGTATACATGTATACAGAAATACATGCATATATATATGAACACACATAAAATATCAAATGAAAGTTTAGTTAAGGCTATAACTAGTCTAGTAAATGAGATGAAAATAAAGCAAAAAGCATTTACCCATAAGGATTTTTAAGACTTTGACTTCAGAGTGAAATTGAACTTTTAAAAAGCCCCAAGCTCTAATAAAGCAAGGATTCATTATCAAAAGTTTTTATGAAGAGGAAAAACAGGAATATATTAATGACTTGAAGAAACTAAAAATAAGATGACCTCAATCTTTAAAAGGAGAACACGGAATTATGAAAGTATGTGGTAAAGACACAAAGACACAATTAATTCCATTCACTTTGAGAAATAACCATCGCCTTCAGAAATTACTGGTCTTGGCCACATCTCACTGAGATATTACCGCTGTAGATGAAACTGAACATTCTGGCTCCTGCTGATTATATTCTAAAAGTGTCATAGCAGTTTTTAGTTACAATTCTGAATTGTTATAAATGATACACGGGTATATTATATACCCCCTAGGGGAAAGTATGCTGCTAAGCTCCATAAGCAGATTCTCGCTCTGTGAATTGGCCTTCTCTGCCTCTCAGTCACCACTGTGTGGTGGGCAGTAGTGAGTCACCCCACACTTCTAAAATTTACAATTGCTCCCAACCGAACAAAAATATATTAGCCTCAATTATGAATTCCCTGGAAAGAAGATCTTCTTGGCTCAGGTTTGAAAAAGTGATCTCTTTTGGTTCAATCAACTAGAATAGGAAGATTGATGATGCACTCAAGTATGGCTGACAGAAGACAATTGGGGTAGAGGCTATTTGTAAATTGGAGCACTACCCCACAGGGTATTTATTACGAGACCAGTAGGGGCTTATACCCACTGCCCTGGGACAATTTACTAACCCAGGAATTTGAGTTGCCTCTAACTCTAAACATGGACCTGCCTTTCTGTGGTATTTGTCCTATTAATGCATTGTACAGATAAACTGGCCTGCGCTAGTAGAGATGTTCTCAGCTTAATAGGACATACATAAAGGAGCTTAACTGCTTCGCCATTTCACATAGCACCGAGAAGCCTCCGCAGGCCTCATACTTGATATGTGTAAGTGTTCCATACATATCTACAGACCGATATGTAGGAAGGAGAAAAACTATCACTGACTTCATTTATTTTGAAGTGATACTCTTAGGTTTGAGAGCAACAGAAATGTTAATAAATTCACTATTTTAGGGAATGTATGCCTTATTCTTATTATTCTTTCAATAATCTTTATAAACATTATTAATTTTTGATTTTCCATCTCTAGGGTTTCATTTGTCATTTTATTTCCTCATAGTATCAATCCCAGTATTGAATTTTTTTGGCCTGGAAACATTTTAGTTTCTTTCCAAGTGAACAATGACTTCCTTTTCTTCTATCCTTTAACTTGCACAATAAAGTCTCTAATACTGGGGGCCATCCCAGCCTCCATGATTATGAAGGCAGCACTGGTTCTCTTGCTTCATAGTTGCACAGGGGTTATCAACCTGCTTTTTCTCTACTTCAGGTAGAAGTTTTTCTTCTGAACCAATTATCCTCCTATCTTTGTCCTCTGACGAATTGGTTTTCCACTCCCAGCTATTTTCTCTCTTAGGGTAAGTTTTATGTCTGGGTCATTTTGCTTATTTCTCTATCCTCTTAAAAACTGGATTCCTCTGCCTTAGAGAATTCTCAACTTCACATACTATTTGACATGTTTAAAATTTCTTCAATTCTCAGGGAATTTTGTTTTGCTGCTATTTGAGAAGTGCAAAGCAGGTCATCAGTTCAAAAACACAGAAACATATGTTACCTAAAGAAAGAACCCACAGCTGTATTTTGTAGGTGCTACAAAAATCCTATTGTAGATGAATTATCCATCTACTGTTTTTTTATCTCTCCTTACCCACTAGTAGGTACAAATTCTGGAAATAATTATACTCTAAAAACACTTTACCAATGATTAAGAAAGAATTATTCTTAATTACACTTGATCATTTGTGTAACTTGTTGCCTATATCAGAATATTCATCTTCTTAGCAACACTGTACTGACTACATATATAGAAACTGATTCTTTGTGAAAATAACTTCTAATGACTAAACATCTGTCTCAAGAACTCCAATATTTTGTTAGGAAAGGTTAATTATTGTTGCAAATAACAATGACGTACTCAGTACATGGTGGCCTTTTGGCTTATCCCTGAATAGTTGAATATCACATAATCAATTAAGAAAAGGACACCATGGCAGTTCCACAAGGTAAATACAGTCTTTTTGACCATGGGGCAAGGGAAGGGGTTGGCAGGTGTGTGTATGTTGGGGAGCGATTGCTCTATTCACACCATTCCCCAAACTTCAGTCCCAGGAATAGAAAATGCAAGACAAAGCAAAAATTGAGGTTGCCCCAGAGTATCTATCCACCTACTCCCCTGGACCTGACAATAAAACCAAGAAAGCAAACACAGTAGCAAATCTGGTGAGGGAAGGCCTTGGCTAAGTGCCTTAACCTGGGCCAGCAGGAGTATTTTCTCATTTAACCATGCTCATGGAGCTGCTATTGTTTATTCAACCCTCTTGGTTGAGGAACTGTAATTGCAGTGCTTTAAAGCCTTCTGAAAGCAACGGGATTCAAATCAATCAAGAGAAGCAGCATCATGCCTATTTGCGGGGAAATGGGTAAAGAGCAAGCCAGGACAGCCTCAGTCTGCACGGACTGCAGAAGGAGAAAAGTATTGGTCCATTATAAGTGACTAGGCACTGATTAGGCACTGAATGACCATGGCGGCAGGAATTCAGGCGGAGGGAATTCAGGCCTCCTATATAATGATAGGGGAATGCTTCTTAGCTGTTGTTTTGTTTTACCTTCTTAAATATGTTACTCTGCTTTGATAAGTGACACCAGATTCATTTGTGTTTCTTCTCTTTGTCCTGTTCTCCACTCCCAACCCGCCACACTGTCTGTGCACAGGCAAGCAGTGGCTTACTGTCTGCCTTCAGTCGACTCTATCCCCATGTTCTTTAAAGTTTAGTGACATTATTCAGCACACTCACTGAGAGTAAAAGACTTTGTAGTTTATAATGGTAATATTGATATACATACTCATCAGTTTGTATATTTATAGGTAATGCTAAAAATGTTTTCCAGTAACAAGAATTTTTTGAACATCTAACCATCCAATATTAACCACTGGACAACAGAAATAATAGTAATAATAATAAAACATATGCCCTGCCCTCACAGAGTTTATAATCTAATGGGGAATTACTATAATATAGTGTAATATTAACCTATACAGAGAACAGTGAAGAAGGATCCTACCTCAGCCCCAGCGTGGAAGGATAGGGAATCGAGTATAAGGAAAGTATTACTAGTGCAGGCTTCTTAGAGGAGAAGACACCTGAACTGACTTTACAAAGATAAATATTTGTAAATATTTCAAATGGGCATAGGAGGAAAACCTAGGCAAAGACTCCACAGATAAAATGATATTCTCTGGGGAACTGGTAACTAGGGCTTGAGCACAGCATGCTGGGTCAAGCATGACATGAGTTGAGCCAGGAGAGAGAGGCTGGCATAGGCTCATGGAGAGCCTTAGAGGCCGTAGCCAGGACCCCAGTTTCTAACAAGGTGGGAGAGAGAGGACCATTGAATGATGATATGCACTAAATTGTGCCCTCCCCCGTAGTCCCCACCACCATTCATATGTTGAAACCATCATTCATATGTTGAAACCATCATCTCCAGAGTGACTGTAATTAAGATTAAATAAGGTCATAAGGGTGGAGTCCTATCCAATAGGATTGGTGGCTCTATCAAAAGAGGGCAAGAAAGATCTCTCTCTCCGTGTGCATTCATTGAGGAAAGGCCAGGTGAGCACATAGTTAAAAGGTGGATTTGCAAACCAGGAAGAAAGCCTTCAACAGAACTTGACCATGCTGGCACCCTGATCTTGGATTTCCATATTTCAGAACTGTGAGAAAATAAATTTTCGCTGTTTAAGCCACCCAGTCTAAGATATTTTGTTATAGCAGTCTGAGCATACTAAGACAAATGGTGTCAAACAAGGGAGAGGCATGATCAGATGAGTATCATATGAAAAGAGTACTATTAGGTAGGGTAGACAGCAGATTGCAGAGGAAATAAGGCTAGAGGTAAGAAAACCGTTTAGGAGTCTATACTAACTATCCAAGTAACAAGCAAGGAGAGCTTCAACTAAGGTGCAAGCAGAGGGACAGAGTGAAGACACTAGAATTGGCAGAACTTAGAGACACAATGCATGCTGTGGATGAGAGTCTGAAGTTATAAAGTTAAAGTTCTGTCTTACACTGCAGTTTATTTGAAGATAACTTTTTCCACTGTGTGTACAACCCAGATCTGCTTAATCAGACCCATGAAAGCTGCAGTCTGTCACAAAATGCTGAAAGCAAACGGAAGAGCGAGGGCATCATTGTCAACTCCTCCTTGCTGTGGATTCCAGCTGTTCTCACAGGCTGCCTGGCTCAGGCTGTCTGACACAGTGGCTCAGTGCAGAAGCCAGTGCAATCCAGGTTTTATTTATTTATTGATTGATTGATTATTTTTTTAATATTTTATTTTATTTTATTTTACTTCTCAAAATACATTGTACTTGATTTTCATGCCCCTTTACCTGTTCCTCTCCACCCCTTCACATCTCCCCCACATCATTTGAAATATCCGAAAAGCTTGAAATATCTGAAAAGATTTCATTTTTAATTTTTCAATACAAACAGAAGTTCTAGTATTTTCTCTCTCCATTTCACATACTCTCCTGCGGGGTGTGCATCCCACTCTGGAGAAGACTGGCTGTTAGAGAAAAGGGGTAGAGCAGAGTTTGCAACTTGGACCATGCTGAATTTGAGATGCCTTTGGGACATACTATTAATGACCAGTAAGTACTTACATATTTAGGTTTAGAGACTAATCGAGAGATTTGTACTGAAATAATCAATATACTATTGGTCTTTTATACCTAGGAAAGGATGAAAATACTCATAAATAGTTTGTAGTATACAGAGAAAAGTAGATGGAAACTTGAAGAACATGAAAAATAGGAACATAAGAAGGGAGAAAATCTCAGGAAAGAGTCTGAGAATAAGAGGAGCTAATATTTGTAAGATAACTACTATGTATCTGGGAATATTCTAAGTGCCTTTATATATGCTCTCTAAAGCCTCGCAACAATCTCCAAAGGTTGGTACTAGTGTTATCCTCACCATTTTACACAGATGTTTAATTGGTATCCCTGAGTTCACCCAGCAATTGGAGAACAAGAATTTGAACACAGGTAATCTGACTCCAGAGGCCATTTATTAACCACTATTTTGCAAAACTAAGAAGAAAACCAGAAGCAAATGATGTCACAAAAGCCAATGTGGGGGGGACCATTTCAAGAATAGGTAACAGTCAATAATGGCAGCTGCTCTGGTAGGTCATGTAGGATAAGGACTGAGATGCATCTGTTGGATTTAAACACAAAGAAGCAACACTGTTTAGGACTCTTTAGGGCAGTGGAGATGTGGACTAGGGTAGAGAGGTGGGGAGATAATTGTAATGAGGAGAGAACTGACTTGGAAGAGAGGCTGTGGAAACACTGTTTAGTTGTCTTTCAAGAAAGTGAACTTTCAAGGGAGTGGGAGATGGGATAGCTGTTAGAAGGAAGATACAGGTGCATCATTTCCATGCAGCAGCTCCAAATCACTAAGGCACACAGAGGGCAGAACTAATGCTGCCTGCAGATTTTACCTAGTGTGGAGCTAGGAACTGTGTTGAACCTATTTTTCATCATCAGATGCCCTAAGAACATGCCAGTCTCATAGATAAAGTTTTCTACTTTGCTCAATGAAACATCTGGGCATGTCGCCTAAAGAGCACACTGAGAAATGTATTTCAGTCCAGTACTACTAATTTTAACAAATCTCCTGGTAAGTCTAGGCTTTACCATGTGAATGCAGTATGAGAACCCAATTACATCACCATTATTGACACACTGCATCAGCTGATCAATCATAAAACAAGCAAACATTTCATACATAAATGAAACTATTCAGTATTAGTTTATAAATTAAATTCTTAACTTTCCAAGTTGTTTCAAAAAGAATAAAACATTTATGTTTAGAAAATATTAGATAGCTACAGAGTTCTTGAAAAAACATGGAAGTAAACAACATTCTCAGTAGCCATAAAAGAAATTAATAGTATTGGAAAATAGTGTAGTAGGGAATAGGATAAGAGTTCTGTAAAGTGTCTTCATGGGACAAATATCCTCAGAAATTCTTCAAAGAGAAAAAAGAAAAATTACATGATGGCTCAAGAGAATAAAGGATAAAACAAGGATGTGTTGAATGTAATGGCTCCAATGGAATAAATTTATTTTTATAAATGTATATATATATATAATATTTATTATATTGGGTATCTCTCTCTCTCACACGTGTACATATATGAGTATTTAACTCAAACAAAATGCTAGGAAGTATCAGTAGAAGATCTCAAATATACAAATGTTTCAAATAATATGTAAAGCAGTATACAATAAGTACTAAATAAATGTAGGTATTCTTAATTATTTAAGATATAATTTATAGTTTTACATGGCTGAAAGTTAAAAATAATAAATTTTGGCACACGAGACAAAGTTTCATAGGCACAACAACAAAAAAAAAAACTAATTTAGAAATTCTACAACCAAATGTAGGAATCATAGGATCACAGAATACTAGAGCTGGAAAAAATTTTAGAGAACATTTAAATATTCCTTTTATAGATGAGAAAATGGCATAAATCTGTTAAGTCTCTTTGGAATGGTTTACATATCAAATGGAGAGCTTGCCTCCCATAACATAAGGCATTTTATCAGAGAAGAAAGAAATAATATACAATAGAGTGAAGAATCATTTGTGGTTAACTTAGAATGTTTTACAAGAAATAAGAAGGGCATGTTTAAATTACTTATAAGAGAAAGTATCCTAAAGGCAAGAGCAATTTAACAATGAAATAGCCACCCAAAGAGGTCATTGAGGAAACATCAATAAGACATTCAGAAAGAGATTAAATATAATTCTGAAGGGAATAATATGTGTCTGGAAATAACATGCACTAGGTGGAAATGTCTAAATACAATAACCTGTCATTTTCCCCACAGTCCCCGTGTCTATGAATCATGTAAAATAATCATGAGAATAAATACAGATAAGGCGATCATCAAAGGGGGAAAAATCATGAAACAAAATGAAATAGGTATACCAGAACTGACATGGGATAATAGAAGAAAACAATTCTTTGCAGATGAGGAGCTTACTACGCTGCATTCTGTTGGTACTTTTTGCTGCCTTTGTCTACAGGAGCAGTGACAAGACACTCACTTGACATTATGTCAAAAGCCCCAAGATTTTAAAGTTTTTGTCTTTTTCCGTGTCCGGCAACGGATCGCAACCCTCAGTGTTGCCCCCGTACCGGACCGGGGACCGGCAATGGGATCGCAACCCTCTGTGTTGCTCCCGCGCCTCGCTCAGCCAGTGAGCGGGAACCGGTCTGCATGTGGGATCCGAACCCTCGGGCAGCCGCGCTTCCCAAGCGGCGCACTTATCCAGTGCACCACCGGGGCGGCCCTGATTTTAAAGTTTTTATGCCCTCCTTATGGAAAGGATGACCATAAAAGGAACTTGCACTAAACCCTACATAGAGTCAAAACTAATATCCACTACATTTAGTAACTTGTGAAGGTTTATGCTCGTACTAATAATGTCACAATGCAGAATCATAAAATTAGAAAATATTTTGTCTTAGTCCATTTGGCTTGATATACCAAAATACCATAGACTGGGTATAGTAAGCAACTGGCTTATATACAAGAAATTTATTGCTCACAGTTTTGGAGGCTGGAAAGTCCAAGATCAAGGGGCCAGCAGATTCAGTGTCTAGTGAAAGCATTTCCATGTTCATAGACAGCCATCTTCTAGCTGGGTTGTCACATGGCAAAAGGAGAAAGGGATCTCTCTGGAGTCTCACTTATAAGGTCACTAATCCCATTTGTGAGGGCTTTGCCCTCATGACCTAAGCACCTCCTCCCAAAAGCCTTCCCTCCTAAAGCCAACATCTTGGAGAGTTAGATTTCAACATGTGACTATTGAGGTAGCACAAAAACTAAGGAAATAGCATGTTTCAACTGGCAGGATCTTTAAAGATCCTTAGGCATAAAGCCTCATGTGACTGAAAAACAGTAGCATGGGCTTATTCATGGTCAACACTAAGGCATGTATATATAATGTTTATACATTTATATATAAACACACACATACACACATATGAATATAATCACCCACACCATTATTCATATCAGAATGGTCTAAAACACACCCCAAGAAAATATAGGTGAACATTAACATTATCTTACCATGTAAAAAATCTTTCTAAGCAGTAAATGAAACCCATAAATCATAATGAAGAAAATGTTGATTTTGAATACATTAAAATTTTAAATTTCTGCATATCAGGAATCAACATAAGGAAGATTGGAAATCAAATAAATAGGTGGAAAAATGAGGGCCGGCCCGGTGGCGCACTGGATAGTGCGCCGCTTGGGAAGCGCGGCGGTGCTCCCGTCCGAGGGTTCGGATCCCACGTGCAGACCGGCTCCCGCTCACTGGCTGAGCGAGGCGCGGGAGCAACGCCGAGGCTTGCGATCCCGTTGCCGGTCCCCGGTCCGGTACGGGGGCAACACTGAGGGTTGCGATCCGTTGCTGGACACGGAAAAAAGACAAAAAAAAAAAAAAATGAATCTGAAATATATATTATAGGCAAAAGTTAAAATTTGTGCAGTATGCAAAGCTTTTTGATATCCACAAGAGAGATAAACATCCAGTTTATCCACATGGGGAAGGTTTCAAATATTCACATACACATACTTGCACAGATACAAAGAGCCTATGAACATAAAAGCTTCATCACAAATCAAAAATGCAAATTAAATAAGATTTTTTTTCATTAATCAAGAATTAAGAATTCTTCAAATTAGCATATAATTTTGATGAAGATATATAAAAACAAACACTCATATACTGCCGAGAATATAAAAAATTTCTGGAAACTTTCTGGAGAATAATTTGGGAACATAGATCAAAAATCTTTGAATTTTTCATCCTCTTTTACCCAAAATTCTACATATATTTTTAAGAAAGTAATTAGGAGGGGGTCGGGAGTAGTTACAAGAATATTTATCCTATCACCATTTATGACAAAGCAAAATGGCATAACTTTGGCTAATTTTTCCTAGTGACCCCTTGATGGCTCCAAGTGCTTATTCTCTAATTCCACATAAATCATACACGGAGTAACACTTCTGGACTTTTATAAGCCTTTGGTATAAAACTTCCCTTCTGACTTTTATGGGATTCATTTTATATTGCTAGACTCTTGAGTATCTTTGAAAAAATGAGTGAATAAAAAGTTTATATACAATGTAATAAATGCTATGCAATTAACCACTATGAAATAATTTTTAAAGTGTTATGTTTTTCCCAAGACATTTTAAGAAAATATTTATGTTAGAGATACAAATATCTGATATACTCCCTAAATAGTAATAATTTTAGACATTTTCTTAATGCTTCATTGTCATTGTGTTTTTTTAAGCAAATTCAAGATTTAACTTGCTTAGAAAAATAAAGAACATGGTACCAGAATTTCCCAAATAAGAATTATAAAATGTAAATTGAAAGCAGTCTACAAAAGCCCCTTTCATGACAATTCATCGAAAATGGCTTAGCTCATTGGTATATCCCTTTGGAAGTTTCTACTGTTAAAAACAAAGTAGAAAAAATTCTGTTCTTTAACCTTGTATCCATGTTGTCATTTAAATCTTATTGCTTAAATTTTAGAAGCACTGAAACAAAATATCATGAAAGGAGGAAAAGTCAATATAATCTTCTCAGGGAATACAAGATTTTTTTCTTATTTTTAAAACTTGAAAAGAATGATTGATTCTTTAATAGATTTGTTTCTTTAATTTTCTTATCAAATGGAGACTTTGAAACTATGGTGTACACTTTTTAGGTACAGAGTAGTGCCTAATCCTGAGGATGTACTATCATTAATGTACCATTGATAATTGGATGGATGGCATATATATTGAGGTTCCTTTGCCAAAGGAAAAGCCAAAAAGTAAGAAAGGAGACCTGTGGCTTTATTTTCCATATACATTATTAAACAATCAATTAAACAAATTTTATTGAGGTTCTACCCTGATTCAGTCACCAATTTAGGTAGGGAAGATATTATTTATGTCCAGAATGAGTTTAGAGTACAATATAAAGATAGTAATGAAAGGTAAAAGCAAATCATTTTAATTGAAATAATTATTACTTTTGCAGTGAAGTTATATACAAAGTGTGTGGGAGCCTAGGGAGATTGCTTTCGTTCATCTGGAGACATGTAGAAGAAATCACAGAGACAGTTTCCTTTGATCTGATACCTGAAGTAGACAAGCTAGGTTAATAAGAAGGTGTTGGTGGTATCAGCATTCCAGAGAGATTAGTTTGATAAGGGACACAGGTTTACAAGAGCATGGTACATTCTAGAAATGCCAGTATCTTACTATTACTGTGCTGAACAAAGGGAGAGTGGAAGAAGACAGGACTGGGCAAGTTAGTCAAGGATGTTCTTGAGATGTGAAGGATTCCTATGCTACAACCATAGTAAAATGACGTCAGACAAGAAGCTTGGGCCAGTGACCACCCAAACAACCTCAAGAACTCAGATACTCAATTTCTGTGCATCTCAGCATACCTATTTCATGTGAGGTATTGCCAGAGCACACTAGTGGGGAAGGTCTCCTGTGGATGATGAAAACTCACTGAGCAATGGGTTATAGAATTTATATACAGATGTTTTCACTTATTATTTTGACTGCGACTGCTAGGCTGCACCTTTTGGGTGGGAAGTTTAGAATTGTGACCCACCTCAGCTATGCTTCATCCCTATTGTTGGGCCTTTATATGCACTGTAGTAGCTCAAGCCAAGGATCAGTACAGGCTCTTGAGTATTTCAGAGACAAGTACATGACAAGACAGTCCTGTGTTTAAATTTTGGCACCACCATTACTCTCTGAGTTTATTATTTATTTTTGCCTCTATAAAAGTGGTTAAAATAGCCTACTTCAATAGAGTAGGTGAGGGTTGTTTTTTAAAAAATAGAGAAATGTGTCTCACATTTAGCAAGAATTCAGTAAATGCTATTTTGATCATTCTGTTTTTCATTACTTAAGGGTTACGATGGACTCAACTTAGTCTCTATATATGCCCCGGGAGCAAGCTTGGAGATCTTGGAGTTTCAAAAATTGCCTTACACAGTGGGGCTTAAGCCGAGAGTCCTATAAAGCTGAGTAGCACCTTGATATTTTATTTTAAACAGAGTTAAAATGAAATACATATTAGGTCCCCTAATTCCCTGAGGAGCAGCCATTAGGTTTTCTACTTCCACACACTAGCCTGTGGATAAATAAACACAATAAAATAATGGTGCAATTTTTCTGTTTTTATATTGTGACAGAAACATCTTGAAAAAGCTGTGAATGTAGCTCTGCATTACTTTGCCTTTTCATTATAACAAAACCTACACACAAAGCTATAGAGGCATACAGTATTTTCAGCAATCTGTATGATCAAATATATGTGAGCATAACGGCCCATTTGAGTTGTTTTCCCCAGTCTCCACAGTCCTTCCTCCCTCCTCTCAGGATATATCTGTTTTATGAGCAGAAATGGGAAATTTTTGAGTCAAAATGTAATAGGAAGTAGAAAAGCCCAACTGTACTTAAAGCAGGATGAAGGGAAGTTCTGATTCCAGTTTCCAACAATTGTCATGATAGCACAAGTGGGGGATGCAGACTGAGGCATGTAACAAAAACACAACTCTAACCTTTAAATAACAGCGTCAAAATAATTTCAAATAGATTAGAGGATCTGAAAAGTTCCCAGAGTAAGCAGCTCATATATCTGCTTCTTCCCCTCCAGGGAATACTTATTTGGTGTCTAAAGTTCATCTCATAATACAGCTATTTTTGTTCTCGTTTTTTCCAATGCATGCCCAAAGCATCCATGGACAAATACAAAATAAAGTATGTGTCATTAAAAACCATTTTTCCCTTCAATAATTTGGCTCTTAAGGAATAAACAACAGGAGAAATTATTCAGAAGAATTTTATTAATTCTTATAAAGAGAAGAGAAAAATAGGTCTGGTGAACATTTTAATTTCAAAGACTTTTTTAAAACTGCAAGATCCTGTAAGTTATATAATTCATCATTTTTCTTGTTTTATTAAACAGAGACTTTGTAATTCTTTTGTACTTTCTTGCCACTGGTAAAAGATAGACAACAACAGGGAACAAATTATTATACCATGTATTTATCAATCTATTTTATAGTGCATCTCCCATTATGGGAACTACAGACTTTGTATCTGGCTCTGCTTAAGACTAAGTTTTGTAAGTAATATATTTTCCCATTTTAATTAAAGGGAGCAGTTGTATTATTTGTGTGGGCTAAGACACCAAACAAGGGAGAAGGTAATGCATTCGCAGAAAATGTTCTTACAATATGAAACCTTAAGGCCCATTTTAACCATCCTTGTTAACAGTGCTTGTGTAGTTTATAAAGACTCATATGTTGATATGACTAGAAAATAAGATTGGAAGTTTGACACAAGTGGACAGAAAGAAACACTATAACTACATTTTATAGTATACAAACATATACTATTATATATAAAATAGTAATTACTCAGAGAAAATAAGTATTACTGTGATATTCTGACCATGCAAATTCACAAATATTCAATTGCATTTCATTATTTAACTTTAAAAATCATATTAATATTTAATTATATATTAATCAACAACATTAAAATGTAGGTTATAAACGTTTTGGAGCAATTCAAACAATTAGTCCTAATATGATGGCATTTTAGTTTTCTTCTTCACTGGAGATTCATGAACATGCCCACAGCTCATGTCCCTCGGGGTTAGGGCAAATGAGTACAGTCTAGTGATCACTAATGATCTGTGCTCTCTTCTCTTTGTTTCCCATACAAGCATTGGAAAACATCAGAAGTCTTCCAATAATAGCAATTTGAGTTCATGTGTTTACCTTCTCCTTAAGCCCTAATATAATCAAAGATTCTAAGAAAATATAGACATAAGAAAAGAAGAATTAAAGATGGAAAACCAGATTAAGTATCATTAATGAAGCAGATTAAGTTAATTTCCGACTAATGGAAATAGCTTGAATTTTAACCCTGGTGTTATGGACTAAATTGTGTGCCCCAAAATTCATGTTGAAGTCCTCAAAATGTTGACTATATTTGGAGATAGGGTTTCTACAGAGATAATTAGGTTAAAATGAAATAATTAGGGTGGGACCTGATCCAATATAACTGATGTCTTTATAAGAAGAGGAAACTAGGAAACAGGCACACTGAAGAAAGACCATCTGAAGACACAGAGAGAAGACAACCATCTCTCAGCCAAGGAGAGAGACTTTGGGAGAAACCAACCCAACCATCACCTTGATCTTGGACTCCTAGCTTTTAGAACTGTGAGGAAATAAATTTCTGTTGTTTAATCCAACCAGTCTCTGATACTGTGTTATGGCAGCCCTAGCAAACTAATACACCCGGCAAAAGAAGGACCTACCTCAAAAGAAATTGGAAGTGTTTCCCAAAAAAGCTCTGGAAAACCCTCAAGTAGAAATAGTGGTTGGGAAGATACTTCTAACCTTAATTCGGGAAGTCATGAAACGTAGTGGGGAGAAATGATGGAGGAGTTAAATTTAGTTGAGCCCAAGGCAACTAGATGCAGCATTTTTACCTAGATTTTACTTGATATAAACATGATGGCTCTTAACATGACAAGTAGGGACAAAAGAGCATGAGACCCACACCTTAATAGGTAGTTTTGGGTTACCATAACAAACATGAGCTAGAACAAAATGAAAAGGTTCAGAACTCCTCTGTATTTCCATAGCATTCCTGGACTTTTGACTGCAAACTTCAATTCTGACCTGACACAGACACCACTAAAATCCAAACATTAGATGCTGAAGGAAACTTTGTGGAGCATCCCAGAAAATAATATGTTGAAAAATTTTAAGAACTTCATAAGAACCCTATATGCTTTGAGTGGCTTCTCTCAGAGTCTACTTGCACAGAGATCTTGCATAGTTGAGTGGAGAATTTGAGAGTGTTGAGTATGGTAAACTTCAACATCTGAAGGAATACACTGTGCTCATCTACAAGTCCAACTCTACACTAAGGCACCAAAAGGAGAAGGAAAAACCACAAGATCAAGAGCTTCTAAGAAAAAGGCCAAGATAAAATGATCATAAATGTTTCCTCAATTAATAAATACCAGAAGTAGTGGTGTGTAGCAAATTCAGGATAAAAAATATATTTAAGGATGATACATCTTGATTTTTCTTACCTTTTAATCCTTACATTATTATTTCTACAGTTTACTTTGAACTTTACTGTCAATTTTAATCATTTAAAAATTATTTGACTAGAAAATATGTGACAGGGATGCATTGAAATTGGTTTTTACCAGATCACAAGAATAAATTTGATATACTTTTACTAATTCTACTTTCAGTGGCATTGATGCTTATAGCTTGAAATTGGCCATGGCGTGAAAATCAGCAAACTAAAACTCAGGGATTTTTTTTTTTTCCAGAGAGTCAGTTGTTAAGCATCTACCAGTATACCACTGGTGATACATATACATTTTTTATCCTATAAAGTTTGCAAATATGAAACTGAACAATCCAATTCATTACAACAATTAAAGTATGAAACATCTAGGAATGAATATAAAATTCGACAGACATATATGAAGAAAGCCATAAAAAGTTTTTGAAGGACATAAAGGAAGACATACCAAGTATCTAGTGTGTTGTTATTTCTTTCTTTCTTAGCTCCTACTTGTGAATGTGACTGGCTATTTCACTGAACATAATTTTCTCCAAGCTAAACTTCATATATTCCCAAAAATCATTTTTTTAAATTTAATGTAATTCCAACAAAATATCTATGCTTTGGAGGAACTGATTAAAGTTTATTTTATTTATTTGGAAAAAAATAAATTTTAAAAATTGATGAAAAATGGAGAAAAATGATAATGGGTTTCTCTGACCATATATTTAAATATTTTATAAACTGGTTTTATTAACAGAATTGATATGAAGAAGAATGATTATATGATTGGAATAGTATAGAATCCAGGAACAAGCAGATTAATACTTAAATTTAATATACAAAAATGATGGCATTTCAAATCTATGGGTGAAAGGATGTATTGCTTCATAAATAATCTTGGAAGAATTGGTTATTTTTGACATTTAAAAAAAGTTAGATCCTTGTCTCATACCACTATAACTATTCTGTTAAAGAAGCAGGACTCATAGGTTGCAATTATAAGCCATCTTTGTCTTGTCTCCTTTTTTCTTTTAAATATGATCTGAGGTCTATTGATATCTGTTTGCTCTTGTTAGTGGCCCTTTAGGACAAAATCCAAGATGGCTCCATGTGGTACGCTTTTGTGTTGGGGTGGGAGGCATGATGGAGGAGCAAGGATCTACCTCCAATCCCTGGGAAACACTCAGGAACCACTGTTTTGAAAAATTCTGGGAATGCAAATCAACCAATCAGTTACAAACTGCCCCTCATTCTACCATCAAAGAAGCTAGTAAGCTAGTCACTTGCTCCTTAAGTTCCCCATCATGCATTAGACACTGATCCACCATGTCCAGAAACATAGAGAGCACACATTAAACTTGCTATGTGGTCTCCTTGAAGTAAGAGAAGAATCACCTATGTCATTCCTCCCCCCAGGATGATAGTAAGACTCACAAGACAATAAGTACTTCATCCAAAGAACACCCTCTCTCTTATTCAGCACTTCCTAACCCTCATATATCCTTAATGTGGTTGAGAGGATAAAGAGCCCTGCAACCATCATGATAGAAAATTGTAATGGCTGCACCATGTCTGGCTCTTCAGGTACTTAGGAATAAGGTATCTTTTGTTATCTTGGTGTCTGAACACAAACTTCAGTTGTAGTAAGATGTAATGCATATTTATAGAAATAAATTCAAAATGGATTCAAAAGACCATGAAATATTAGAAGTATATATGAAGATATTTTTATAATCTTGAGTAAGAAATCTCATCCTTCTTATGATAAAAGGGGAGAAATGAAGAAAAGATGAACAGATTTGACTATATAAAAGACTACAAGGGCCGGCCCCATGGCGCACTCGGGAGACTACGGCGCTTGGGAGCGCAGGAGCGCTCCCCCCCCCCCCCCCCCCCC
>NW_007726112.1:578531-666352 GCF_000696425.1 Galeopterus variegatus | reverse complement strand
GGGAGAGTGCGGCGCTGGGAGCGCAGCAGCGCCCCCCCCGCGGGTTCGGATCCTATATAGGGATGGCCAGTGCGCTCACTGGCTGAGCACGGTGCGGGTGACACCAAGCCAAGGGTTGCGATCCCCTTACCAGTCACACACACAAAAAAAAGACTACAATGAATTATACATAAAGAATATTTTGAAAAATTAAATTACAAGCTTGGAAAAGTACATGCAACATTTGTGACAAATAGTAAATATCCGTACTGCATAAAGATTAGCACAATAGAAAATGGCAAAAGGGGCATAAACAGGCAAATCACTGAAGAATATAAAAAAATATATTCATGTAGCTAATAAACAAATGCAACTTAAAACAAAGAGGATTTTTGTTTATCATGTTGGCAAATATAAGGATTGATAGTTTCCAACCTTGTTAAGAATGTGGGGCAACAAGAACTCTCACACATTGCTGATGGAATTAGTGTGATTTAGCAATTGTTTGGATGGTATTCTGGCATAATTTATCAATTTATATCACGTGCATAGCCTTTGTCCCGGCACAGTGATGTACCACCTAACTCCCTCTCCGGGAACATAGGAATCATCTGCCAGCTGCTGGAAGTGCTGCTGCCAGGCAGCCCTCAGCTGTCAGCGGTCTTCAGGAATCACCCTGGCTGAAGAGAGCCACCTTGCTCAAGGGCAGACCCGCAGTCCTTCCTTGGACAGTCTGCATCAGTTCAGGACCCATCCACCTCGCTCCAACTTGAGGCAACTCTAAGAAGTCATTTTAGCTTAAAATGTTCCTGGGGGATCAGCAGAGTCTTTCCTTGAAATTGCATGGCCGCCAACTTCACACTAATCCTGCTTCCTTCCTTCCCTCCTTTCCATTCCACAGGTCTTGACCCCACCAGCACTCTTTAACACGCTTCTTAAGTGCAATCTTCTTCTAAAGGTATGCTATTGGGAAACCAAACCTGAAATAGCCAGCAATCTGACATCTAAGATTTTATCATAAGGTAATAATCACATAGGTATATGAAGATGTAAGAAGCAGAGTGTTTATTATTGCAGACTAATACATAAAAGAAAAAAAAAAACACAAGCTAAATGTCCAGTAATAGGAGTTTTGTTAAATACATTATACTAATCATACCACGAAGTTAAAAAACCACTTATAGAATGATATACATATTGCAACAATCTTAAACATACCTGTATGACATGCTTAAATATATGTTTATATATGCATAAAAAAGTTTGCAAGGATACCTCAAACTCTCAACAGTGTTTATCCAGGTATTCACATGATATATTTCTGTATTTTATTTTGTTGTTGTTTTTATTGTTTACATAAAAGCCATTGAGATATTTCCAATAAAGCAATAAATGAAAACCAACCAACCAACAAACAAAAACAGAATCACTTAATAAATATAAGATGAATGTTGAAGCTTCAGTCTCTCCTTGGATAAAGAACACAATATGAAAGGGTGTTTTCTTTCATGACCTATAAAATATAGCTGCTGGCATCTTCATGCTGCAAGCTCATAAAATGTTTTGATTTCCTCAATTGAAAGGTATTTGTTAGGACAATTGCCAACAATTCTAAATAAGCATAATCATTCTTCATTTTATATGCACCTTATTCACATATATGTGGAGGCAACAACAGAAGATAAAAGGACACGAGGCCATAACTTTTAAACATTTAGGTTCAAATCCTGGTTCTATCTCGAGTTCAGTGTATAACCTTAAATATATCTCTGCGTCTCTTTCCTCATCAAATGTAAGAGGTGATCTGTGAAAAATCTTATCTTCCTCATAGTTGTGAGAAACAGTTGTAAAATCTAGAAAGATCATTTTATACAAAAAGTGAAGTTATATTTTAACATAAAGCTAAATACTAGACCATGAATTTTAAATTGTTTTTGGTCTTGGAGATCTGTGTTATTTTACCTGTCCTTTAGATCTATCTATATTGGGCACTCTCATACATACGTGCTTATATACATACATTCATGTATGCATGCATAAATGATTCAGAAAATAATGAAGGCATCAAACAACATAATCTCAAGTTTTCTTCCAGTTCAAGAACACTTCCATTATTTGCTCTTAGACATATTGTTCACCTTGCCTTCAGTGCTCAGTTTCTCTGAGTTTTAGCATCTTAATGGGTAAAATATGGACCAACAGCGAAAGAGAAAATCTCTGGGATAACTCCTGACTCTAAAATTTCAAACTCTCAGTTTTTACAGCAAAATTTTCAAACTGGTGTGCGCGTGTGTGTGTATCTCACTTTGGAAGTTAGCCTCAAAGCGATGAACCTCAAATGAGGAGTCATTCATTCACTCATTTATTTATTCTCATATTTAATAATTCAAATATGTATTTTGTATAAGGCACTGTGGTGAATATAAAAGTAAGACAAATATCCTACTTCCCTGAACTAATATCTAAATAGGTAATATATGAGTTGTATGGAAATAATGACAACGTAAGGTAGAAATAATAAGCAATGTATGAGAAGTATGAAGTGTTTTGAAAATTCAAAGTGGGAGAAAATATTCCTACCTGGGGAAATCCTGGAAGATTTTATTAAGAATGTAGTCTTTGACACAAGACTTAAGGATGGAGAAGAAATCATTCCAAAATTCTTTGTATATGTACAAGTTAACAGAAAAAAAATCAAGAGCAGAAGCAGCTGTATATCCAGAATTTTCCCCTTCTACTGTCAAATCACATACTAAGTAATTTGCTGTTTATTAGTTTTCAAAATTTCTTGCCTTTCAATGGTAGTAAATTAAGTAAAAACACAGTTTACTGGTTTTTTTCCCCTTAGGTTCACTTTTCAAAAAACATTATTTTACAGCCTGATTGATTGCTATAGGAAATCTAAATATCAATATTACTTTAAAGGTGACCCTGGGATCTTTGAACAGGTACACTTACACCTTATTGATAAGACTCTCAATAATAAAACTATCTGGATGTGAAACACAATCAAACATGTTAGCCTCTTCCCTGTTTTATTGCTCTAATAGACAAAAAACCCTACAGCCAATATAGCAAATCTGCTTTTGTTTTTATTGCTTTGTCTTTGAAATTGTGGCCCTTCATCTTACAACCATTGATGCAGTAGTTACAGAGGAAAAAAATAAATGGTCATTTTGGACTGCAATGCCTACCTGCTAGAAATAAACAAGCCATTTTAGTAAAACAAAACTGACCTAACTCTGTGCTAAGATCTCAGACTTAATAGCCACTCCAATTCTCTCTGACATTTAAAAATTATACGGCAAAGCAAAAAGAAATTCTTAAATGTCAGAATCCTCATATTTCTTCAACTTTTGCCACTGAATTCTTAACTCCTCCCCCAACTCCCACCCCCATCCTGTACTTTTGGCAGGGGAGGAGAGAAGCTGGAAGACATACAGTATATAGAGTTTTGTTGAAAATGTTGGAAGCAAGGCTACTTCAGACAGAAACACACTGCCTATCATGATCCTCAAGCCAGGTCATCTGAGAGGCTCCTTCAGAATCACTTCCTTGTATCATCGGACATATTTTAAAGGTAAAGTTTATGAAAGGAGAAAGTCTGAGAAATCGAGGCACCACAATTCTCTTCCCTACATTTCTTTTTCAGTAATTCATCAAGGTAACTATTTTTGGCTACTGCAGTTGTGGCACATTTGCCTTTCATTTAGTGAAGTCTGATTCAAAGCAGAGCTGAAATAATATGGTGATTCAAAATGAGATGTCAGTAGCAATGAATTTAACAATAACAATAAGAAGATGGAGGAAAAATGAAAATCAGGAGGAAGACAAAAAGGGGAAGAAGGAGAAAGAAGAGAAAGAAGACATAAAAGATTTGCTACATACTTAATAAAGGGAAGATTGGTATCTTTTATAAACCATGGCCACGACACAAAGGATGGCATTGTTTCACCTATTTTACAAACAAATAACCAGTGGTTGAGGCTTAGAGAGGTAAACAGCTTGCCTACCATCATACATAAGTGGCAGAAGTGAGATTCAAAACCCTACACTCTGTCCCTCTAAGAAAATTCTAATCACCGTTGAGTTTCTGCCTCCCAAAAGCTGGGGGTGGGGGAGAAGGTAGCAGCTCTAAGGAGGTTGTATTTACATTTAGAAAAATCTAAGTAGGTATTCCCTGACCTGAAAATACTAATTCATTGCACAAAATGTATTGAATGTCTATCAGTATGATAACATTTTTAATCAATACCTCATAATTTCATAGTCAAAGCAGTGAAATAAAGGTAGAGATAATCTCATCTACTTTTCTTAGTATTTTCTGTAAACTCATTTCTTATAAATTTCTATTTTTAAAACCATAAAATTAAGGAGGGCTCCATTGATTTTTCTCTCCTGTCAAATTTCAATATATACCAGTCCTACTTCCTGAAGTGTTTTACCTATGTTTTCTTTTAGTAGTTTTCTGGTTTGGGGTCTTATACTTGAGCTTCTGATCTATTTTGAGTTGATTTTATATATGGCAGGAGAAAAAGGTGTAGATTCATTCTTCTGCATATAGATTTTCATTTTTTTCCCAGTACCATTTACTGAGGAGGCAGTCTTTTTCCTAATGTGTGGTCTTCCTGCCTTTGTCAAAAATCACTTGACTGTATGTGAGTTGATTTCTGGGTTATCTATTCTGTTCCATTGGTCTGAGTGTCTGTTTTTACGCTGGTGCCATGCTGTTTCGGGTACAATAGCTTTATAGTATAATTTGAAGTCAGGTAGTGTTATGCCTCCAGCTTTATTTATTTATTTATTTATTTATTTATTTATTTATTTATTTATTTATTTATTTTGCTCAGGATTGCTTTGCTAGTAATAGTCTTTTGTTGTTCTGTATGAATGTTAGGATTGTTTTTTCTATTTTGGTGAAGAATGTCATTTGTATTTTCATGAGGATTGCACTGAATTGGTAGATAGATTTGTGTAGTATGGACATTTTCACAATGTAAATTCTTCCAATTCAAAAACACGGAGTGTCTTTCCACCTTTTGTGTCTTCTTTAATTTCTTTCAGTAGTGTTTTGTAATTCTCATTGTAGAAATCTTTCACCACCTTGGTTAAATTGCTTCCTAAGTATTGGACAAAGAATTTATGAATAAGACCCCAAAAGCACCAACAACAAAATTAAAAATAAGTAGGATTATATCAGACTGAAAAGGTTTTGCACAGCAAAAAATCAACAGAGCAGAAAGACAACCTACAGAATGGGAGGAAATATTTGCAAACCACACCTCTGACAAGGGATTAATATCCAGAATATATAAGGAACTCAAACAACTGTACAGTAAAAGCAAATAATCCAATTAAAAAATGGGCAAAGGAGATGAATAGACATGTTTCAAAGGACATACAAATGGCCAACAGGTACAAGAAAAAATGCTCAACATTGCTAATCATCAGGAAAAAGCAAATCAAAACCACACTGAGATATTACCTCACCCCAGTAGATTGGCCAGTATTAAAAAGACTGAGAATAGTAAATGCTGACAAGGATGTGGAGAAAAGGGAGCCCTCCTACATTGTTGGTGAGACCATTAAATAGTACAGCCATTATGGAAAAGAGTATGGAGGTTTCTAAGACAACTACAGATGGAACTACCATATGATCCCACAATCCCACTTCTGGGTATATACCCAAAGGAATAGAAATCATCTTGTTGAAGGGGTACCTAAACTCCCCTGTTCATTGCAGCTCTATCAACAATAGTCAAGATACAGAACCAACCTAAATGTCCATTGATGGATGACTGGATAAGGAAAATGTGATATATATATAGTCACTGGAATACTTACTACTCAGCCATAAAAACTAAATACAATTCTACCATTTGCAGCAACATGGATAAGCTTGGAAAAAATATGTTAAGTGAAACAAGCCAGACATTGAAAGAAAAATATTGCATACCCTCACTCATAAGTGGGTGCTGAGAAGGAAGGAAGGAAGGAAGGAAGGAAGGAAGGAAGGAAGGAAGGAAGGAAGGAGGAAAAGCCCAAAATAATACATTGACCTTTCAGAAAGAGAGCAAATCTGTGGTTACTAAGGGTGGGAGCAGGGGAGGGAGAGGGGAGTTGGGGAGAGATTGGGTAATGGGCATAAAGAATAATTATGATATGTAATAATGAATATACTAATAATATTGATTTGATCAACACGTGCTGTACACGGGTGATAATAGTTAACACTGTACCCCCCAAATATGTTTAATTATGCTTCAATTAAAAATAAATTCAATATACATTCTTGGAGATGGTTCCTGTAGTAGTAAGTATGTCTAAGTGTGTGTGTGTGTGTGTGTGTGTGTGTGTGTGTGTGTGTGTGTGTGTGTGTGTGTATAAAATATGTGAAAAAACACAGCACTTCATAAGTTATTATTGTTGGACAACATCTCAGTGAACCCCATTTTCTCAGTTCTACGTCTGAGGGATCCTGCTGATTCTATTTTCAGGGTGGTGGTTGTTGATTTATTAACATTTACCGACTGCCAACAAAGACTTTCTTTTCTACCAGTTTCCTCAATTTAGAAATACAATAATTATCATTATGAACGGTATTGGTAAATGTTCTAAAAAAAGGAGATTTAAAAAAGGGAACCTTATTTTCTAGTCAATGAAACCACCACCTTCTTATAGCAACATTTTCTCTTAATTTTTAAAATATTGCCCAATCAAACATTCTAGAGAACCATGATTTGAGTGTGGCCCTTAATAGTAATGGAGGGATTTTATATCGGCTTGTCAGAGGGAGATGAACTGTATGTTCTGTAGATTCACCGTAATTGTGTTTCTTCTCTGATTTCACTTCAGTTTGGTCATTAGCCCTAAAACTACTGATAAGTAATAAAGCACAGGTCAAAAGTATTCAACCCTTGTTGCAAATATCACCAAATCACAACAAGGAATTATCAGCTGCTGAAAGCCACAATTCCTAGCATTTACCTGTAAAATATGGTTTAAATAACATGACCCTTTTTTCCTTCTTGGTGTGGCTTATTAAGATTTTTACAATGCTCCCATAGCTTGCCATACAAATGAAAGGAACTGTTTCTAGGAACTATTTTGGTAAATTGCACTTGAGAATAAATTATCTTTAATTATTAAATATTCATAGAGGGTTTGGGCCATTTCATTTTTGTCTGGCAAGAAATCGCATGCCATATAACCATGTGTCTCTAAAGCATAATGAAGGAAAATGAATGCTTAAAATACTCCCTGTGGCTAATTCTTCCTGATTCATTGCCCTTTTTAAAAAAAGAACAGTTGTGATCTTATTTATGATGTTTTAAGACTCCATAGAGCTCTTACAAATGTTCTCTGACTTGTAGTTCTGTGTGAGCCTATAGTGCTCACACATCAGTCAAAAGAAACAGAAGCAAAATAGAAAGATGCAGGGCAGGGCTTGGTCAAAGCAATGAAAAGCAAAGGCAAAAAACTATGGTACAGTAGGATTATGTTGCCTTTTCTTCTCATTAAATTACATCTCCTATTAGTAAAAGCCTACTCAACCAAATATTTGTTCCACCCTCCTTCTGTGATTTGACATCTCAGTAAATTTATAGCCAGTACTTCTCAACATGCATCTCTAAAGAACAGTTGGTTCAAAGAAATGCTAGCAGATGTAACTTGAAAAAGAGAGCTGAGATCAAATACTAAATTATAGAAAGTTAAACAGGTTTCATTTCTCAAGGGCTTCTTAGGGTTTTTAGTATAATATTGTGAATCACCATGAGGAGCATATAGATTTGCAAAATTTCCAGAATGTATTTGCCCTTTAAATTTTTTTCATAGAATATGCTTATGAAAATAATGTTCCACAAAACCCACTTTGGGAAACACCAAAATAAGTAACTACAAAGTTACTGCTGGGAGCATCTTTAAATATGGGATGCAGGTGGAGTGGTAGGTAAATGGCAAGCCTTCCTCTTCTTCTTTTGAAACAACTGGCTAGGATGTAAAAGGAACCTGAAACTGTCACAAAAGAAAAAATTGGTAGAGAAATGAACATTTTTCATGGAAAAATTTCATGGAAATATTGACTCTCTCTCTCTCTCCAATGTGAGGATACAAGAAGATGGCCATACATAGACCAGGAAGAGGGTCTTCACCAAGAACCCAACCATAACATTGCCATCACCCTGATCTCAAAGTCCCATTTTCCAGAACTGTGAGAAGCAAATGTTTGTTGTTTAAGCCACTCAATCTATGCTATTCTGTTATAGCAGACAAGTGGCTTCCACAATGTGTGCAGCAGGAACTCAGGATATATTCAGAGAGCACATCTACCCACACAGACTAACAGGGAGAAATTCTTACATATACTTCTCATATTATGTAGAAATCTCAATAATGCTCTACTCTGAAAGTATGAAAAAGCTTTTTGCCTTCACAAACAATAGAATTGAACACAGTGTTCTCAATTCACATACTGCAAATAATTATAGAACAATTTATAATAATATATCACAAACTATACACAAATGTATTTTTGAAGGAAAAACAAATATTATCCATAATAATCTTGTAATCACTTTTGCAATTCGTTTTTTTAATATTTATAAATTTTCAATGTGAAAATTCTACTTTTTAAATATCTGGTAGAGAGAATAACTTAGTCTGGCAGGATCTCTCATCCCTCAACCATTTCCTTTTTCTATGACAAGTCCTAATGTTAAAGAACTCAACTGTCCAAACACAGGGGTTGACCAGGAAAACAGGTTTGATGTTATGTGCATGTTTTTACTGTAGAGCAGTATTTCTCTCCATCTTCATGTCTACAGCATAAATGAGAGAAATTATTAGCCCATCTCAACAAAATCAATGATAAATTTATTCTTCCATGTTTTGTCTTCAACCCATATAAATACCCTAATTATCTATTTGAGGGAAATTAATCCTCACTAGTTTCTCAATCTTCCATAATGTTCCTCCTTTCAGAATCATGCCTTAAAATTCATTCCCAGAACATTTATTCCTCAAGCCCTGGGTAACCTTTATCATCCTGTCACATTACCTGATTTAGTGACATAATAGGTTTAAAAATATAGTATATGTGTGCACATATGTTCATGTACGCAACTACTTAAGCTCTTCTATTATTCCTGTAAGTACTAGTAGGGGTGGATTCTTATCAATTTTCTTCTCTAGTGGGTATGTATCACAAAAGAACCTGGAACCTAAATGGGGCATCATTTAACCTGACATTCCGCCTCTTCGGATGTGAGCCAGAGGCCATGGCTTGGATTACACACTTGGTTACAGATCTAGATCATTTTTTTCCCTTCCTGGATATGTTCCATTTTTCCATTCATGAAAATATACCTTAGGCACCTTTCTAGACATTTAGGGCGGTCCTAGTTCATCAACATTACAGAATAGAGGGGTAAGAGAAACAGAAACGTAAGAGCCAGTGTGTCCTCTAGGACAACAGGACTTTTTGGGTCAGAGAAGAGAGAGACTTCTAGCAGGAGGTCCTAGCATAAGCAGTAGTGCCAGAACCAAGTTTCGTTGTGTTGGGCTTCCACATTGAGCATGGTGCTTTATTTCCCCCATATAAGGCTGATAGAATGGTTCTTATCGGTCTCCACCAGAAATGTCAGTACTCCATAACTACTCTCTACTCCATCCTGACCAAACACATGGTCCGTAGGCAAGCCAACAGTTGCATAATTATAGCAATTTTAAGCCCACAGGCTGAATTTAGTGAGTGATCTGATGGCTGTTTAAATAGAGTTTTTGTTATAGGATACATTAAGCCAGGGAAAGGCAAATACAAGAGGGATTAACAGAAGTTTCTTCAGAGAATTGTACACACATTCACCTCAAAAAGCTGAGGCTGGCCAGTTAGCTCAGTTGGTTAAAGCACAGTGTTGTAACATCGAGGTCAAGGGTTCTGATCCTCATAACAGCTGACTGCAAAAAAACAAACAATGAAAAGCTGTAATTAAGATCAATGAAATACATACATGAAAATTATTTAAAAACTACAAAGAACTATATAAGTATATAACACTCAAAGCTACCCTACCCTTATGATATCCACACACTTTTAAGTACTGAGTCATTTTTCCATAATTTCCTATAATTAGAGATTCTTTAGATCTATTTAGAAACACACTAATTCCTTTAAGTCACTAGAGAATCAGTCTTTTGCACACATTATATGCAAGTGTGCTTATATTATAACTCATGTATCACTAATAGTATAAATCTCTTTGAAACATTCTTCTGAAATTTTAACAAATTCAAGTCAGGACTTGCAATCTTAACTTGCTGGTAAAATCCAGTTTCTAAACTACTGTTTTTAAATAATATTATTTAATTTTTTTTAAAAAAGTGATTGATACGAATTATAATTTTTGAGTAAAATAGGTGTTGATTTTCCATCTAGATCTGAGTTTTTTACTGAATACATTTCAAGTGAATAGAAAATATAAGGAATGAATTATGTACTTGCTTCAAAAATTGTCAGTGTTAATCTGGCTCTAGAAAGTTCTAAGTTTTGTTTTTCTTAATACCCAGGAAAAGTCACAACATATATATTAGCCCATATTTGTAAGTTAAAGTATCTTTCTAGCTGCAAAGGAACTATTTATTGCATGATTTCTTTAATAATAAGTCATGGAAGATAATTGCATTATAGGAACAGGGTTTTATAAATAATCATATTATTGGGTATTGGATATAGGTATTTGTCATCATTTAGACACAAATACATGAAAATATTTCCATGCCCTATTTGATTTATCAACAGGTATTTACTGAGTTCTGAAGTCCCAGGTTAGATGCTGCCATGGGATTCATATCTTCCTAGAATGCACAACATACAAAGAAAGGTGGATAGTGAACAAAGAAACAACAGTCATGGTAAGTATTAGAAATTAGAAGCTCAGGATGCTTTTCCTCTGACATACTACCAGGAACATAATAATCTCAAACTCCCTCCCAGATCCTCTCACCTTCTGAAACATCTGGTTTGTACAAGAGTTAAAAAAAAAAGCCAGCACCATCTACTTTTTGTGTGCAAATCCAAAAACATAAGGGCATGGGAGAATATATCAGTCAGGTTCAGGTCAGGAAAAAAGAAACAGAGATTTTCAAAAAGAGGATTGGTTAAATGGTATTGGAGGACTGGAAAGGCAATAAAAAAACACAAAGGTAATATAGAGATAGTAACTTCAGGGAGAAGCTACCTCCTTAGGTTGGGGGAAACAGCCCATACCCTAGAGGTTTATAGAGGGAATCCTACAGAGCCAGGTCCCTTCTGAGAAAGGAGTGCTCTCTGCCTCATGCTGATAGTTCTGAGTGGCATAATGAGGCTGGTACTAGGAGTATGAGTAAAAAGAGTGAATCCTAAGGCCTGCAAGAGAAATGTGTCAGGTCACTTAGAAGGGAGTCCCATCAGACAAAAAAAAATTTTAAAAACTGGCATTCAAGAACACTATACCCAACAATACTAACCTTCAGAAATGAAGGTGAAACAGTGCTTTTATCAGACCAACAAAAACTGTAGGAGTTCACCACCACATGACCAGCCCTACAAGAAATCCTTAAGGGAGTCCTGCATCTGAAATAAAAAAAAATGATAATAACCACCATGAATACATAAGAAAGAAGAAAACCTACTGGTAGAGAAGATATGCAAATAAGAAAGAGAAAGAAACTATACCTTGCCAACTCAAAACACCAAGAAATACTGAAGACAAACAATAAAAGGGAAAGAAAGAAACAAAAGATATTTTTAAAAAACTATACAAAAATCAATTAAATGGCCAGAGTAAGAAAATACCATTCAATAACAACCCTAAGTATAAATGGATTGAATTCTCCACTCAAAAGACATATGCTGGCTGAATGGATTAAAACACTAGACCCAACTATATGCTGCCTACAAGAAACTCACCTCACCTATACTCACACACACTAATAATGAAGAGATTGAGAAAAATATACCACACAAATGGAAACCAAAAATGAGCAGCAGTACTGCTTCTTATATTGAATAAAATAGACTTTAAACCAAAAACCTTAAAAAAGACAAGATCATTACATAACGATAAGGGGATCTAACTAGCAAGAAGATGTAACAATCATAAATATATACATACCCAACATCAGAGCACCCAGACATTTAAAGCAAACACTATTAGATCTAAAGAGAGAGATAGGTCGCAATACAATAATAGTTGAGGATCTCAACACCCCTCTCTCACCATTGGACAAATCATCTAGGAAATAAATCAATAGAGAAATACAGGATTTAAATTACATCTTAGACCAATTGGACTTGACAGACATCTACAGAACATTTCATCCCAAACTACAGAATATACATTCGTCTTATAATTACATGGACTATTCTCCAGGATAGACCATATGTTATGTCACAAATCACATCTCATAAAATTTAAGAAAATTGATATCATTTCAACTATCTTTTCAGACCACAGCAGATTAAAACTAGTAATCAATAACAAACAAAACTTTGGAAACTATACAAATACATGGAAATTAAACAACATGCTCCTGAATGACCTATGGGTCAAAGAAGAAATTAAACAGAAAATAAAAAGATTATTGAAACTAATGAAAATAAAGACACATCATACCAAAACCTGTGGAATATTGCAAAATGGTACTAAGAAGGAAGTTTATTGCAATAAAAGCTTACATCAAAAGAATAGAAAGATTTCAAATAAACAACCTGATGTTACACCTCAAAGAACTAGAAAAACAAGAACAATCCAATCCCAAAATTACTATATGGAAAGAAGTAATTAAAATCAGAGCAGAACTAAATGAAATAGAGCCCCCCCCCCAAAGACACAAAAGATCAATGAAACAAAAAGTTGGTTTTATGAGAAGATAAACAAAATAGACATACCATTAGCTAGACTAACTTTAAAAAAGAGAGAAGACACAAATAAAAATCAGAGATGAAAAAGGAGACATTACAACCAATACCACATGAATACAAATAATCATTTGAGACTATTATAAACAACCATACACTAACAAATTTAAAGACTTGGAGGAAATGGATAAATTTCTAAACACATTAAAACTAGCAAGACTAAACCAAGAAGAAATAGAAAACTGTTACAGACCAAGAATGAGCAGCAAGATTGAAGCAAAAATCATCAGTCTCGCAACAAAATCTCCCAGGACTAGGTGGCTTCTCTGCTGAATTCTACCAAAACTTTAAAGACGAATTAATACCAATCCTTTTCAACTATTCCAAAAAACTGAAACACAGGCCATTCTCTGAAACTCATTCTAAGAAGCCAGCATCACACTGATACCAAAATCAAACAAAGATAAAACAGAAAAAGAAAATTATAGGCCAATATCCTTGATAAACATAGACACAAAAGTCCTCAGCAAAATATTAGCAAACAGAATACAGCAGTACATCAAAAAGATTATACATCATGATTAAGAGGAATTCATCCCAGGGATGCAAGCATGCAAATGTAAATCAATAAATGTGTTACCACATGAACAAAATCAATGACAAAAAACATATGATTATCTCAATAGATGCAGAAAAAGCACCTGACAAAATTCAAAGTTGCTTCATCATAAAGACTCTCAACAAATTAGGTACCAAAGGAAATCATCTCAACACAGTAAAGGCCATATATGACAATTTCAGCACCAATATCATGCTTAATGGGGAAAAACTGAAAGCTTCTCCTTTAAGAACAGGAACAAGACAAAAATACCCACTCTCACCAGTCCTATTTAACATAGTATTGGAAGTGCTAGCCAGAGCAATCAGGCAAGACAAAGAAACAAAGGGCATCCAGATTGGAAAAGACAAAGTCAAACTGTCCCTGTCTGCAGGTGACACGTTCCTATATATGGAAAAACCTGAAGACTCTACAAAAAAACTCAGAGTGATAAACCATTTTGGTAAAGTTGCAGGATGCAAAATCAATATGCAAATATCAGTAGCATTTTTATACTTCAACAACGAACTAGCAGAAAAAGAAAATCAAGAAAGTAAGCCCATTTAAAATAGCTGACAAAAAAATAAAATGCCTAGGAATAAATTTAGCCAAGGAAGTGAACCATCTCTGTGAGAACTACAAATCACTGCTGAAAGAAATTAAAGAGGCCACAAAAAGATGGAAAGACATTTCATGCTTATAGATTGGAAGAATGAACATTGTGAAAATGTCCACACAAAAGTGATCTACAGATGCAACGCAATCCTCATTGAAATACCAATGGCATTCTTCACAGAAATAGAAATAAACAATCCTAACATTCATATGGAAAAATGAAAGACCTCGAATAGCCAAAGCTGTCCTGAAGAAAAAAACAAAGCTGGAGGCATTACACTACTATGCTACAAAGCTAGAGTAACCAAAACAGCAGGGTACTGGCATAAAAAAAAGACACATAGACCAATGAGCAGAATGCAAAATCCAGAATTCAACCCTGGTAATTAACAGGCAACTGATATTTGGGGATAAAACATTCTCTTCAATAAATGGTGCTGGGAAAACTGGACATCCATGTGTAGAAGAATGAAACTAGACCCATACCTCTTGCCATAAACCAAAATCAAGTCAAAATGGAGTAAAGACTTAAATATAAGACCTGAAACTATAAAATTCCTAGAAGAAAACATAGGGGAAATACTTCAGGATGTAGAACTAGGCAAAGACTTTATGAATAAAAAGCACAGGCCACAAAATAAAAAATAAACAAATGGAATTATATCAAAATAAAAAGATTCTGCACAGCACAGAAAACAATCAACAGAGTGAAAAGACAACTTACAGAATGGGAGAAAATATTTGTATATTATACATCTAGCAAGGGATGAATATCCAGAATGTAAAAGGAACTTAAACAACTTAACAGTAAAAAACAAATAATCCAATTAAAAATAGACAAAGGAGCTGAATCGATATTTCTCAAAGGAAGACATCCAAATGGCCCACAGATACATGAAAAAATGCTCAATATCACTAAGCATCAGAGAAATACAAGTCAAAACCACATTAAGTTATCATCTCACCCAAATTAGACTGGCTCTTATTAAAAAGACAGAGAATTACAAATGTTTGTGAGGATGCAGAGAAAGGGGAACACTTCCACATTGTTGGTGGACTATAACTTAGTGCAGCTATTATGGAAAACATTATGTCAAAGCTGGAATTGCCAATACAATACAGCAATTTCACTGCTAGGTATATCCAAAGGAATGGAAATCATTATGCTAAAGGGATATCTGCACTCCCATGTTTATCACAGCTCTATTAACAGCAGCCAAAATATGGAACCAACCTAAATATGTCCATTGACAGATGACTGGATAAGAAAAATGTGATTTTGTATATATAAAATACACACACACACAGACACATACACACACACATATACATACACAATGGAATACTACTCGGCCATAAAAAAGAATGAAATTCTGCCATTTACAGTAATATGGATGAGTTTGGAGAAGACTACGTTAAGTGACACAAGCCAGGTACAGAAAGAGAAATACCACTTCCTCACTCATAAGTGGGAGCTAAAAAGAAAAAGAAAGGAAGGGAGAGAGAGAGAAAAAGAGAGGTGGGGAAAGAAACAGCAATAATACATTAAATTTTCAGGAGAGAACAGAACTGTGGTTACTAGAGTAAGGGAAAAGTGGAGGGGGACGAGGGTTAGCAAGAAATTTTTTTTTACTATTGTAACATATTTTTGTTTCTATCATATGTGAAAGGGAATTTTTACATAAAAATCTGGTGGACCATGAATTCTGCTTCTTTCTGTAAAGAATTAGAAAAATGTCTTATATTTTCTTGTTTCCTGACATTATAAAACATAATCAAATGTGACTGATGCAATCTGATAAATCCAGTAACAATATGAAATGTCTCAAGAAAACAAGAGAAAGCTACTATCTTTATCCAGACTGAAGGAATAAAAAAATAACTTATCATGAAACACAAAAACAAAGCCTTTGGAAAATGAGCAAATAATAACCTTCATGGAGTTTGTTCAAATATCTTATATTTAGCCTTTTTGAAATATACTCTATCATGAATACTACATGAATTTTATAAATAATTTTTCCCACTGGAAAGTGTCACAATAAGGGGCCCTTCTCAATTTTTACATCTGTTTAAATACAATGGGAACTGGTGTTTCCCAAAGGACCTCTCTTCTGTGGTGTTCATAACTTAAAGCTTGTGGTTTCTCACAGGTTCCAAGGTAATTCTAAATGGACTACACTTCAGCTAAGCTGTTTTTCTGAGACTGTACCCTGCTTCTGAACTGTGCTAAAATAACCTTGCATTATCCTAATTAGGATTATTCACAATACACACATATTGCAAAAGGCTATTTTCATTTTCAATTAGTTGAAAAGGATTAGTTGCAGTCATACTTATGTGGTCCTAAATGCTATTATTATTAAACTCAATATATTTTATTGCTGTTAAAAATCATACTCCTTACAAATATAACTTAGCTAATGAAGTAAAAAGATGGTCTCTTCCTGACAAATCACTAAAGAAAATTGTGAAGATAGCAATACATAAATGGAAGGAAATATATGTGTGCTAAAGAGGCTGTTTAATCAGAAGTAATGGCAAACCTAAAATTAGTTCCAATTAAAAAAGAAACGCATGGAAACCAATCTGGATGTAGCAGATAAAGGGTGGCATGAAGGAGCAATTATTAAGCAGTAGCATGTAACTGGACCCCAGGTGCAGTACTTCCTCATTATACCTATTCTTGAGCAGCAATGTACTGAGTGTACAGTATACCACACACACAAAAAACCTCCAAGAAATAATTTTACACGGTGGCTACACTTGAGATGAACAAGTACATGTTTTTTGGAAGAAAGACCATAACAACTTGGTTTTTACTTCCAAAATACAGTGGCATGTTAATTGCTTGATCAGCCAAATGAAACTAAATGTAATTAAGACTAGTGTGGGGTTAATTTGATCCATAATTATGTTATATAAAGTAAATGAAAATTGTTTCTTTCCTAAATTGCAATTCATTAAAATTACAGATATTAAAATAAGATACTATAAAATTACATGAAGCATGTACACATTAATAGCCATTAGTGATAGCTTGGTATTTCTATCTAAGCAACAGTTTATTAAAATGCCAAAAGGTGATATTTGACCACTCACATGACTGATATTTTCACTGTTTTTCTGCTCTTCTAAAAAATATTTTATTTTTTTGGCTTCTGAAGAAAAGTATTTTAGTCTTAATTTTTGCCATTTTCTAGATGTTTATCATCTGTTAAAATAAATATAGGTCAATCATCATTGAACTTTTGTTAAAATATGAACACAGGTATTTATCATTCAAAATGACATACAAGTATGTACATTTCATATTATGTTAAACGCATACAGTATAAGAAAAGTATTTGTATGATTTATCTCAAAGAACAAATTCTGAATCTCTGATTAAAATATTGTTGTAATCTACTTACATAACATTTTGGTCTTAAGCTCATAACAAAATGAATTGAACATAAAAACATTAATTGAAAGAAAATAAAACGAAGTAACATTTATTGAATGGTTATTCTGTTTTCAGCATTGTGCTGTACACTTTAAATAGCCTATTTTTATCCTGCTATAAAGTTGGTGTTATTTATTCTCTCCCTTTACAGATGAGAGAACTGAGGCTTGGAGAGATTTAGGAACTTGCCTGAAGTCATAGAGCTACTTGTACCATTTACCATGAGGTGGGAAAGGAGTCCCTTTCTATGAGACATGGTGACAAAACACAGGGAAACCAATTAATTTGCTCTCATAAAACATAATATTTTTGTTTCCATTTTATATTCTCATTCATTAAGGATAATTTGCTTATTTCTGTGAAAATAAAAAACAGAATGTCATAGAATAAAATCTCTGTCCATTCATGTGACATTAAATAAAAGTCGGCCAAATAATCTTATTATTCTGAAGCCCCAAAGTTATCCACAGGGCTTCTTAGTAGTAGAAAAGGGAATACTGACTACAAGGGGAACAATCTTATGGAATAGTAACAAATGCCTTACACAGGCTTCCACTGACTACACCTAGAATAGGCCCATGTTCTAGGGTAAGAACAGAAAGCACTGTCTGATCATTACACTGTTCAATTGGAGGGGAAAGAATGAGAGAGAAAGGAGTATTAAACACTACAAGATTTTTTCAGACTCTGCTGAAGAGGACTGGCCTTTGTATGTGACAACACTTTTTACCTTTCCTCATTTGGGGATTGAGGAAAAATGTGATGACTTGGAGATTTGACATAATTTAAAAGGAAAAGCATTTGTAATAGGATTTGAGTACAACACTCAGCAATAGCAGTTTATCAGTTAGAGAACCAGAAATATTAAAGCCAAGTCTAACTGAAACTTCAATATACCACAGTACATTTATTTATTGCTATGAAGCAAGGCATCTGCATACCATCGAAAATCTGATATACTTTCTTGAATTGCACAATGAATTTTCGATATATTGTTAGTGGTAGTAGCATGCAAACACTAAAAAATGCTTCTCGGTAATTGACTGTGCTGCACTAATAAGGATAACCATCCTTAAATTTCTTGGAATTCACCTGCATTTCTAAGTTGAAGACATGTTTCATACAAGAAAAAACGAAACTAAAGGATGAATCGTGCTTAGCAAGTTGCTGGAACACATTATTTACAGTAAGCATGTATGCTTAACAAACCAAATATTTAATATTTCATGCATGAAAAATGGGCAGACATAATAGTGATTAGTATTCCAGGTGAGGCAGAACATGCAAATTTACTCAGCTATTAACGAATGAGTCATATGCTATTTAATATAACAAAATAGTTTATGTATATTAGAGTAAACAGTGAAATCACAATAGGAAAAAAATGGATTTGGTTCAGATGTTGAGCTGCTATGTAAACCAATTATCTATCCGGAGGGAAACAGCTCTGTCTACAACTACTTAGGCTCTAGGGCCTATTACAAACCCTGGAGTGGGCTGTTGTTTCTGTTCTCAAGGGAATTTACCACGTCACACTAGAAATAGCTGACAATAATTAGAAAGACTGTTTCTGCCAGTATTGCACACATTTTTAATACCTTCCTAAGTATTATGGGAGATAATACACACGGTCTTTAGAATTCTAGTCATGCCACAACAAGCCACGGAAAGGACAACTAGACAATAGCCCCAAACTGGACTGTGACAGGCTAATTATTGTGGCTTCATTATAAAACCTCTTTTTACATAGGTCACCTGGGAAGTGTAATTAAAAATGCATTATTGGTGTATTTTTTATTGAAGCAATTAAATTAAAAAGCAAAAAAAAAAATAATTATATGAGGAGCAAATAATAATGTTGGTCAACAGCGTTTATCTAAGAAAGAGAGAACATGTTAGTGGTTCATTAGCAGTAAATGTGTTAACGGGAATCTGTTTGAAAAATGAGCCATAGAATGGCTTTTAAATACGCAGATTAAAGGATTTATAATGTCAAGTTTAACACAGAAATTATAGATAGTATTACATAACCATGAGTAATAGCACCTTTAATCTGACTTAGTAAAATGATTTACATCATACTTTGTGCTGCTTCAATTGTATGAATATTACATGTGCTACATCTCAGATAAGTTCCCTTATATTTTTTACACATTTATGGATCTGTTCTTCTTGCTTTCTCATTATGTGGTACATCTAAATAATTAGATGTTAAAATATGTATCTTCTAAGGTAGAATGTTTTCTTGGATATCCATTCTATGAAAGGATACCAGAACATGATACCATTTATTTTGGAAAATTTTTATAAAGCTGTAAACATATCATATCAAATCATCCCTTCCCCACCTCAAAACTCCTGGTGCCTCTTTGCATCATCATCATCATCATCATCATTACCACCACCACTATAATGATCATAATCACTAATAATTAATGAATGCTTACTACTTGCAAGGAACTAAACATCACATATTTTGTAAACTATTTACTTTTAATTTTCCAAATAACCTTAAGAGATTGATATTATTTTATATCCATTTTTAAAATGAGGACAATCAACTGAAATTTAATCAATCTATATATCTATAACAATGAAAATTCTTCAATAAACCAAGGTAGAAATAATTTTTTTGTTTTATCCTACCAGATACTTTAAGATACTTTCGGACTGTTTATTTTTACTGAGTATTCTTCAGATATGTAAAAGAAATAGATAAGCACCTACTAAGAAATCTCACATGTAATCCCTTTGTTCCCTTTGGAGAAGAAAATCAAATTCAGAGAGTTAAAAAAAAAAAAAAGAAAGCAATTACAGAAGGCTGTGAATGCCGGGGTGAATAAATAGGTGGATGAATGGATAAATGATAGAACTTGAGCACATAAGTTTATTATTAAATATAGGACTCCTGATTCAAGAAAAATATTTTTACTGTTGACAGAAAAAAAGTGTTCTATTTATTTTCTATCTTAAGATTGAGTGTTTGCCATGAACTAGTTATTACCTAGTGACTCTAAATTATATCTTGACATATTATTACATTTCATATTTTGTTGCATTAGAATTTTCATCAGTGTTATATTTTTTCATATCAGTTGCTACCATTCTTGAATACCTACTGTAAACCAGGCCTCTTGCTAAAGGCTTTACATGCATTATCTCTAAGTGTCCACACATCACTGAATGAAATTATTCTATTAGAGATGAGAAACTTGTAGTTTAGGAGGTCAAATGACTTTTCCAAGGTCATTAGGCTGATAAATTGAGGAGCTCAGATTTGAGCCCCAATATATCTGACTCCAAATGCAGGCATTTTCCAGTATTCCACTTTGATTAGGAAGTAATTTGTAGAAGTCATTAACATAATTTTGCATTTTTTTCCTTTTTTACATGTTGTAATTCTTCCTTAACTCAAATTTCAAATTCAGATTTATTCAAAATTTGTAAAGCTCAAAAAACCAAAATGGTTTTCTGAGTAATGTGTATTGATAACTGGGTCTTACCAGGATAGCTATAACATTACAGGATTTTTGAGTTCCTGGAAAAAATAGATGATGAAGAATCATTGTGAACTCACTGTTAAGCATGTCATGATAGTACAATTATTTTTAAATTAGGAATCCAAAATCTATGAATGACATGCATAAATGTGTTACCTTGGTATTAATATAAATTGGTATTCCATGTTCTCAATATTAAATACAAGGAAAGGTAGTGATTTATCATTAGTCAAATATGGCATAATAAAAACCTAACTTTTAATATAAGTACTTATTTTAAATAGCATGTTAGTTTTTTATTATATCCATGTTTTAATAGTACACTTATTATTATAGTAGGTGCTTTAAATTTTACAAAACTAATTGCATATATTTATTGTCAGAATATTACATACTAATTGAATCAAAAGAGGGAAGCTGCCATTCACAAGAGAGGTCCTCTTTATAGTTTTTCCATGGAAACCTCAAACTAATATCTATGTTTTGGAGTAAGACGAGCTATAAATTAGAGCAGGGCCTAGGACAACAGAATAAATACAGTGATGTTAGACCTTTGAAATATACAGCAATAAATTGGGAGACTATAATGAAAGAGAATTAAAGAGCTTGTTCCCCTTAAGGTAAATAGCTGGTACTTGAAGAAATTAAGTAACTGGATAAACATTGGGTCAGTGTATTCTCTAAGTAGTTATCTAACCTCTCTTTATTGCACTGTTCCAGCTTCCTCTAACACCACTGGAAAAAATACATCATTGCTGTCGATAGTCACGGATCGCATAGATGTTCAAATAGAGGACCCAATGCAGTAGGCACTGTAGAAAGTTCACAGTTAATTTTAAAAGACCAGGTCCTGGGTCTTCAGGGATTTACACCAAAACTTGAAATGAACACACTTAAAATATTCAAAAGTCAATGTGATTGGCCTGTAACATCCATCATCCCACTCATATGTCACCAGCATCTGGTCTTATGCTAATGTTTTATAGATGGGTCCTGGGACCAGCCCAGCACACCAAACTGCGTAAAAGGAACTGAAGTTAGTGGAATTCTTTTTGAAACAGCCATTAACACCATGCCCCATTAATTAATTTAATTTGGGGGGGAAGGGGATCATTTCTGATCACTCCTTAAACACCTCTACTTAATTTCTGCAACTTTTCTCTTTGGTCTTCAAATTCTACCAACTGCCAAAATTATTTTCTTGACATTCCAGCTGTTTCCCAGATTTGACATAACTAATAATAAGGCTGTCTAGCATTTACTACATGGCAGGCAATACATGCAATGTGCTTTTTGCTTCTAATTTAATTCTCACAATAAGCTATGAGATAGGTGCAACAATTATATCTATTTTCTAACTAAAAAAATTGAGGTTCAGATAGGTAAAGTAACTTGGATAGGGCCGCACAGCTCATAAGGAGTAGAGCTGGGACGAAAAACTTGGTTGGAGTCTAAACACATTCTCTCTTCTATTATGCCCTACTGCCTGAACTAGACTACAAAGAAACAATCGCCTTTCTAATGCTCTCAGGCTGACATATCAGTAACATATTTTATTCTTTAGAATCCACTTTACAGGCGATACTGATTAGAAGAGGCTCACCACCTATCCGAAGCTTGACTTTCTGTGATGAAGATCAGCTAAACTAATTCAATCCACGAATCACATTAGTCCCATGGCAATATATAGGATGCTGGGACTGACTCTAAGACCCTATGGTTTTTTAAACCTTGGTTGGTAGAAGCTAAAAGAAAACTCATTAAAAAAAGTTTATCACTTTGGAGTTACAGAAAGATTTTATTTGTCAAGAGATAGATATTCCAGGGCAGATAAGTTCGGAGAAAACCACCCAAATGATTCTTTATGGATTCAGATAAAATCCAAAGACCTACTCTGGAAATGGAAACTAGAACTTCTCACATGTGGGAATAGAAATATTGTCTACTTTTGAGACTAAGAGAAATTTGGAGGAAATATATCTTCTCTATGAGGTGTGAAGGTATTGAAGACATATCATGACATTTACTGAACAGTATTTAAGAAGAGAAAGGGCCAGAAGTTGATGGATCTGTCCTTATAAGAGAATTTGTAAGACTTTAGACAGAAGTAGAACTTTGTCAAAGTTCAAGCTATAAAGTGAGGTGCAGAATTAAGGAAAGAAATAGTTTTGTCTATTCCAGCACCTTGATGTTGGTAGGCCAATTGAATTGCATATTATAATTATTACATGTCCTATAGAAGAGCAGTGGTCTGGAGAGTTTTCTTTTTATTTGAATCATTTGTCTTAGGTTTTCTTGGTATAAATTCAATAATCCACAAATAATGATGAATATACTTCCTTCTTACTCTTAGTTTATATTTTTTATTGTATTCACTTTTACTGTAATGAAAAATCTGTTAAAATCATATGAAGCAATTAAAACAGTGAGATTTTGAGCAGCTTCTAGAAAGATGGACTGAAAAAGAGAAACTAGAGGGCAAGTGAGCAGCTAAAATGCTGTATGGGATATGATAATGGCTAGGACTAGGGTAACAGGTAAGGCAATCACAAGGAAGGGATATATCCAAGGGATTAAACTATTGTTTGGCCTCAGTGATGCAGGGAAATACTTTAAAATTTTTCAAAATTTCAAATCTGCATTATAACTTTATAATATCCAGAAAATATATCATATTTTAAAAATAGATACTAATATATTCACTAAATCAAGTTAAAAGAAATTGATTAAAATCATTGGTTTATAAATAGTTTCAAAAGATGATGAGAAGATTAAAGAGAAATTAACAGGTATTTAAATACTCTCTTATCTCCACATACTGATGCTTAACTTGGTGTTATCAAAATAATTCTTAATATTTAATGTGTTTATTATACTTTCCCACTTTCAAAGTGACTTTACATACATTGCCTCATTTGATTCTCACAATGACTCAGTGAGATTAATAACAGTAGAGATTTCCATCATGTTTCTAGCACTTTACAGATGGTACAACAACATCACTTACATTATTGATGCTATTTCCATCAATCATTCTATTGCTCGCTTCTGGAGTTTCTATGTTAACATTTTCAATAGCAGTACATCAGATTTATTTTGCTGAATGTGTTCTATCACCTACAATGCACAGATATTAAATGTCAAGCCATTAAGTTAGATTATTTTTATCTATGGAGTTTTTCTGACATTGATGTTCTATATGATGGTTACAGTCTATTCTTAAAAACTGAGATGAGTGTATATGATATGATAGGAAATCCCCAAACTGTTTTCTAGAATGACTATATCATTTTACATTCCCATCAGCAATGTCTGAGTGATCCAGCTTCTCTGCATCCTTGCTTACTTTTGATGTTATGACTATTTTTTTATTTTAGCCATTCTGAAAGATGTGTAGTCATAGTTCATTGTGATTTAAATTGGCATTTCCCTAATGGTTAATGGCATTAAACATCTCATGTGCTTGTCATCTGCGTGTTCTCTTAGTTAAAATGTCTGTTCATGTCTTTTTCCTATCTTCTAATTGGACAGTTTGATTTTTCAATGTTCACTATTGAGAGTTCTTAATATATTTTACATATTAGTCATTTGTCCAATATGTGGTTCCAAATATTTTCTCCCAGTTTGTAGCTTCTCATTTCATCTTCTTCACATGGGATATTGCAGAGCAAAATTTTAATTTTGATGAAGTCCAATTTATCAATTTTTCCTTCAACACTCTTAAACATTAATCTGAGAGAAATGAAAACATGTTCACACAAAAACCTGTACACAAATTTTCATAGATTTATTTGTATTATTTGATCTTAATAAAAATTATAAATAATTTTTTTCTAGAACATAAGCCTGAGAATAATCTCACCCAGTTCTTGTGTTTCTTTTCATCATTGCTACTAATCATCTGGATTCTTCCTAGAGGGAAAACAAAAAAATAGTTTTAGTATGGTTCAAATATATTTCACAAAAGAGCTGGTATAAGTAATGTGTGGTTTCTGGTCATATGAAGAATTATTTTGATTTATAGCATTTTTTAAACATAATAATTATATTTGTTATCAATCAAATAATATTTATTAAGCATCTATTAGATGTAATACCAAAAACACACATAAAAAAGTTTAATACATGATCTCCTCTAGCTGCAGAACCTATTTAAGAGTAGAGATGTGTATATATACATTGTAAGTGTTGTGCTGGAGATGCAGCTGAAGAGGTGATCATTGTAAGCATTACAAACCAAGCGTTACTTTAATCCAGTCCTGGAGTATGGAGTAGCAGTTTGCCTGGTAGACAAGTTTGGGGAAGATCATTTAAGTCCCAGGAAAAAGTAAGTAACTGTGTACAGACATTAAGTAATATGATATATTTAAGACACTGCAAGTCAAACGGTATGATTGCAGCATATGGGGTAAGTTGGAGAGCTGTGGAAGATAGGGTTGGTTAAAAAGTTATATAAGGTATAATGTTATGCTGCTTATCGAAGATCTTTTTTTCTTTTAGAAATGATGACTGAAGTGATGGGAATGTTTATTAGTCTGATTTGATCATTCCACAATGTATGGCTGTATTAAAGCATCACATTGAACCCCATAAATAGATACAATTATAATTTGTCAATCAAACATAAAATAAAACTTCAAAAATGTTATATAAGAACCAGATTTTATCTTCCAGTGATAGAGAAATCACAAAATAATTTTGAATATGTCAAGGCTAAAATCAAATCTAAACTTTTCAAAAGATACCAAGAATTATCAAGGAGATAAAATTAGAGAAAAGTGAGATTAGAAGCAGAGAGACTTGGGCTGGCCTGTGGCTCACTCGGGAGAATGCGGTGCTGATAACACCAAGGCCACGGGTTCGGATCCTATATAGGGATGGCCGGTTTGCTCATTGGCTGAGCGTGGTGCTGACAACACCAAGCCAAGGGGTGAGATCCCCTTACCAGTCATCTTTAAAAAAAAAAAAGAAGCAGAGAGACAAGCTAAGAGAGGGATGGCATATAGGGATGGCCGGTTTGCTCATTGGCTGAGCGTGGTGCTGACAACACCAAGCCAAGGGGTGAGATCCCCTTACCAGTCATCTTTAAAAAAAAAAAAGAAGCAGAGAGACAAGCTAAGAGATTTTGCTCAAGTCCATGTGAGAAATGTGGGATCTATGGAAGTGACATTTGCAGAAATGTGTTGAAGAAATATTGAAGAATATTTTGAAAATAGAAATGACAAGATTAGTGACATATACATGGGTGGTGAGGAAGAGAAAGGGATCAAGAAAAAGACTACCTGGGTTTCTGACTTGAATTACCCGGTGAATCTTCTCCATGAAAGGGATGGTCTTGTCTACGGAGGAGGAGAGTGTGGACAGAGGATTTGTTTGAGACTTGTGAAGTCTGAGGTATCTATTCAACATCCTGGTGCCTTAGACCAGCACCTCTTAAACTAGAATATTCATATGAATCCTTTGTGGATCTTGTTAAAAGCCAGGTCCTTATTTAGAAGCTCTGTAATGGGTCCAAAATTTGTTCAGTTCTAACAAGCTCCCAGATGATGTCAATGTCATTGGTTCTGTAGAACACGCTTTGAATAGCAAGACTGGCATGGCGACATCTTTAACCCTAACTGACAACAGGATGCCAGCTGATGATAAGGTGAGGCGTGCTGAAGGAAATCAGAAAAGATTGAAAACAAGGGAAGAAAGAACTGGGGCAGGTGGAGCAGAGAGAATGAAGATGCTTCAAGAAAGATAAGATGCAGTAAGGAGAACAGAGATGTTAATGGAGAGCAGTCTGTCAGCAACCATGACCTTTGTTGCATTTCAGTAATGCCTATGCCAAAGGATGACTATTCCTCCCCTGTCTAGAAAATATTATCAAGTGATTACAAAAACTTGCTAGAGCCTGTCAGAGGACAGGTATCAAAGAGCCAATGCAAACGAGAGAGACATGAGGCTATTCTTCAGAATGCAAAGCTTTTATTTTATCAACAAAATGAATGCTATAGAAAGTTACAGTTGGTACATTTGCAATGAGGTGGTCAGTAAAATCATAGGAGTAATATTACAACCCAAAATAGAAGTCAGAAATTGCAAAGAAAAAAATGAGAAAAATTCAAGAGACCCAAACCTATCTCCCATACTAGAAGATTTTAGTTTTTAGCTTAGTTTGTTTTGTTTTGTTTTCCACATTAGGCTAGATTCTCATGGGCTTAGTAGTTTTTAGTGTGGTCTTGCCAGAAAGGTGGTAACCTTCATGACCTCTCCAAGTCCTTTCCAGACCTTGAGTTCTGTGGTTGTTCACTCCTCTGTTTCTCCTTTTATCTGTCAAGGCTTAACTTGTCTTTTCCTATTGCATTCCACTCAACAAATACTAAGCATACTGCATTTTTGTAAGTTAATAATTGTTATTCATTTTTATTCAATTATTTTTTTCATCAAATTGTTTCAAAGTGTTTTCAAGTTAATCTAAAGGAGAAAATAACCAAATGCCCACAAATGTGTCCCATTTTTAGAAACATGAACTGGTCTACATAGTCCCTGTCTAATAATCTAAATAAACACAATCAGAGAAAGGAAATTACCAGGTTAATAGTAAAAATGATAATTTATCAGAAGAGAATCAATAGCATGTTATTTTTAGCACTATTTTATGTAGGTAACTGAATTCTATCAAATATTGTTTCTAATGCTAAATTATGTTACAAATTTAATTTTTACTAGAAAAAAATATAAAAAGTAACTAAACTAGGAAAGACCACACTAAAAAATAATTGTTATTACTGAGACATTCTAGCAAAGCCATAAATAATTATTTTCATTTTTCATTTAGATATGAAAAGTGTTTTAATATTTCACAGTAATTAACTCATTAATCCTTACATTCTCTTTGTGGTATAGGTAAACAATCTGATTAATTTGATTTTGCTGATTTTTTTAAATTATATAATTGTAAAATGACTTGCAACACTGTTGCATTTTGGGGAAAAAACTTAACAAATCTTGATTTCTTTTTTGTCTTCACCTAGACTATTTTACTACTAAGACTCAGTGAATGAATTTCTGAGACAGTGAAATCGACAGTTCTGTTTTTATTGTTGTTTAAGTAGACCACATCTTGCTTGTCTTCTTACTCTGTCATCAATATTTCTTTCACAATTTGTTTATTGGGCTTCTTTCTAGGTAACCCCATTACCAAAATTTTCTCCTTGAACATTCTTCCTGGTTGAATATTTTCCCTTAGTATTATTACAAATTGAATCCTTCCTTCTAGGATGTGTATCTTATTATGTAATATCAAATTTTATTCCATATTGGGTTACTTTAAATTGTTCTGCCCTGGGGTCACTAAATTGAATACTACCACTTCTGTTCCCTTTATGGATTTTTTTCTTGTGAAAATGATTCTGGTTATATTTAAGGAGGAATCATCTGCCCCAAATTATTTGCCTATAAGAGGTATCTTTACAGCGTAAGCCACTAGCAAGACAAATATGATTCTTAAAGCTGTAATGTTTTAATTACTACTTTATAGGCAAAACTCATTGTCTACTTTTTTCCTCATTTTTTAAAATATAGTAAATGAAACGAATTTAACTTTTAGCCAAAGAAGTTGTTGTTTTTGTTTTTGTTTTTTCCCTATTGAATGGTCAGGGAAAGCCATTCTAAAACTTTAGTTATCAAGTATAATTATTAATTCACCTAATCATTTAATTGTAATGAAAAAGAAACTTGGGATGGGGTAGAAATATAGAACAGAAAACTTAAGTGTATATATTGGGACTGAATTCAATTAAGAAAGGAAAAATGATCAGAAGCTGCAATGAAAAAAACAATACTATTGTGACATTTCAAATTACCATGGAGCAGAATACTAGAAAAGCCAATGAGAAATATCTTATTCCCCCCTCTCCAAAGAAAGGGAATATAGGAAATTATCAGAAGGAAGAATCTAGTTGCTTCCTTTGTGGGGTAAGGGAGTTGGTGAGGTGGGGTGTGTAATAGGTTCCTGGTTTTCTGTATTAGGTTAAAAAAAAAAAAAAAAACAAGTTTAAAAATTTTATTCCTATGTGGTCTGAAAACATACTTGATATGATTTTAATCTTTTAAAATTTCTTGAGACTTAATTCAGGGCCTAACATGTGGTCAATCCTGGAAAATGATCCATGTACTGATGAGAAGAATGTATACTCTGTCGTTGTTGGATGAAATTTTCTGTGTCTAAGTCCATTTGGTCTAAAGTGCCATTTAAATCTAATATTTTTTGACTAATTATTTGTCTAAATGATCTTTCCAGTGCTAAGAGTGGCATTTTGAAGTCCCCAACTATTCCTGTGTTGGGGTCTATCTCTTCCCTTAGATTCAACAACAGTTGCTTTATATATCTGGGTGCTTGCTCCAAAACAGGTTGTTCTAATACTGACATAAATGTCAAAGTTTTATGGACCGTGAATATGACAGAGTCCTACCTGCCTAATGCCTGGTACTGAATTCCCTTCACAATTAGATGTCCCCACTTTCTTATCCCTTCTATTCCTGACATAAATCCTATATTCCAGTCAGGCCACACTCTTCATTACCCAGAGATACCAAGCTCATTGTGCCCTCCCTGTCTTTTTTTCCTATATTTTTTCTTTCTTTCTAATTATAATGACCTTACTGCTCTTCTGCTTACCTAAATCCTTCCTGTTATACAAAACTTATCCTGTTTCATGTCTGCCTAAGAATTCCCAGACTATTCTAGTTCACAATGAAGGCTTCTTTATTTGAATATGATAACATGTCATAGACTATCATATACTCATGAAGTCACAAATTTTGAAAGGATATCAGAAATCATCCATTCCAACCATCATTAAAAGCTTGAAATCCCTTTACAACGTTCTCAACAGTGGTCTTTCACTCCTTCGTCCACAGATCCAGTGATGAATAATTCACTACCTCCTGCCCATTCTATTTTATGAACAGCTCCAAATACTAGAATATTCTTCACATAAACTAAAATTCAACATTGAGAGAAACATCCAGGTAATGTAATGTTTTCTATAAGACAGAATTTATAATATACTATGTGAATATATGAACCACTATAGTATATGAAAATTATTAGCCCAGCATAAGCAGTAAATTTGGTCCAAAAATATCAATTGGAACAATTTATATCATAAGGAGTTTGTCTTCTATGTGCTATTTTAATACTACATAATGAATTCTAATATACTGCAGTCTGGCTAGAATGATATGTTCATCTACAGGGATTTTTTTTTAATTAATCACATGCTGCTTTACATCTTCCTTTGTCTTCATTATCTACTTAACTAGACTATAGTTTCCTCCAGGTCAGACACCATCTTAGAGCCCTCTTTTCTCTTTTTGCACTTAAGTCAGTCCAAGGAACATCGGTTGCTCTCAAATAATTGCTAAATTAATTTAAAAAACTGATTTAAGCAAGCAAAATGTACACAGCAGAAATCATTCTGAAAATTCTTTGTAGAATCCAATTTCAAGATCAAGCATAGAAAGAATTTCCCTTGACTATTCATTTGTTTGTTTATTTTCATTGAAAATATATACCTGTTAATAAAGGGTAAGTTCTTTATTCAACAGCATGTGCTTTTCTTTTCTTCTGAAAACATGTTTACGAAATGAAGTTGACAAATACAGATAGCAGTAAAAAAAATACATATTGTACCAAAATCTTGAAATAAAATTATGAAACAAGCCTACTTTTCTGTTTTTAAATTAAGGGTCAGCTTGAACTGAATCCTTGATCCCAAATGTGAACTGTAAATAAAGGTGGTTACAGTGGTAACCTCTTTATTCTACCCTCTGCTTTACTCCACTTTCCTATAAATAAACTTGAATCTAGTAATTCTAGTTTTGCAGAACATTGGATAACATGTACATTAGAGTTGTTCTCACTTGTTTATAACCCTTTCTTGTGTGTCCTTGCTCAGAGGGAAACTAAAGGTATCATTCTTTGTACATCTTCTTCACCCTCTGATAATTTTACAAGGTGATTGGTTAAAAAGGAAAGATATGTAATATATAGCAAATTGTTTTAAAAATAGTCTAGTTGGGAAATATGCTAAAAGGATAAAGGCATTAATTTAACTGTACTGGACAAGGAGGAGAATAACCAAAGGAAAAATTGGCAGGAAGATAGACAAGATGACCACTAGGTCATTGTTGCCATCTCTAATTTGAGTTTCCCCAAGGAGATATTTTTGTACTGCAATTTAAAAAATCTTCCATGTGTTATCATTTCTTTCTTTTGTATAGCTAATATGTAAATATTTCTCAAAATGTCCACCACCAATCTTTCTGCCAATATACCCGGTCAGATTTCATTTTTTAATAGTCTCCAAGGAAACCACTACAGCTTTAGAAATGGACAGCACAGAGTGGAAGGAAAACAAAAGAGGTAACCAATTCCCATTTTAATCTTTTAAAAATGCAGTTTTGTCATTATTTAATTTCAACAGGAAAGCTAGATATATGCACTCATTGTATGAGGACCACCTCTAAACTCACTAGAACGCCTATGGAAAGAACACTTATTAATTTTATAAGTGTGCATTTTCATAGAAAAAAAAATGACTTGCAGAAAAGTCTTTGTCTGGTTGCCCAGATATGGAAAATGGTGGCCTTTAGTTTTTTACAAGTATATTGTGGCAGTTTTGCTCATGCCCACAAGTTCTCAGCCACATTCCCACTGTTCAGCGGCAACCACTGTTTTTGTTTAAACAATTTGTTCTTTTAGAATTATGTTTTCCAAACAGACACTTAAGATCTACTAGTATATTCAAAATATTATGTGTTTATGATCCTATTTGACTCTAAGTCCATAATCCCTTCTCTCAGTAGTTTTCCTAAATTCTCAGTGGGGAGGAAAACAGTTGCCCAGCATCATCCCTCTACAAATAATGAAAAAAATGAGTACTTTCCCATTAAAATCTCTAATACACACACAAAAATGAGAAAGTAGATCCTCCTAAAGTTTCTGTCAGAAAGCACAAGCAGACCTTGTGTACTCTTGCTATCATCCAGTATCCAGTTTTTCCTGTAATATATATATGTAAAATGTGTGTGTGATGTATATACACATGTGCTGTGAAGCATAGAATGTAACATAAGCAGATAGAGAAGTGCAGAGAGACTTTGGATAGGCCAGTCACAGCATCCTTCCACATCCTCACTGGCAGATGGCTTTGGTAGTAGCAGTGGCAATCCCTTTTGGCTTTCCTTGCCCTACACTAGCTGAGAACTAACAGCAAAGCAGCGAGAAAGCAGCGCTACTTTCCTTCCCACCAGTGTGGCAAGGAAGAGGCAGCACCTCAACCCCTATCCTATGGTGGCAGCACCTGAATGATAAATTTCTTTTGATTCTTTTGATTCTCCTTCAGGTGAGATCCAATAACAACACTAAACTCCCACAATAGCAGCAGTGGCAGCAGGGGTAATTCCAGAGACTCTGAGCCCTTTGTCTTAACTGCTTTGCCACCAAGCAGGCTTAGTAGTGGGAAGTATAAAATAACATGGGGAACCTAAAACCGCAGCTCTCTATCAAGAAGAGGAAACCCTAGGAAAGAGGAATTGTGGATAGGATCACTGAAAGGAAGAAGCTGGAGAAAGGGACCCCTTGGAGCTGTGTGTTAAGTTCTGAGATTACCACCAAGTGGAGCTGTATGTGTATGAAACCAATTGGGAATCAATGCAGCAAACACTTAAAAACTAAACTGTAGACTAAGCCACCGCATAGGTTCCAAACTGGCCCCTGGGTGGGATATTATCTGGGAAGACCAGAATAGCTCTGTGGAGGTTTTGAAAACTACACTGACACTGGAATCACAACTCACAAAAAAAGAAAAAGAAAGCCTTTTACAGATTTTAATAAGACCCAGTCTTATAATAGAATAAAATTCTTCATTTGAAATTTTCAAAATTACTAATGTACAGAAAACCAGGAAAATTTTTAAAAGTCTTAAGGGAAAAGACAATAAGACACTCAATAGATGCCAATCCCAGAGTGACTCATGTACTGAAATTTTCAGACATAAGCTTTAAAGCACCCTTTATACCATGACTCAAGAGGTAAGGGGAAATACTATTAAAGCATATGGGAAAAATAAATGTACTCAGTAAAGAAATAAAAGCTATAAAAAGAACCAAATGGAAATTTTAGAACTGAAAAAATACAATAATAAAAATTAAAAATTCACTGAGGAGCTCAATAGCAGAATTGAAAGAACTATTGCACTTGAAGATAAATCAATAAAGCTATCCCTTTTGAAATGTATAAACAAAATATTAAAAAGTAAACAGAGCTTCAGGGACCTATGAGTTAATAACAAAGGTCTAACATTCAAATTATAAGTGTCTCAGGAAAAGAGGAACAAATTGGTACAGAAAGTATATTTGAAGAACTCATTTGAAAATTTCCCAAATTTGGTGAAAGACATAAACTTATAGATCAAAGAATACTAGCAAATCTAAACCCCAAACAGGATAAACCTTTAAAAAAACCAACAACAATTGCAGCAGAAAAAAAAAAAAAAAAAGAATTAAAAAATGGAATTATGGTTTGAATGACTGTGGATTTCTCATTGGAAACCATGGAGGCCATAAGACAATGGAACAGCATTTAAAAAGTGATGAAAGGAAAAGCCTGTCAATTCAATAAAAATATCCTTCAGAAATAAAAACAAAATAAAAGCATTTTAGGGTGAAGGAAAACTAAGAGAATTTGTCACCAGTAGACCTGCTTTAAGAGAAATGCTAAAGGAAACACTTCAAGTGGAAAGAAAATGACAGAGAGAAACCTGAAACATAAGGACTGGAACAAGAGAGACAGAAAAAGCAAGTATCTGAGTAAATAAAACATATATGATAATCAAAGTATATTTCTTTAAGCCAGTGATATCTGAGTGGTAACTTGAATGAAGCAAAGGTGTGAACCATGTTGATATCTGGATGAAGCACATTCCAAGCAGAGGGAATAATTAGAACAATGTACCTACTTGATTTGTTTTTCAAGAATTATGAAGAGGCCAGTGGAAACAAAGTGGAAAAATGGTCAGAAATAAATTAGAATTAGCCAGGAGTTTTTCTCATTAATTTAGATTACCCGTTCAATAGACAGAACCTTTTATTTATTTTTTATTTTTTGTATTTATTTTTTTTCTTGCATCATTTGATTTATTTAGGCCTGTGGTTCTCAACTTTAATGTATATAAGGATCACCAAAAAACATAGTCTTTTTTAACTGAAAAATAATTAAACATATTTGTGGGATAGAGAGTTGAATATCAATACCTGTGTACAATGTGTGATAATCAAATCAGGATAATTAGCATGTCCATCATTATAGAACATAATCATTCCTGGTGTCCATTAACCAGTTTCTCCTTAGCCCTCTCCCCCTCTCCCACCTCTGGTAACCACAGTTCTGTTCTCTCCTTCTGAAAGTTCAGTGATCTTCCTTTCCCTATCTCTTTCTTCCTTTCCCTATCTCTTTCTTTAGCTCCCACCTATGAGTGAGGACAAACTATTTCTCTTTCTGTGCCTGGCTTGTTTCACTTGACCTAATTTTCTCCAACTTATCACTGAGTAGTATTCCATTGTGTATGTATACCACATTTTTAAATCATGATAAGATTTTGGGTCTCATTCTAAGTATAAGAAGAAGAATTGGAAAGATTTTTTTTTTAGGGGAAAGACATGATTTAATTTACATTGTAAATCTATCCCTCTGATTTCTATATGAAGAATAGACTGTCGAGGGGCCAGACTGAAAACAGGATACCAGTGAGAAATACTGCAGAAGTTGAAGTAAGGGGGATGGTGGAATAGATTAGGCCTGTAACATTGGAGTGGTTAGTTTGGGATACATTTTGAAGTTTGAGCTGACAGGCTTTACATATAGATTGGATGGAAATATGATTAAAAAAATTAAAAAAATTGTTCAAGGCATTTGGCCTGCACAATTAGGCCAAAGAAACTTTAGAGGGAGAAGATTTCTGGCAAGCATGAAGAGTTTAGATTTAGATGTTCAAGTTTGGGGTGCCCCTTAGACATCCAAGAGGAGATATCATGTAGGCAGATGGATATACGAGTTTGAAGTTCAAGGAATAAATCAAGTAGGGGATATAAATTTAGGAATTATCAGCATATAGAAAGAATTTAGAGCAATGGGTAAGATCTCCTAGCAAGTGATTATAAATTGATAAATTGAGACTATTGAGGCTTAGGGCCCTCTCATTTACAAGTTTTGGTCAGAGAAAAAAAAAATAGCTAACTTGATGCTTGGTTACTGATGTTTTCAAGATGGGAGAAAATGGCCAGTTCAAAATCACAGTAAAAACAATATTAATAGCAAATACCATATGAACATACAAGAAGTGAGTTATAAAATAATAATGTAGTAGAACAGAGTAAGATGTCTACAGAGAACTCTCGTTTGCATCATAACAACCTCAAATTAGCTTAAAATTAGTCTACAGGTTTTATCCACAAATCTCAGGAAGTCTCATGTTTCTAAGGCACTCATCAATCAAATACATTATTTAATCACCACAGCTCTTTAAGTAAAGTTATTTAGGTAATAAAACCAGACACATCAAGGTGAAGTGACTTCCCCAATGTCATATATAAATAATATAATAAATGGCAGAGGTCAGTAGAAAAAGGGATTAGAAAAAAGGAAACTAAAAGGGAAGTAAATGAAAATCTAGTCTATTGAAGCAGGAAAACAAACAAATAAATAAGTATATAAAAAGACTTTAAAAGTGAATGAATGTTAAGCTGTGAAGCTGCTGTTCAGAATTATAGATGTGGCCTGGCTCTAGACAGAGAACTCCCAAACCAGACAAGCGAGGGTTGGTGTGGTGGCTAATCAGCGTCGTGGAGAAAGAGGAGAGTGGAAGTGGCCACACACCCAGGGTCCCGAGAGCTGGCTGTGGATGTGTAAGAGTGGCTGGAGCAAAGTCGAGCCTAGATATTATGGAACCATATGAGTATTAAGCATCAATTCCTAAGCAAAGCGGTGAAGAGACCAGAAGAGGATTTCACAAAAACAAAAAAGATCTTTTGTGCAAATTAAATACAAGCAAATACTCATAAAATGGTTGGGTAAAGGCAGAGCCTCAGTGGATATCCTGAAGCAGTGGTCTGAAGCAAACCACCATAATAAACTGGCCTGTCTTACCCCTGGGCAAGTAAAAGCTGTTCCAGGCAGAAAGCAGTAATGACCAGTGTCTGGAAGAATATCTGATACAAGTAGGTCTTCAAGAAAGACTTGTTGAAAATTAAATAAATGAGTGAGGGAATAAGTGAATGAATAAATGAATGCCAGATTATTAGTCTCGAGATCTGAGTTTTAAACCTATCCTAATCTTCTAATTTGTGGGGTCTCTTGGGCTAATCACTAAAACTCATTGTTGAAGAAAAACAAATTTACCAGTCAAAAGAAAATACCTGCCAATTATGAAAGCATTATTAAGAGAAGCAAGTGAAGGGCCGGCCCGGCGGCGCACTGGATAGTGCGCTGCTTGGGAAGCGCAGCGGCGCTCCTGTCCGAGGGTTCGGATCCCACATACAGACCGGCTCCCGCTCACTGGCTGAGCGAGGCACGGGAGCAACACCGAGGCTTGCGATCCCGTTGCCGGTCCCCGGTCCGGTACGGGGGCAACACTGAGGGTTGCGATCCATTGCCGGACACGGAAAAAAAGACAAAAAAAAAAAAAAAAAGAGAGAGAAGCAAGTGAAACTTTGTAAAAACTACTTACTAAATCTAAATCAGTACACAAATGAAAGATATTGTACTTATTACTTGGAATCCATTGAAAAAACTGTTAAGTGCTAGGTCAAGGAAAGATAAAGGTTTGGGAGAAAAATAATGGTTTTAGTAATAATCCCTCCTGGAAGAAAAAAGTAATGAGAATTAATTATAGCTGACAAAGGATTAACAAATATGGTTTATGCTATGAATACCAAAATATTAAAATAATAATGTAAAAATAAAAAATAGTAGTGAGAAAAAACACAGTTTGGAAATTTTTATTTCCAAAACTTTTATTTTTTCCCCTATGAAGTAAGTGAAGCATAAAATAATACTGTGATAAATTGCCTTATCTCAAAAAGTATAATGTAAAATACAACAAAGTAATATATACCAAGTGATCTCTGATAGTTACATTATACTTCTCATATTTAATTTATATTTTCCCCATAACTTACTCTTTTTCAGCCTTTACCATTTATAATTTATTATATTTTTAATGAATTGAATCTCTTTAGTTATACATGGTTTCCAGAAATGCTTGGAAACTATCCTCTTGTTTTCTGCAGAAGTGTTTTTTTTAAAACAGTCAGAGATTCCTAAACATGCTTCTAATAAGTCCCTTGCACCCTCAGAGATGTCTCCTGAGCTGTTGTCCAAGTTAACACCGAGGAAGAAGATTTAATGATCTGTCCCTTGAGATTTTTCTGTTGGTTCCCAGGAATGAAGGAAGTCTACAATAATCCCTTTATTCAAAGCTTGTGTCATGCTTTGTTAGTGTTGATGTATTAAAGAAAGGCAATTTTCGACAATTCATATTTTCTTCTATAGGCAACAATTCTCATAAGAAAAACAAAAGGATTTCATTGTACATCTTCTCAAGTGGTAAATAGTTGTTATTTATGCAGATAAGATAAACATAGAATCCAAGCATGCTCCCTCCACTATTTAAAAATAAAAATTTCACAAAATTTCACTTCCTCTGTGAAAGATATTTCTTGCACTAAATTGTATAACATTTGACTCTATATGTACTACAAATTTCTCACTTTGTCCTAATATTGTATTTTCTAAAATTATTTGATCTCCATTACATATGCTATTTTTATTTTTGTATCCAAATCAATATTCTCAATATTAGATTTTAAAGATAAAGAGGGCAGGAATTTATGTCAACAAAGCTATATATAAAACCCAGCAATTTGTGGGAGCGGCAGTGATTAATCAATGCTTCAGTATAACACTGTGTCCAGCAGGATGCTTAAGACTGTGTCCCACTCTCTGGCACAAGTGTGCTATGTGGCTTTGACCGAGTACCCTACTCAACAAAACTTCCACACCATTAAGCCAAAATATGTGAACCTTCTGAAAACATCACCTATGAATCTACAAGTTGCTCACTGAGAAAAACAAGCATTATGTCAGTTAGATTTATTTGGTTGAAAACAAAAGAAACTGACCAGCCAGCTTAAGCAGAGATGGAACTTATTGGAAGAATATTGTGCAGCCAACAGAAACTACAAGACAATTGGAGTTGGACAAGCATGCTCTTAGAAAAAGAAGCAGCTTCTGGGTTCCAAATAATAGGAAATAAAGAACAATTTCTTTAGGGAATCAATGGGGTTTTTTTTCTAGCTTTTTATCATTTAACTCAAAATTCATATTCCCAGAAGAGAGTCCCATGGGTCTATGTTGGCATATCATTGGCTAGAAGATGTCAAGCCCCTTGCTTTAAGGTTTTCCTAAACAAACTCATAATGAGGAAGAGAACCTATGTCCAAGAACAAGGGCGTATTATTAAATAGACTAGGTTATATTAATTAGAAATCAGAGTATCATAAATTGAGTTTGGAAGAGAAGAGTTGTTTCAAAAAGCAAAGGAAACATAAGCACAGATCATTTAGTGGGCCATCTAATATACCATAGCATTAGACTTTTTTTAATGTGATCACATTTTTATGGAATTTAGGGTTAATATTACAAATGCAGTTCTTTTCTAAGGAGTGGAAAGTAACTGAGTACTGTTCAGAGAAATGATGACTCCACTGAAACTAGGTTCAAGGATATACTTGTGTTAATAAATTTGCCCCAATGTACCAAAAATAGCCAGAGGAAATATTTAGCTATATTGGAGTGCTAAATTTTTTTAAAAATTGAGAAGACTGGGCCGGCCCGGTGGCACACTGCTACAGTGCGCCGCTTGGGAGTGTGGCGGCGCTCCCGCCGAGGGTTCGGATCCCACATGCGGACCGGTTCCCGCTCACTGGCTGAGCGAGGTGCGGGCGCAACACTGAGGGTTGCGATCCCGTTGCCAGTCCCGGTCTGGTACGGGCGCGACACTGAGGGTTGCGATCCGTTGCCGGTCACGAAAAAAGACAAAAAAAAGGAAAAAAAAAATTGAGAAGACTGGTCAACCTTTAACTTTGATGACATGTAATTTACCCCACAAGCTTCTCCTCCACCAAATTGCCCCTAAATTCCACAGCTAGAGGATACTACCCTGGGATAAGTTTAGCCTCTCTTATTTATATGTTTGCTTTTTTAGTTGTTCGTTCGTTTGTTTGTTTGTCTGTTTTTGATAGCACACAAATGCCCCTCATGGATACATCTATCGTGATAGAATTAATGTTGAGCGCAAGTTGAATGTCCTTCTTCTAAGCGCATAGAAGACAGTGTGGACATCTGGGGTGTGGCAAAGTTAAAAGTCAACCAGAGGGGCTAAAGAGACACAGAGAAGAAATTATGTGCTGGAATCAGGGAGGCTGCCTGAGGCCCGCTCTGCTGCAGGCAACCCTTAGCCCTCTGGCCCTTCCTTACCCAACTCCTAAAATCCCTAGTGGTTGATTAAACTGAAAACCTACTCTATATTTACTTGACATAAAAGCTGTAGTCCTTGGTTTTTATAAAATATTCTCTCCCAAATTATTTAAATCCCTATTTTGCTTCTGCATGAAATATAAACCAAATATTTTAAAGAACTAATTAGCCAAGACCTGTTATACATGTTAGACATTTGACAAATTATGAGCTTTCACATACCTCAATTATGTCAGTACCTCTTTAATTTGATTTCAAATTAATGACTTTGTTATAAAAATTATCAATTCAGTTAGAATTTCTTCTTTTTTAATATTTTGTAATACCATCCATTGCTTTTTAAAAAACATAGTAAACATTTCTAAAATGTTTCACCTATATCTACCACAAAACTCAAGTTTCATTGCTCGTTAGTATATACAGAACACAACTTACATTATGGAATAGCCTGAATTTCTTATGGCAAAATTTTCTTTGGATCACAGAATTTAACTGAAAGGTTCACACCTAATACACAGATCACACTTAAGACTGTCTTCACAATGCTTAAACAGCTTCTTTAAAGTGTACAAAATAGCCTCTTATATGTGTAAATAATATTTTTAAAAATCTCTTTTCCCATGCTAAATCGCTTGATTATTTACCTTTGTGTCATCACAGTAATAGTAAATATTTTCTACTTTTAAGTACATATAATCCGTAGTAAAAATAAAAATGTTCTAACATAGAAATATATCAAAGAACCTCTAAATAATATTCCTCAAGCGTAAAGACATCAAAATATGAGTAGTTTTAAGGTTTAGCCTGGCAGTCATAATATGTATTGTTCAGATCATCATAGTAAACCATACCATGACACCAAAGTAAAATTTCAGATTTAAAAGCAAAACTGACAAAAAAGAAGTTTAGCAACAGTTGTGAAGTTACACATAATTTTAATGTAACTTTTATCTTGGAAGGGGAAAATAACTATTTAAGGATGGAACATCCCAACGAATTGCCCCAGAGCTGAACAGCAGTGCCATTACCTACTCTAGTTTTTGTCCATCTGTCTCTCACTGTGTAGATTTTGATTTCAAAGTTGTCATTTTCTCTTTCTGAACAGTATACTTTTTTGACAGTAGAGGGCACTTTGAATTTAGACAAAGCCCAAGAAATCTCAGAATCTTCATTCAGGGAGCTTTTGTTTGACTATAAAGAAATAAAATGCAATTTTACTCTACATTTTAAATGGTGCATATTTTTAAAATATGTGGTGCAAAGTTTGTTTCTAATATGTGAAATCAGTTTCTCATTTTACATCATCTTATAAAAATACTGTAATATTAATCTCATGCAACATCACTGTGCTGAGAAAAAATCAATGATATAATATAACAAATAATGATCAATCCATTAATGAATAAATAAATCTTTGATTTTTCTCTAATGAAGAGTCAATAAAGAAGAAAACCCCACGTACACATTAAGTGAAGCCTCAGAAAACCACATCAAAATCCTAAAATTACAGCATAAAAATATAAAATCTCTAAATGATATTGGCGACACAAAAATTCTATTTATCCATCTCACCACAGAAACATAAATGCTTCATTCTTCTTCCTTGTATGAAACCTAAAGAATTTTCTTAATAAAAAAGTAAGTTTTCATTTAATTTCATATATTATTTTATAAAAAGTTTTTACTCTCACATTGAAAAATAGTATTAAAATGATCTGATAGTCAATTCTGTTAATTGTTTCTAAGAAAATTCCTTTCAAATTTTTGTAAAATGTTTCAACATGTTGCTGAAATTTACCTAAAATAACATCTAAATGTACTATACTTGTTTTTCTAATACAAATGAAAAACTTGATCACATTCATTTATGTGGCAAACACAATCTTGCAAATATTCCACTCCATTTCAAATAATCGGAAAATTAAATGCAAGGTATTTTAAATTTCAGAATAGACTATTACTTTTTCTATATTCTTTTGTGACTACATAAGATGATTACCTCTTCAAATTTAAGGCACTAAGCTCTTCCACCCTAAAAAAAATTTATTTCCACATTTAGATGAAACAAATTACCTTTTGTGTACAAATTGAAAATCTGAAGTTTGGCTTATTTGTTCAGTTCAAACAAAATTACACCTACTTAAGACTCATTGTGAGTCTGGTAGTTTGCAGACTATGAAGAAATTCCCAGTTTTGCCCTTAAGGAGCTTATACTAAAAAATAGGTAAAAGATACAAAATAAGTCTATTTAATTCTCCAGCTAGTGAACAATGTGCCTAAAATCTTCAGTGGTTAAATGCCCAAGTATGTAAAGAAATATATAACTGCATGGCAGAGCTTAAGTTTGTATATGTGAAATATTATAAAATTTTGAGCCAAATGTAATGGTCTTGTAGGATAAGCTTAATGAAGGTAAATGGGATAGCTTTAAATGACAAAATATTAGTTCTGCCTGAGTATTTAATAGAGATAAATCCATACTTTTACAAAGGGTTTATTGATTTTTTTGCTTATCTAAATAAGGAGAACAAAGTTGAATTCTTCTACTCACCCTGACTCCCCAAAATATGAGAAAAAGTAATATAAAGATGTGTTTCACATATAACCTTGCCCTGTGTAATTTTCGTAAATGAAAAGCAAATAAACAGCAATTGTCACTATTGTAAATGCACTGCAGCGTTCCCTAATATTTATCCTTACTCCTTCCCTCATTTGTTATACCCGGTAAACTATGTGCTTGCCACTAACACTGTCCGAATAGATTTGAAGCAGTAAGTGTAACAGGCTCAGATGGACAGTGCCTATTATCTCTTCCCTTTTCTCTCTTGCCCTTTTATGGCCTATAACTTCATTCAATCTGTAGCTACATTTATGTTCCTTTTACAACAAAAAGGGTCATAATGCTGTCTCTGATAATACCGAAATTGCCTAATTTGTTCATCTTCTTTCACCGCCTTGGAGCTGGTCACTCTCTCAAGTTATGCCTAGGTTTGTCCCTGTCAACTTTGAAAATTAAGGTCCTGTTTAGCCACCGGCGATCTCACCAATAAAATGCCTTAGGGTTTGGTGAGCCAAACGGGGGATAGACGCTGAAGAGGTCTAGGTCCGACCGGCTCAGGGACTCACTCCTGAAGTCGCGGGGACACCTACTAGAACAAATCCGGGTGTCATCGCGTGCATCTGGAGGTGGGGTGGGGGCAGATTTGCCAGTCCCCAAAGCGAGGGAGAGAGCAGCCGGTCAGCTGACGCTGAGAAGGCGAGAGTGAAGGAATGAGAAGAATTTGCTTGCTCAGAAGATGGGAGTGATAGGGACTCCCCATTTTGACCCCGGGTGCTGGCAGGCGCGAGGAAGAAGCCGGGCCTCCCCACAGCTGTTGCCACTCGGGCTGTCACCGCGGCGGCTGTGCCGCTGGGACCATGACTGCTGTTACTGGGCCGGCCACGGCAGCTGCTTCTGCCTTGACTGTTGCCCCTGACCCTTCTGCTGTTTCTTCCTTGATTTTAGCATCAGCTTTTTCTTTTTTCTTTCTTTTTCTTCTTTTTTTCTTTTCGTTTTTTTTTTTTTTTCCTGGCAGCACCTCTTGTAAAAATAGCAAATAGCCTCTACATTTGCCAGAGAGTGTGGGTACAAGGAGAGGAGGCTGGGGTGGAGTAGTTAAGGTTTCTAACAAAGCTTGGTTCCTGGGGCCCCTCCTGTCTTTTCTCCCCGGTCTGGTTAGCATTTTCCTTCGTGCTGCAGCAATGCTTTGTCAGCCTTGTGCTTAACTCCCGCAGTCTCCTTAAGGATGCTTCACCCCTCACCCCCTCCAAGGAGTAGAAAAATACCAAAGGTATAAAAGCGAGGTAAATTCTGCAAGATAACTTCATATTTTGCAATCCAAATTTTACTGGGATTCGTGTAATAGAAAATGTATCTTTTCAAGTCCTAAGACAATAAAATAAAATTCTAATGGATGAATATGGTAGGTTGGGGAGCAATTAACTGCTAATTTGGAAGAGCACTTCTTGAGGATATTCCTGACCTGCACATTCATGTTATTTCCCTTTCTAAAATCCTCTTCTCCTTTCAAGGCTAAAAGCTGGGTATGATGCAGCTCATAAAAATATGTCACAGCAATTGGAATTTACCCTTTGACCTTCTCCCTCACTACCACCTCGCCTACACACACACACACACACACACACACACACACACACTGCAATTCACTAGCTAGCTCTGTTTTCCCTAAACAGATGGCTGCATTTCTAGTGAAAACTGCCTTTTACACAGATAAAACTTCTAAAATCCTTATGATAGGACCTATTTCCAAAAAGAGCTCAAAGCTACATTTTCTTTGCTGTATATGTGAATTCTGAGATAGTTTGATCAATAGACATGGAAGGAGATAGAAAAACAGATTTTCTATACATAAGTACAAAAAAAAAACTATCAGTAAATAGCAATCTTTCTTTTAATATCATTCTTCTTTATGAAATTTGTTCTTGTGGGTCATTTATGGATGGTCACATTCAGTATGTAACATTAGAAAGTATAATTCCTTCAGGGATCCTAGTGACTAGATTTAAAACATGCAGGAAAGGTGCAGAAAGCTGAGTATAAAATGTATAAGGAGAGTTTTCTAGTTTTTCTAAAAACCCATTCACCTTTCCAAATAACTTTTCCTTGCTTTGTGCAGCAAAAGACCCATTACCAGCTATGAAAAAAATAGTGCTAAGTGTTTTATGCAATTTCTTTGTGTGTGTATGAAATTCAAAAAGCCAAGAAAATGGGCAAAATACTGAATCAGGCCACCAGGGCCAGTTCAAATGCACAGAGAGACATTTTTACTGCATTATTTGAACTATTACTAAATAAAATGCTTTCTTCCTTGGAGCTTGGCAAAGTACTAATTTTCCAAAACATGAATGTGACTTCTGGTGAAAAGTTAGAAATAATTTAAATGTATGACTACAACATCGTACGCTCTTGAATTAACAATGTTCTCTTTGCCCTGCCCTAAATACTGAAATTGGTGCAGACCCTGGTATCATGTTTGCAGAACCTAAAATGCCCAGGGAGCTTTTGAATCTAGAGGTTTGAGAACATAATGGACAAGTTTAAACAGTGTTTTCTCCATGAACATGGTGACTAGAAATGATAAATTGAAAGTTTCTGGCAATTCATTACCAGATGCCTAAGTAATGACTAACTGACGCATTAAAAAAGAAATTGCCAGACAAGAATTAAGTAATTTTAACATTAATATAATTGTGCTCCTTTTTTGGGGGGGCAATTATTTCTCCCCTCTATGTTTGCACAATATGCTGCTAATACTGACATAGCTGAACTCAGAGAACAGAACTAACAAAAGGAATGACAATATATAAAGAATTATGAAAGATCTTTGTAAGTCAGCACCATTTTCCCCAAATCTAGAGAAAAACTTCAAGTTTCCTGCAACAATTACTCACATCTGCTAATAATATTTTTATTTGCCACAACATAGAAGATGATAATTTAACAATATCCAGTCAGTGTTTAGGTAACAACAATTTCTCTCTGTAGTATATATGTGATAATCAAATTTTGCAGGGGTTGTCCTTTTTTATGCACTCGATTTTGTTTGAAGTTCATGGAGCTAAAAACTTAAAAATGCATTTGCAAATATACCTAGATACGCTTTATCATTGTCACTAGTAAAGTGATGGTTTGCCATTTTTCTTGAAACCTAGGCACCAACTGTTGGCTAGAAATATTTTCATGGAATTCTTTGTACCTTAAACAAACTACTACTTCAAGATCGCCCATGTGTCCCTCATTCATCTTTAAGGCACAGAGTTTCATGTACCTTTTCATGAGCTTTAACTCTAAACTATTTGTCTCATAAAAGCAATCTCCAGAAATCTTTTAACTCAATGTATCTTTATTAATGATCTTCAGCAAATTAAGGCAGAAATGTGTATTTTGAAAGTTTATTCTATGATTCATCTTCTGCAAAAATATATATTGAAAAATTGAGACTGTATTTATTTTCTGCTCTTTTTACCCAGTATTAGAAGGTCTCTAGGTGGGTTTCACATAATGAATATCACAGAGGGGAAAAATTGTTGTTTCCTTCGGCATTTCTCATCCTAAGTGGTAGAAAAATATGCATCAGCTTTTCCTGTGGAGAGGGAGATAATATTATAACCTTCTGATTATATACATAAGCGGAAACTGATCAGTTTCTCTTGTGGTTCGTTTTTTTTTTAAGGGCAAGTTTCAGTTGGATTGTGCTAATGCACATATTCATGAATCTCTCCAAACAGGATTCACTACTCTCCAGGGAACCCTTGAAGTATGCATCATTGTTTCAATGAAGTATCTTCATTATAAAACATAGGGACTATAAAAGGTGAATACCATTTACCACAGCTTAATATGATCTCTGGTCTGACTTTCTCTCACTATAATTTTTTTCATCCCCTCTCTTTTTTTTTCATTCCTTCCATCCCTACTTTCTTCCTTCCTTCCTTCATTACTTCTTTCCTTTCATTTTTTCTTTCTTTCTTTCTTGCAACAAATAGAAAAATATGACAAAAACTCATTAGATATATTAGATGTTAGACAAAATAAGAAAATAATGCTTTTGTTTTCCAAAGTCAAACTTAATCTCCTTTGAAATGTTATATAGATGGGTAAGAAACTTAACTCTGAAATCTGAGAATCATTATATTTGTATGAATGTTTTATTTGATACAAAGGAGATTATGGAAATTTTTATTTTCTGCATATGCATACATTTCTTGCACTGAAAAAGTGAGGTCAAAAGTGTAATATATAGTAAGTAGATAAGCACTTTTAAGGCAGGCAAAGAGAAGCACTATAGTCAGAAAAATTTGTTGAAAACCGCCACACAAATTCTTCCTCTCATTGACATTATTGCAAATGTAAAAACACCTTGAACTGGTCAGTCTTTTATTTAAATTTGCATCAAATATATATTCTAATATTTCTCCTTTCTTCTTTTTTAGAGTTCTTCCAGAGAACCTGAGATTTAGGGAGTTCTACTAATGCACATATTACAAAGAGACCTTTATTAGAAAGGACATGAATGGAGTTCTGAGCAAGACTACAAAAGCACTACACTGCAATAGGGTATAATGGGGTGCTTTATAGGAAGGAACACTGTCTTCTGGGTATGAAGGACAGTTTAATTCATCTATTGCAAGGGAACAAAGAAGTTATGTCGCTCACAAACTAGGGTATTCACGTCCAGATATATTAGTGGTGGCGTGTAGAGAACTTGGAATTCAGTGTAAAATGATCTTGTCGTCCAACAGAGCACACAGTGGAATGTGGCATTCCTTGGATGTAAGTTGTATAGTCATCAAAATAGATTGTACAAGTCACAAATAACTGACACTCTGTGACTCTATAGCGATTAGCTACCAAAGACAGTAATTCTTAGTGGCACTAAAAATAAGATGAGACATCTATGATTAAGCAGGAAATGACAAATACAATTCAAGACACTATGTATTCCAGTTTTCTTAAGTCTCTCAGTGAAAATTAATTGAAGATAATATTTTTTAAGAAGCACAGGGGCATAGCACATACAACATGGAGCCAATGATTCATCGTTGCAGTTTTAGTCACCATTTCCGATGGACAGTCAGCTCTCTATTATTTGATTTGCCATATGGTGGGGAGAGGGAATGGGGATTGAACAAAGATTCAAGAACTCAGCAGCATGCCTAGGAGCTCCTGGTCTAGTGGACAGACCAACAGACAAACTATAGTAATAATCTCCCTTCTTGATATTGAAATTAGCAAGGTCACCACTATTTCTGTGTTGCTAAATCAACTGGCTTGTTTTCAATCTTTGATATACTGTGACTGTTGCCAGCATTTGACACTGTTCATTACACACTCTCATTCCCTTGGCTTTCCACCCTCTACCTTCATTTTTTTGCCCCAACTCCATCTAGCTACTCTCACACCCTATATTTTGGCTCCATTTCCTCACCTCGCTTCTTAAATGGAGGTATTCCTCTCAGTTCTGTCCTCAATCCTTTGCTCATCCAGTACTAAACTTTCTGTTTGGATGTCCTGAACTATTCTCACGGCTTTAGTTATCCATTACTGGTGTGCCTGACTCCAACACCAGCCCTGATCTCTCTTCTGAGCCCACACATATGTAACTCACTTTCTCCAGAAAACCACCTGGGTCTCCCACAGGCACCCTGAATTCAGTGTGTCCAAAGCTGAATTCATATTGTCCTCCTCTATGTCACACGTTCAGCCTACTTTCCTTGTCCTATGTTTTCTTATCTTAGAATGGTGTCATCACCCAAACTGTGGCTTAAGTCAGGAAACTATAAGTCATTCTTCTCTTAGTGCTTTACTACAAATCAGTCACTAGTTCTTGTGCTAAATCTACAGATTTATCTCCATCTCTGTTACCACTCTTAGTTCAAACGACCATGATATATAATCAGGATTGTTGCAATAGACTTCTAGCTGGTCTCCTTGTTTCTAGACATACTTTCTTCAAATACCACTCCCCAGTGTTCTTTCCAAAATTTGGTCATGACAGACGCTTAATGTGTTTATGTAGGGTGAAGGAGAAGGAAGAGAAGACAAACATTTTGTATAATGTAATATTATGAATATTAATCCAATTCATTAACAAATCCTGTTAAGTCTATCTTCAACATTTGTTTTAAATCATATGCTTTGCATGAATTATTGCAAAAGTTCCTGATTGGTCTCATATTTCATTCCTTACTATACTAGAGTTTATTCTTAAGAAAACAAAGTAATACCCTTACTATTAATACTTAATTCAGATTGTGTCATGTGTCTACTCAAAAGCCTCCACTGTCTTCAATTTAATTCAAAGTAAAGTCAAAATCTGAATGTCCTACATGATGTAGCCCTCTATGGTAACCTTTTTTATTTCTTCCCCTACCATTCTTCCTCTAGTTCACCATAGCTTCAACACTTAGCAACATAGATTAACAGAATTGGGTAGACTAATGTCAAGGTGATCAGGGGACCACATCCAGGCTCTGCAGCTGTCTGGCTTGGAGACCTTAAGCAAATTGTTTTATCCCTCTGTACACCAGTTTCTTCATATGTAAAACTAGAGCAAAATGCACTGGTCTGTTGAGAGGAAAATAGATAAGTAATAAGATGTATGCCTGTCACGTAAAAGATGTAAAATTTTCTTCTTTTTCCTCATTTAATCATCTTCATAACCAATTCAGAAGGGATCTCCTACTTGGGACTAACACACAATTAATTTTTCCTAAAAACAAAGAGTCATATTTATTAATTTATTAAGCTAGTGGTTTGTATTAAATCCTAAAATAGAGATTGTATTTCAAAATGAATCTTTGTTCTTTCATTTTAACCTCAGAAAATTCATTGAGTTGCCTTCATTTATCATTACAGTTTAATTTCTATTATCACCTATAAACTTGTCATATTTTTCTCTTTTTAAAATTTCTAACATTTTAAGAAAAGAACAAAATTCTGACATAGCACATTGATTCCATTAGAATTATATTGGAATTTCTTTAGATGATTGCTAAAATATATTCATTATATTCTGGAAAACTAGATTATTTAGGTTGTAGACTTTGTAGCAGTGACATGAGTTTCATGACCTACATTTAGCAAGAAAGCAGGCAAGCCTGTGTTCAAGTCCTAATACCAGTCTTTATTTGCTCTGTGACCTTGGGAACATTATTTTACCATTCGGAATCCCAATTTCATATTCATAAAAGGGTGTTAATAAATACTACACACCGCATAGGAGAGTTTTGAGGATTAAACAAGACATAGAAGTAAGAGAGCTCAATAATGGTAACTAACTTAGCAGAGGTAATGCTAATAACCACAGTAGTAGTAGTAGTAGTAGTAGTCTTCCTATAATAAGACTAGGATTCTTGAAAAGATGTTGAAAATTCTTTATTATTGCCCACTCCATTCTGTAAGGGAAAAATAAATACATCTTTACACTCTGACTTTTATAATTTTCTTTAAAGAAAAAAAAATGTAAAAATATGATGTCAAAGATTTTACAAAAAATAGGGATAGATTTAGAGCATTCCAAGGAGTATAAAGCTGTGCAACATTGTTTATTTGGTAAATAATAAATAAAAATGATAGATAAATCAAACTATAAACACCTGTGCTGTGAGCAGCAGTAGTTTCTCCCAGTAGACAGTAAGAATACACAATAGAGAAAGTAAATATTAACTTAAGCCTCAGATAAGATAGCTATAGAAAAAGTCTAATAAAGACAATTACTTTCTCTGCTCAATTTTGTGTGTGTGTGACTTTGTGTGTGCATACTTTCCATCTTTCAACTTTTAGTTCATGAAGATAATTATGTAAAAAATATTTTCCTAGCAAAACTGACTATGAGCATATCAAAACAATTCTGAGAAAGGGGCAGAGTGGTCAGAAAAAATGAATAGAATAGGAGGTTTGTATATCTTTTCATCTAATCTATAGAGGTAGGGACACTGCTGCCAAAAATGTATTTCCCATCTCCAAAAAGGATACATAACCAATTTGGCAAAGAGTTGGGCTATATATTAATAATGTACTCTATGTTTTGCTTGAGTTTCACCACATACATAACAATATTTTACTACCAGATCACACAGTTCGTACATACAAATCAAGCATCAAATATATATTTGATAGAATCAGAAAATCAGCATGAATGAGTTAGCATTTTTTAAAAGTCAAAGGATAACACTCAGGCCTCTTCAGCCAGAGTTTTCTGAGGCTGAGACGCATTGTCATATCAAGGAGGCAGCCATGAAGAGACTTGTTTTTAAAGATGTAGGTTCCATTCCCAGCTTCAATACTCACCAGTTGTGTGCGCCAAAAACAAACAAAACAAAACAAAATAAAAACAAGCAAAAGCTCCACAAACAACAACAAAAAAAGAAAACCTATTTACTGAATATCTATTTTGTGCCCCGATGTCTAATGGGGATAGGATAAATGCCATATGGTTCCTTACCTCCATACCATGATGCAGTGGGGAGACGCACATAAAGTAAATGCATCCCTCTACTCACTTATTATACATGTATTTATTAAGAGCTTCTTATGTGTCAGGCACTATTCTTTGCAAAGGGGATAAAACACTGGACAAAACAGACCCGCCAGGACAGGCAGCTGTGCAGGATTCCCCATGAGCTGGCCCCACCCAGAAAGCCCAACCCAGCCACTACTGAGGGTGCCAGCATGACAGGCAGCCACACTGTCAGCAACACTCCCTGCCACTGTTGGACACACCACTGCTGAACAAGTGGGCTGTGACAGCCATTGCTACAGCAACTGCCACCACAATGGTGGCTTGCTGACACACCAGCAGCCACCACTGCCTCCTATGTGACCCACTTACCACTTATCAGTAAAAACAGAAGGAAAGTCACTGATAGAGCCCAAGGAAAGAGGAAAGGAAAAAGAGAAAACCCACCCAGGGTCACCCTTCAAATTGAGGAGCACTGGTATACCTCACAGCACCCATCAGGTTCAGGGGGAGCTAGACAAGGTGTCAACGGGCCCACCTAAGAACAACCACCATAACCTAAGAGTGACAAGACTACAAGACACTACCCCCCAAAATTTGAGAGCTTGCTCATGTCCTGACAAACCAACATAGTGTCATCAACATCACCAAGGAAATACCAAGTTCCCCAGGGACCAGGCCATAGAGGCACACTCGTGCAACTCCAACACTGAATTTAATCAAAGTACTTACATGGAGACTACACTACTGTGTCTACTTGGAATCTATATTAAAATGCCCCATTCAACAGTCATTCTAAAACACATGTACAAGAGGAACTCCCTCTCCTCAAGCCCCACTCCAGAGTACTAGAAAAAGCAAGTGCTCTACCAGATGACTATGAACCAATGCAGATTTACTAGAAATATAAAAAAAAAAGAAAAGAAAATATGATGCCACCAAAGGAATATAACAGTTTTTAAATACCAGATCTTAAAGAACAGGAAGTACTTGAAATGATTGAAAAGGAACTTCAAGCAACAATCCTAAAGTAACTCAATGAGATACAAGAAGACGCAGTTTAATGACACAGCAAAATGAGAAAAGGTATCCAGGACCCAAAGGAGGAAATGTACAAAGAAATTAATGTCCCACAAAAGAATGTAGCAGAGCTTGTGGAGCTCAAGGATTCATTCAATAAAATAAAAAAACACAACAGAGAGCTTAAACAGCAGGCTAGAACAAGCAGTAGAGAGAATTTCTGATCCTAAAGAGACAGCCTTTTCAAAATAACCCACCTGGACAAAAAAACAAAAACAAACAGAATTTTTAAAAATGAAGAAAATCTAAGAGAGAAGGCATACAAACTTAAGCACATACATATCTGAATCATGGGTGTTCCAGAAAGGAAGGAAAAAGGACAAGGTATTAAAAACATATTCAAAGAACTAATAACAGAAAATTCCTCAGGTAGAGTGAAAGATACAGACCTTCAGATCCATGAGGCTCAAAGATTCCCCAAATGGAAAACAACCTAAAATGATCCTTTCCAAGATACATAATAATCAAATTGGCAAAGTTCAAAAACAAAGAGAAAATCTTAAAAGCAGCAAGAGAAAAGTGGCAAGTCACCAATACGGGAGGCCCTATCCAACTAACAGTAGACTTTTCATCAGAAACCCTAAAGATGAGAAGAGAAAGGGATGATATATTCAAAATACTAAAAGACAAAAATTGCCAGCGAAGAATACTATACCCAGCCAGGCTATCCTTCATAAATGAAAGGGAAATAGTATATTTCCCAATCAAAAACTGCAGGGGTTCACCACCAAATGACTATCCCCACAGAAATCCTTAAGGGAGTACTGCATCTGGTATCTGAAAAACAACATTCACAACCATGATTATACAAGGAAGAACAAGACCCACCAGTAGAACAAAAATGCAAATGATGAAGAGAAAGGAACTTTATCTACCACCTCAAGAAACCAACAAATACAGAAATAGTAAAACCAAAAGAAAGGAACAAAATATATTTAAAACATCCAAACAAAACTCAATAAAATTCCAGGAGTAAATTAATACATTTCAATAATATCTCTTAATGTAAAGGGATTAAATTCCCCACTCAAAAGACAGACTGACTGATTGGATTACAAAGACAGACCCAACAATATGCTGTTTTCAAGAGACTCACCTCCTCTGTAAAGCCACATATAGACTAAGAGTGAAAGGATGGAAAAAGATATACCGTGCAAATAGATACCCAAAAAAAGTAGGAGTAGCTATTCTCATATTGGATAAAATAGACTTTAAACCAAAAACCATAAAAAGAGACAAAGAAGGCCATTATATTATCATAAAAGGATCTATCCAGCAAGAAGACATAATATATATGGACCCAACATAGGATCAGCCAGATATATAAAGCAAACACTATTAGACCTAAAGAAACAGATAGATCCAAATAGCATAATAGTTGGTGACATGAGCCCCCCTCAGTCAACATTGACACATCTTCTAGGCAAAAATCAGTAGAGAAACATAAGATCTAACCCACACTAGAAAAACAAGAACAATCCAACCCCAAAGTTAGTAGATATAAAGAAATAATTAAGATCAGAGCAAACCTAAATGAAATAGAAACGCCAAAAAACATACAAAAAATAAATGAAACAAAAAGCTGTTTTTTGAGAAGATAAACAGAACAGACAAGCCATTAGTTACGCTAACTAACAAAGAAGAGCGAAGACACAAATAACAAAAATAGAAATGAAAATGGAGACATTACAACTGATACCACAGAAATACAAAGAATCATTAGAGACCATCATAAACACCTATACATCAACAAATTTGAAAACCTGGAAAAAATGGACAAATTTCTGCACACATGCAAACTACCAAGACTGAACCAAGAAGAAACAGAAAAACTGAACAGACCAATAACAAGCAAAGACATTGAAGGTGTGGTCAGCAGTCTCCCAACAAAGAAAAGCCCAGGACCAGATGGATATACTGCCAAATTCTACCAAACTTTAAAAGAAGAATTAATATCAAGTCTCTTCAAACTATTTCAAAAAAAATAAACAAGGCTATTCTCATAAACTGATTCTGTGAGGCAAAAATCACTGTGATACCAAAACCAGTCAAAGATACAATAAAAAAAAATACAGGCCAATATCTTTGATGAATATAGATGCCAAAATCCTCAATAAGATATTAGCAAATAGAACACAGCAACACATCCAAAACATTGTACACCACAATCAAGTGGGATTTATTCCAGGGATGCAAGGATCATTCAACATCCACAAGTCAATAATGTGAAACACCACATGAACAGAATCAAAGACAAAAACCATATGATTATCTCAATGGATCCTGAAAAAGCATTTGATGAAATTCAATATCCCTTCACCATAAAGACTCTCAGCATATTAGGTATAGAAGGAAAGTATCTCAACACAGTTCAAGCCTTATATGACAAACCAACTGCCAATATCATCCTGAATGGGGAAAAGTTGAAAGCTTTTCCCTTAAGAATAGGAACAAGACAAAGATGACCCCCCTTGCCATTCCTATTTAACATACTACTGGATGTACTAATCAGAGCAATCAGGGAAGAGAAAGAGATAAAGGGCATCCAGATTGGAAAAGACAAATTAAATTGTCATAGTTTGCAGATGGCATGATCCTATATAGAGACAAGCTTCAGGACTCTACAAAAAACCTCACAGAGTTGATAAATGATTTCAGCAAAGCTGTGGGTTACAATATCAACACACAAAAATCTGTAGCATTTTAATACTCCAACAATGAAGTAGAAGAAAAATAAATCAAGAAAGAGAGCCCATTTACAATAGACACCAAACAAATAAAGAAACTAGTAATAAAGTTAACCAAGGATGTGAAAGATTTCTGTAATAAAAACTACAAATCACTGCTGAGAGACATTAAAGAAGACACAAGAAGATGGAAAGATATTTTATGCTCTTTGATTGGAAGAATTAACACTGTGAAATTGTCCATACTACCAAAAGTGATCTACAGATTCAATGCAATCCCCATCAAAATATCAATGATATTCTTTGTAGAAATAGAAAAAAAACAATTCTAACATTCATATGGAACAACAAAAGACCTTGAATAGCCAAACCAATCCTGAGCAAAAAATATAAAGCAGTAGGCATAATACTACCTGACTTCAAATTATACTACAAAGCTATTATAACCAAAACAGCATAGTACTGGCATAAAAACAGACACACACACACCAGTGGAACAGAATAGAGAACCCAGAAATCAGTGCATATACCTACAGCCTGATCGTCTTTGACAAAGGCACTGAGAACATACACTGGGGGAAAAAAGCTGCCTCTTTGGTAAATGGTGCTGGGAAAATTGGAAATCCAGGTGTAGAAGAATGAAATTAGACCCCTGCCTCTTTCCATATATAAAAATCCACTCACTCTGAAACCATAAATCTCCTAAGAGAAAACAAAGGGGAAACACTTTAGGAAGTAGGACTGGACATAGACTTTATGAATACAACCCCAAAAGCACAGGCAACAAAAGGAAAAATAACCAAATGGGATTATATCAAACTAAAAAGCTTCAGCACAGCAAAAGAAACAATTAACATAGTGAAAAGAAAACAACAGAGTGGGAGAAAATATTTGCAAAATATGCAACTAACAAAGGATTAATATCCAGAATATAAAAAGAACTCAAGCAATAGTAAAAAAAGTAATCCAGTTAAAAAATGGGCAAAGGAGCTAAATAGGCATTCGTCAAAGGAAGACATTCAAATGGCCAGCAGTGACATGAAAAAATGCTCAACATCACTAATCATCAGGGAAATGCAAATCAAAACCACACTGAGATATCATCTCACTCCAGTTATACTGGCTATTATCAAAAAGACAGGGAATAACAAATGCTGATAAGGATGTAGAGAGAGGGGAACTCTTCTATACTGTTGGTGGGATTGTAAAATGGTGCGGCCATTATGGAAAACAGTATGGAGGTTCCTCAAACAACCACAGATAGAACTGTCATATGACCCAGCAATCCCACCACTGGGTATATAGCCAAAGGAATGGAAATCATCATGTCAAAGGGACACCTGTACTTGCATGTTCATAGCAGCTGTATTTACAATACCCAAGAGTTGGAACCAACCTAGATGTTCATCATAGGATGAGTGGATAAGGAAATGTGGTATATTTATACAACGGAATACTACTCTTCCATAAAAAAGAATGAAATAGAGAAAATTATGTTAAGTGAAATAAGCCAGGCACAGAAAAAGAAATACTAGAGAGAGAGAGAGAGAGAGAGAGAGAAAGAGAGAGAGAGAGAAAGAAAGAAAGAAAGAAAGAAAGAAAGAAAGAAAGAAAGAAAGAAAGAAAGAAAGAAAGAAAGAAAGAAATAACAATCATAATAATACATTGAACTTTTTAAGAGAAGAGAACAGAACTGAGGCTGATGGGGGTAGGAAAGAGAGAGAGGGAGGGAGAAAAGAAATTGGTAAAGGGCCACAAAAATCAATTACATTGTATAATGATGAATATACTAATTATCCTAATTTGAACCTCACATATTGCACTCTGGTATTGATACTCAATGCTGTACCCTACAGATATGTACAATCACCTATGTCCCAATAATAAATAAATAAATAAACAAAATGAAAAAAAAATAAACACGTAAATTTTTTTTAAAAAAAATACTCCCCCCAAAACAAAAAGAAAAGCAAAAATGAAAACCTTACCTCCTTGAGCTTATATTCTAGTGAGCAGAAACAAACAAAATCCAAAATATATAAGCAAGATATAATGAAGTTTAACGAAGTATATAATGCAGAGAAAGAGGATGGAGGTTCAACTTTTAAACATGTTGGTCTCAGAAAGTGTTTTAGTCCATTTTGTGTTGCTATAACAGAAATACCTGAGACTGGGTGATTTACAAAGAAGAGAGGTTTATTTGGCTTATGATTCTAGGACAGCTGCATCTGGCATGGGCCTCAGGCTGCTTCTACATGGCAGAAAGTGGCAGGCAGCCGGCTGGGTACAAGCAGATCACAAGGCGAGAGGAAGCAAGAGAGAGGAAGAGAGGAGGTGCCAGGGTCCTTTAAACAATCAGGTCTCGTGGGAACTATTAGAGCGAGAACTCACTCACTATCCCCCCTCCCCCAGGGAGAGCATTAATCCATTCATGAGGTATCTGCCCCCATGACTCAATCAGTTTCCAACACTGCCACATTGGAGATCAAATTTCCACATGAGTTTTGGAGGGGATGACACATTCAAACTCCATCAGAACGCCTAACCAAGAAGATGACACTCCAGGAAAATGTGAAAAAGCTGAGTAAAAAACTCAGACAGATATTTGGAGGAAGAGAAATCGAGGAAAGAATAGCAACTGGAGAGACCCTGCGGCAGGAGCGTGTGTGATATATGAGAAGCAGCAAGAAGGTCCTGTGTCCAGAGCAGAGTAACAAGGGGAGAGCAGGGGGAGATGAGGCCAGAGAAATGGAAGAGGGGCCAGATAGTCAGGATCTTGTAGGCAAGTCTGTGAACAGAATATGACATGGTCTCTCTTGGTATTATAGGGACACAGTGTGTTGAGAAGAAAGTGTAGGGAGAGAAGGACAGAAACATGGAGACAAGCAAGATGCTATTTCAATAATCCATGAGAGATGTTGATGGCTTGGACCACTGTAATAGCAAAGGAAGTTACAGAATTTTTAATTCTGGATAGATTTTGAAGGTAGAGTTTACCGCATTTATTGATGAATAGGAGGAATCATTCTAGTATCATGTTATGAAAGATGGTACAGGAGTCTGGATTTCTTTTTTCTTTCTCTTTACTTCTAAATATTTATACACCACAGATTTATTTTGTCTGAGTAATTAGGAAAGACTTTTCAGGTAAATGTCACTTGACACTGAACTTGATCTTGAAGAATGACTAGAAATTTCCTAGCTGGAAGAAAGTGGGGGAAAAAAAAGACACTCCAGGGTTTTGCAATTAGTAAATAATTGGAAACTTTAATGAAATCAGTGTCAGTTGGGGTGGAAAAAAATACATTTATAAAAAATGTGAAGTGGTAATCCGTGGCCCATTTTTCCCTGGGGAAGCATGAGTGGCTACATGTATACACATGCACTTGGTCCAGGAACTTTTGGTTATACTATACAGAAACTAGATTCATTGATTATAGTAAAGAAAAGAGGTGGAAGTGTGGCACATCCAGGATCAAAAGAAAATGATACTTTTAGAGCTTGTTCTACCATTTCCCTTTTCTCAGCTCGGCTTTCCTGTGTATGTTGCCTTTATTCTGCTAATAGGCTTGCTGCATAAGGCAAATAAATGACTGCCAACAACTTCAGCAAAAAGAGGAATTTGGTTCTCCCATACCCTAATATTTTCCAGCAGGTAAGAATTTCTGTTGCAAGGGAAAAGGGTAACACGATTGGTTCACCCTGCATCCCATGCCCATCTCTGTGCCAAACACAAATGCTCTGGAGAAGTGATTTCCTTAGGAAGAATGGAAGTCCTGGGCAGATAAAACAACAGATAAACACTACAATTAGCAACGTATGTTAGGTCAGATAAAAGGTTTGATAAGCCAAGTGAAGAAGTCTGTATTTTGTCCAAAAAGAACCAATAGATTTTAGGCCAGGCATTAACATGATTTATTTAACTTTCTAAGAGTCTGACTCACAGTGATAATAAGGAAAACAGATTGAGTTGAGAAGAGACTAGACTCAAGTGTTGTAAGTTGTATCACCGGTCCCAATTCTTCATTTATCTCTTTGCCACATGGCAAATGATGCAGAATGTATTTCTCCACTCCTTGGCTTTGAGTACAAGTCAACATGACTCGCTTGAGCAATGAAACAAGGTATAAGTGCTGTTGCACAAGTTCCCAGCCTAGGATTCAAGAGGCCTTTAGAGTTTCTGTTTCTGCTCATGCAGCCCTGCCGTTGCCATGCCTGGGCTGCATGCTTGTCCTAGAAGGAAAAAGAAAGACATGTGGAGCAGAGTCAAACTGCCCCAGTTTATCCCAGCCTAGATCAACGAACCATAAGATTAACAAGCAAGCCCAGCCAAGACCAGTAAAGCCCTCAAGCAAAGCCCAGCATAGACAGCTGATCCACCGATTCATGAGAAGAAACTACTGATGTTTTAAGCAAGTGAATGTTGAGTGATTTATTTTAATAAAAGTGTAAGTTTTGCCAGTAAACCGTTAACTTTATAATAGTCATTTGACTATGGCGGTTGAGCAACTAGAAATGGCATTACTCTGATTTTTTGAGAACCAATAAATATTCATGCACAGATTTACCACCTAGGAAATAGAAATTTTAAAGTATCTTTCCGTAAGATGATACACCTACTATAAACTGTAATAAATATAAATAAATTTTCTTTTCTTGCAGAAAATGCAATGTTGGATATTGTAGGATCCAGTACAATATCCAGGATCTTACTGTCTCGTAACATTGCATATTACTGATAAGTAAATGTTGGAGATGCTGTGGATAGGTTAGGTGTCAGCTAACTCTACAGTATATCTTGAAAGCTGCTTTTTAAAAATTGACTTTATTTTTTGGAGGAGTTTTAGATTAATAGCAAACTTGAGCAGAAGGTACAGAAATTTCCCATATACCTTCTGCCCCTACAAATGCACAGTTTCCCCTGCTATCAAAATCCTGCACCAGAATGGTACATTTGTTACATGGGTGAACCTATGTTGACACATCGTTATCACACAAAGGCCATAGAATACATTAGGGATCACTCTTGTGGTTATACATTCTATGGATTTTGATAAATGTATAATGACATATATTCAACATTATATGAATAGTATCCTACAGAGTAGTTTCACTGCCATAAAAATCCTGTACTCCTCCTCCTCATCCCCGTCTCCCCTTAAACTCCTGGCAATCACTGATAATTTTACTTTCTTCATAGTTTTGCCCTTTCCAGAATTACATACAGTCAAAGTCACACAGAACTTAGCCTTATCATATGGACTTCTTTCACTTAAGTAATGTGCATTTAAGTTTCCTCCATGTCTTTTCATGGCTTAATAGCTCGTTTTTTTTAGTGCTGAATAATATTCCATTGTATGGATATACCATGGTTTTTTATGCACTCACCTACTGAAGAACATCTTGGTTGCTTACAAGTTTTGGCAGTTATCAATAATGCTGCTATAAACATCTATGAGCATGTTTTTGTGTGGACAACTTCTTGGGGTAAATACCAAGGAGTGAGTACTGGAACATATGGTAAAGAGTACATTTAGTTTTGTAAGAAACTGACAAATTGTCTTCCAAAGTGGCTGTGCCATTTTGCATTCCTACCATCAATTAATGAGAATTCCATTTTGCCACATTCTTGCCAGAATTTTGGTGTTGTGAGTGTTTTGAATTTTAGCCATTCTAGTAGGTATGTAGGGTATCTTACTGTTTTGAATTTCCCTGATAACATAGGATGTTGAGCATATTTTCACATACTTATTTGCCATCTGTATATCTTTTTGTTAAATTATTAGTTCATGTCTTTTGCCCATTTTTAAATTGGGTTTTTGGTTTTCTGATTGTTGACTCTTAAGAGTTCTTATATATTTTGTATAACAGTCCTTTATCAGGTATGATTTTTGCAAATATTTTCTCCCATCCTGTGGCTTGCCTTTTCAATCTCCTGACAGCGTCTTTATAAACTGTAGAAGTTTCTAATTTGAATGAAGTCCAGTTTATCAATTATTTCTTTCATGTGTAGTGCCTTTGGTGTTGTATGCAAAAAGTCATATCGAAGGACACATAGATTTTCTTCTATGTTGCCTTCTAGGAGTTTTATAGTTCTGCATTTTACATTTAGTTCTATGGTCTATTTTGAGTTAATTTTTGTGCAAGATGTAAAGTCTGTGTCTAGATTCCTTTTCGTATATGTGGATGTCCAGTAGTTCTCCAACCATTTGTCAAAAATAAATCATATTTGCTCCATTATATTATCTTTGTTCCTTTGTCAGGATCAGTTTGCTGTGTTCATGTGGGTCTATTTCTGGGCTCTCTACTCTCTTCCATTGATCTATTTGTCTATTCTTTTGCCAATACCACACCATCTTGATTACTGTAGCTTTATATTAAGTTTTGAAGTAGGGTAGTAGTAGTTTTCTGACCTTGCTCTTTCCCTTTAATATTGTTAAGTATTCAATATTGTTGGCTATTCTGGGTTTTTTGCTGATCTATATAAACTTTAGAATCACTTTGTCAATATCCACAAAATAACTTGCTGGGATTTTGATTAAAATTGCATTAAATCTATAGATCAAGTTGTAAAAAACTGACATCTTGATAATATTGTGTTTCTGTCCAGGATCTGGAATATTTTTCCATTTATTTAGTTTTTTAAAAAATTTCATTAATCAGAGTTTTGTAGTTTTCTCATATAGTTCTTGAATATATTTGTTAGATTTATTTCTAAGTATATTATTTTTGGGGGTGCTAATGTGAATGCTATTGTTTTTATTTCCAGTTCACTTGGTCATTGCTGATTTAGGAAAGCAGCTGACTTTTGTACATTAATCTCGTATCCTGCAATCTTGCTTAATTGCTTATTAGTTCCAGAATTTTTTTATTGATTCTTTCGGATTTTCTATGTCAAGTATTATGTGATCTATGCACAAAGACAGTTTCATTTCTTCCTTCCCTATTAGTATACCATTGATTTCCTTTTCTTGTCTTATTGCATTAGCTAGAACTTCCAATACAATGTTGAAAAAAAAGTCGTGAGAGAAGACAATCTCGCCTTGATCAAGGTCATTGCAGGAAAACTTCTAGTTTCTCACTATTGCATATGATGGTACATGTAGAGATTTTGTAGATGTTCTTCATCAAGTTGAGGAAGTTTCCCTCTATTCCTAGCTAACTGAAATTTATTTTTATCATTAATTGGTGTTGGATATTGTCTTAATACTTTTTCTGCATCTATTCATATGATCATGTGATTTTTCTTCTTTAGCCTGTTGATATGAGTGATTACACTGGTTCATTTTTGAATGTTCAACCAACTTGCATAGCTGGGATAAATCCGACTTGGTCATGGTGTACAATTCTTTTTTACATTGTTGAAATGGATTTGCCAATATTTTGCTGAGGATTTTTCATCTATGTTTATAAGAGACGTTCACCTTCAGTTTTCTTTTCTTATAATGTGTTTGTCTGGTTTTGGTATTAGAGTAATGCTGGCCTCATAAAATAGGTTATAAAGTATTTTCTGTGCTTCTATATTCTGAAAGAAAGATATTATAGAAAATTGGTATAATTGGTTGCTTAAATGCTTGGTAGAATTCACCAGTGACCCCATCTGGTTCTGGTGCTTTCTGTTTTAGAAGATTATTAACTAATGAGTGAATTTTAGTAATAGATATAGGCCTACTTAGATTGTTATTTTCATCTTGTGTAAGTTTTGGCAGACTGTGTTTTTTAAGAAATTTTTTTCTGTTTCAACTAGGTTATCAAATTTGTGGTGCATAGAGTTGTCTTTAGTATTTCTTTATTATCCTTTTAATGTCCATGGGATCTGTAGTGTCCCCTCTTTCATTTCTAATATTAGTAATTTATGTTTTCTCTCTTTTTGTTTTCTTAGTTAGTGTTCAGAAGCTTATCAATTTTATGGATCTTTTAAAAGAACCATCTTTTAGTTGTGTTGATTTTCTCTATTGAGTGCCTGTTTTCAAGTGACTGATTTCTGCTCTAAATTTTTTATCTTTTCTTCTGCTTAGTTTAGATTTAATTTGTTCTTATTTTTCTAGTTTTCTAAGGTGGAAGCTTAGACTATTGATTTTAGGTCTTTCTTCTCCTTTAATATATGCATTCAATGTCATAAATTTTCCCTTAAGTACTGCTTTCTCTGTATCCCACAAATTTTGACAATTTGTGTTTTTATTTTCATTTATTTCAAAATATTATTTAATTACTCTCAAGATTTCTTCTTTGACCCATGTGTTATTTGAAAGTGTGCTGTTTAATCTCTAAGTATTCGGGGTTTTCCGGCTATCTTTACAGAATCAATTTCTAGTTTAATTCCATTGTAGTCTAAGAGCATACTTTGCATGATTTCTATTTTTTTTAAATTTGTTAAGGTGAATTTTATGGCCCACAATGATGTATAGAAGAATGTATATTCTGATGTTCTTGAATGAAATAGCCAATTGATGTTAATTAAATTCAATTGATTGATAGTGCTACTGAGTTCAACTGTGTCCTTATTGATTTTCCCTCAGCTAACTCTGTCCATTTCTGATAGAGGGGTGTTGAAGTCTCTAACCATAGTAGTAAATTGATTTATTTCCCCTTGCAGTTCTTTCAGTTTTTATCTCACATATTTTGATTCTCTGTTAGGTGGATACACATTAAGGATTGTTATATCTTCTTGGAGAATGGACTCCTGTAGTTTTATATAGTGCCCCTCTTTATCCCTGATAACTTTTTTTTGCTCTGAAGTCTGATCTGCCTGAAATTAATATGGCTACTCCCACTTCTTTTTGATTAGTGTTAGCATAGTATATCTTTCTCTATTCCTTTTCTTTTAATCTTTATGGGTCTTTATATTTAAAGTAGGATTCTTATAGACAACGTATAGTTAGGTCTTGTGCTTAAATCCATTCTAACAATTTGTCTTAAAAAAAATTAGTGTATTTAGGCTATTGACATTTAAAGTGATTATTGATGTAGCTGAATTGATATCTACCATCTTTGCATCTTTGTTACTGTTTTATATTCATTCTCTCATTATCTTTGCTCTTCATTTATAGTTTCTCTTTCACCTCTTTTTTTTCTTTTTGTGGTTTCATTTTATTTTATTTTATTTTTGGCAGGTGGCCAGTACCAGGGTCCATACCCTTGACTATAGTATTACAACATCATGCTCTAATCAACTGAGCTAACTGGCCAGCTCCTGCTTTTTGTGGTTTTAATTGAACACTTTGTTATTCCATTTTCTCTCCTTCCTTAATATATCAGTTATACTTTTTTTTTCTTAGTGATTTCCCTAGAGTTTGCAATATACATCTACAACTAATCCAAGTCTACTTTCAAATAACACTATACTGCTTCACTGGTAGTACAAACACCTTATAATAACAAAATAATTCTCTTCTCTCCTGTTCTTTGTATCATTACTGTCATTTATTTCACTTATATAAGCATACATAAGCATATATAATTGAATACACTATTCCTATTATTATTTTGAACAAACTCTTATTTGTTAGATAAATTAAGAGTAAGAAAAAATAAAGTTTTATTTTACCTTCACTTATTCTTTTTCTGATGCTCTTTCTTTATATAGATACAAGGTTCTGATATATATTATTTTTCTTCTCTTTTAAAAACTTATTTTAACATGTCTTTCAAGCCAGGTCTATTGGCAACAAATTCCCTCAGTTTTGCTTGTTGAGGAAGTCTTTATTTCTCCTTCACTTTTGAAGGAAAATTTTTCAGAGCACAAAATTCTAGGTTGGTAAGTTTGTTTTGTTTTATCTCTATCAACACTTTAAATATTTCATTCCATTTTCTTCTTCCTTGCATGCTTTCTTAGAAGATTTCTGATTTAATTCTTAAAAGCATTAGAACTGGACTCAGATATGGCAGGGATATTGGAATTATCAGAACAAGAATTTAAAACAGCTAAGATTAATAAGCTAAGGGCTTTAATGCACAAAGTAAACGCAAGAACAGATGGGCAATATAAGGAGAGAGATGGGAATTCTAAGAAAGAATCGAAAAGAAATACTAGAGATCAAAAATACTGTAACAGAAATGAGGATTGCCTTTCATGGGCTCATTAGTAGACTAGATTTGTCTAAGGAAAAAAATCTCTGAGCTTGAGGATATGTTAATAGAAATTCCAAAATGAAAAAGCAGGGAGCAAAAAGCTTAAAGAGAACATCCAAGAACTGTGGGACAACTACAAAAGGTGTAACATATATGTTGTGAGAATAACAGAAGAAAGGAACAGAAGAAATTTGTGAAGCAATAATGACTGAAAATTTCCCCAAATTAGTATCAGACACCAAACCACAAACCCAGGAAGCTCAAAAAATTCCAAGCAGAGTAAATAACAAAAAATAAAACAAAACAGCCACAAAAACAAAAACAAAAAACCTACACTGGGACATATCATATCAAACTCCTTACACACTAGCCTTGAAACCAGAAGTTACAAGCTGCTTTTTAAATAAATTTCTGGAAGCAGTTGTTAAATTATTTTTTATAAAGATAATTTTAGGGAAAAAATGTGCTATTGAATTTTATTTTATTGTAATTCCCCCTAGTTGAAATCTTAATATTTATTGGGCAATTATAGTAGACAATTTACATTGATATCTGAAAGTTTATAATGCCAAAATCGGATGTAAAGCAAGTCATATAACCATGGCATCTTATTGCTTTACTATTGGTCAGGCATTTTAGTTGCAAACAATGGAAACTTTCTCTCATTAACTTAAACAGAAAAGGAATTTATTGAAAGTCTGTGAGCCAAAATGGTATCCAAAAAGACTGGAACATGAGGACTGGCAAGAATCCAAGGGAGGAAAGGCACAGCCAAAATACTCTATTTCTGTGTAGGATGACACCTAAGAACACCCAATGGATCACACTGCAAGACCCTCAACTCAGCCAGATTTGCTATAAAAATTACCTTCATTGGACTTATTTATTGCCTTTGTCTCATGCCCCCAAGATTCTAAGTCTGGGTGGAAGCACCTGACAAGACACACATAGCTCACTTGTCCTCTTCTCTAGAAGTGAGTATAGGTGAATTATTTGCCAATACTTTTTCCAATACCTCCACTAGATTCCCATGCATTTTATGATGACCTCCTGCCCCAATTAGACAGATGTCCAGAAGCTAAGCAACACAACCAAAACAACAAATATCTCTTCACATTTTTGCTGATATACATGACTGTTGACTTTTTTCCTCTTCTTAATTGACCATGAAAAAATAAGTAGGCATTTCTAGTCTAAATAAATAAGGTGCTGAGATGCACATAGAGTTCATTCCTGGCTAAGGGCTTGACATAAACCTTAAGCATTTAATAAATGTTTGTTGAATTAAATTCTAGAGAAAGACAGTCAATATTGCAAACAATAAAAAATATTGAATAGTATGGGTGCCATCACATCTGCCACTGGAGTGCACTGTGTGATTTTTATGGCAAATTTACCTGATTGTGTTTAAATGACTAGTAAACATAAAAATAAAACTAATAATAAAAATAAAACTAGTAATTAATTGAGCCCATACTACCTAATACTAGTTGGAGAAGATAGCTCAGAAACATGCTGAGTGACATTAACAATCTACATAGAGATAATCAAACACTGGTTAACCAAAGATTAAGGGGCATTACAAGAGCAATTTGCTGTGGTTTGGAAGGATATTTAGAGTTAGAAATTTTGGCACAACTTTAAAGTTGCTTATCATAAGCTTTTTAGAAATTATCTGAACCTATTCGGTCAGAAAATTGGGCTATAAATCCCATGATACTAAATAGTTCTCATAAGATATCAAGAATGGATAGGTTTAAATTGGGTTGAAAATTCCGCAAGAACAGCACTTTTATAGTATTGCAGTATTTCTGACTGATGCCTATCCTAATTCCAGGCCATGCTTGCATAGCTTCATGAAATGTGCAGCATCAAATAAATTGCCAAACTTTTTGAACTTTGAAAAGTGACAAAAAACAAGAAAACTCTTGATTTGAGAGTTAAAAGTTTAGATTCCATTATCCAAGCAAAATTGCCCAACACTTATCACAGTGTAAAAACCTCAAATAAATACTTTATCAGTGTAAACTTGTCACTTCTATTTTCACACGTGGTCTTTTTGTCTGTGGGCCTGTATACTATATTACACTTACATCTCTCTTCTTCTACTATACGCTACAAACCATGTGTAACGCAGGGTTTCAAAACTGCCAAGCATCATGGGAAAAGTAATATACACATAACGTAAAAGCACAAGAGCTCACGTCTGTTTTCTAGAAGCATAACTTCACTGGTTCTTCAGGTTATCTCACTTACACTCCCATCCTCCACCACAGCACAGCACCTTTATGTCAATCTAAAGAGTTATTTGACTATAAATTAATATTCCCCTACTTTAGCAGTGTCTTTCTTGCAGTCTTCATTTTTAACTGGGATTAATATTAAAAATAATTTCCATGACAGTAAGAATTAGAAGCTTCCACTGTTAATCAAATGCATTTAATTATAAAATAGTGATTGCTTCTAGTAGAAGAAATACAAGAAAACATTTTCACATAAGAGGAGTATGAGTTGGAAATATTCTTTTTTTTTTTTTTTTCCTTTTTGTCTTTTTCCGTGTCCGGCAACGGATCGCAACCCTCAGTGTCGCCCCCGTACCGGGCCGGGACCGGCAACGGGATCGCAACCCTCGGTGTCGCCCCCGCACCTCGCTCAGCCAGTGAGCGGGAACCGGTCTGTATGTGGGATCCGAACCCTCGGCGGGAGCGCCGCCGCACTTCCCAAGCGGCGCACTGTAGCAGTGCGCCACTGGTCTGGCCTGAGTTGGAAATATTCTAACAAAAGGAGAAAGCAGGTGTAAATGAATCTAAGAAAAGCTAAATATCAAGAAGAGAAATTGTAGTTATTCCTTTCTTGCAAACTTTCTAGTTAGTTTCCATGATATAAGTAGAAGTTCATACAAGGCACTTTCAGTAATTTGCATTGAGCATCTGTTTTGTGCCAGGAGCTTACACTCTGTGCTGATGTTATTTAAACAAAATAACATAGTCTCTGCTCCCAATAGTTTACATTTTAGTGTAGGGAGACAGAAATAAAAAACGAATGAGTCAAACTTACTACATTTAAAGGGAAATTATTTTCCTTATAGGAGATATGAATTATTTTTTTAAAGCTGAGATTATTCAGAATTCTATATTTTAATGTTACCATAGATTTAGCCAAGTGAGTATCATTTAATCTATTTAACGTTAGAGAAAAAAATAACCTCAAACTCTATAAACCTGGGCTCCATGCCATGTTGTATAGTTGGGATTTGGGATTTTTTAAAATTTTGTTTTATTTTGTTTTTTACCTAGAAACCAAAAAAGAAATTATATGTCTCTTCACATTTCATAAACCTTTTGAGTAACAACTAGATGGTATTTGCATATACTTCAAGAAAAACAACAGTTTTGCTGGTAGTAGGCAGCTGCCTTAGATAAAATCCAGTTCTTGCCTGGGAGACTTTATCAATGAAGAGAAATTGAAAGACACTAGGAATAAGGTGTATGACTCACGTTTTGGGAAAGTAGCTGTTGTTAGTTTCAATTTTCTTCAGTTAGGATGGATGTTAGTAAGGATGTTAACCCTGTCATCCTGGCTTATGTCCAACTTGGGTAATTACATTCTGACTACTTAAATTCTCTTTGGGTCTAAAGACATCCTTCAATCTCACCTCACACTGTTTTGTGATATTGCTGCACATAGATAAATAGAGGCCACATTTAACCCTGGGGATGGTAGCATCTCTATGGTAAAACATGATCCTTCTGCATAGTATCAATACAAATTCATTTCTAAGGTAAAGGTTTTAGAACATATAATAAAGCAAAGAAGCCATAGGCATTCTTAACTGAAGATATATATATATATATATATATATATATATATATATATATAGTAATTTTTTAAAAAATCCAATAGAATGAATTGTCTCTGACAGGGTCTTTGCAGTTATGGGAGATGTTTTAGCTTGCCCTGGCTGCAAATATAAGATCATTATCATTAGATCTTTAAATACCAACAAGCAAATATGAAGAGATTTAAAGTCACCTTTAAAATCACATCAAAAGTTCAGTCTCAATTATCTACAATCAACATCATTCTCCCTAACTAGAAATTGGTACCAGAGAATAAATTCTAAGTGGAGGAAATTTTAAAAGTACAATTGATGCTGACAGTTATCAATGGAAGTGCGTTTCTAAGTCACGCTCATCTAGGCACCAAACCTCTATTTATTTCTCTGCCCCACCTGCTTTGGACTTTTGCCACATTTTTGTAGAGACATTAGACATTGCTCAAGAGTAACTTTTACTACAAATATTTCAAACCCTTTTTTCAAGATATCATTACAGTGCTCCATGCAGTGTAAGATGGCAAAATTTTTACGAACATTTAAAATTTCCAAGGAAGTCTTCTCTTTGTTATATTTATGAATAAAGCCACTGAGCATTTTCACTTCTTAAATTTAAAGGCTGAAATTTTTAGTTATGGTAAATGTATGATAGTTGTGATACAATTGCCCATGTAAAATGAATGTCAATTTTAAGACATATTAAATAAAAAATTGACAAATTGACAAGAAAAAAGAATATAAAGCACTAATACATAATTGGACAAAGGATAGGTACAGGAGATTTATAAAAGTAAAAAAGAAGATATTTAATGTCACAGGAATTGCAGGTAAACAACTATCATGTAACATTTTTTGGTGATTAAACTGTCAAAAATGGCAACACTCAATACAGAACATATAATGAAGTAAACACTAGTACATTGTTGATGAGAGTGTAAATTGGTACAATCCACTTGGAAAAGCAATTTGGTGATATTTATCAAGAGCCTTAAAAAATGCTTTCCCGGTAATCCCATTTCTGGGAATCCATTTTAGAAAAACAAATCCTTTAAACAGATAAAGCTTTATGCACAAAGATGTTTAAGGTAGCAAAACATATAATTGCCATCAATCAACCAATAAGTAAAAGGAATACTAAATGCCCAATGTACACTTATTTGGGGGAGATAAACAATTAATAATAAGTGTGATATATAGGCTACTTATACAATATGTTACATGGTGATAAGTGCTGTTGACTGAAATTCAAATTGTTGAGGCAAAATTATTTTATAAAGTTTATTCTGAGCAGAATGTGAGAATCAATCCAGGCAACACTAGCCAACATAGCTTTTAAGTGCTCCAAGAGTCTGTTACAAGCAACAAGATTTTACAGGGAAGTTTACAGAGGTGAAGGGACCATTTTAGAGTGAAGTTATTCCATTTTCAGTGGTGGGCTAACTACAGAAGTTATTGTCATCAGTTACAAGTTATTAAAAATGTTTATGTACAGTTTGAAGCAAAAAATTCTTCATACTTCAGCTATTTAAAACAATTGTGTGACTACTTTCAGTCAGCAAACTATACATTAATCAGAGTGTTCCAGCCCCAGCCACGTTGTATCATTATCTTAAGAACAAGATGTTGACAGTGAGAGCATGAGATTCAACCTAAAGCAGAGATTGTTTGGGAACGTGCTTCAATTCCTTCATCAGTGCTAAAGAAGAAAAAAGAAAAAGTGGAGCAGAGTAAGAGGGAATGAAAGAATGGGGCAGGCAGTGGTATTCAGGAGGGTGGTCAAAGTACGCCTCATTAAAAAGGTAATATTTGAGCAAAACTTGAAGAATGTAAGAAAGATGGCACCCAAATACCCATGAGAAGAGAATTCCAGGCTAGGGTAGAGCTATAGCAAAGGCCCTAAGGTAAGTTCTTGCCTGTCATGTTTAAGGAATGGCATAAAGGTCAGTAGGGTTGGAACAGAGTGAGAAAATGGGAGAGAAGGTTAAAGAGGCAAAAGAGAAGCAGAGCATGGGCCTTGGGAACCACTATAAGAATTTACACTTGTACTTGGAATGAACAGGGGAGCTACAAACAGGAGTCTGGGGCAGAGGGATGACATAATCTGATGTAATTTAACAGTATTGTTCTAGCTGCTGTGTTGAAAATAAACTATTTAGAGAAAGAATAAAAGCAAACAGGCCTGCTAAAGAAGCTATTATGGTTATACAGGCAAGAGATGAGGGTAGGTTGGACCAGGGTGACAGCATAGGAAGTGATGACATGTGATCAGATTATAAATATATTTTGGAGAAAAGGTCAACAGAACTTCCTGATGAATTGGATTGGGGGTGAGGGGGCACTAAAGAAAGTGAAGAGTCATGGATGAGTGTAAGGTTTTTGGCCTGAGCAATTGGAAGGGCAGAGTTGAGAACAACCAAGCCTGGAAAGGTAGAAGGAACAGGATTGAGAATGAGACAGGTCAGGAATTCTGTTTTAGGCATGTGATTTGAGGTGTCTATTAGACATGGACAGAAAGCCGTTGAATAGGCAATTGGATATATGATTCTAGAGTCCAGGGCAGAGGTGTAGACTAGAGATACAAATGTGGGAGTTGTCAGGTCATAGTTAGTATGGAAAGTGATGACTCTGGATGAGATCACCAGGAGAGTGAATATACATAAAGAGAAGTGATCCACGAACAGAACTCTGGGATTCTCCAACATTAAGAATTTGAGTCGAAGAGGAGGAATCAGAAAGGAGCAACCAATGAGGTAGGACAAAAATGTACAGAGTACCTGAATTGGTATGAAGACAGTACATGAAAAAAGATTGTGTGATCAACTATATGCTGTCAATTAAGATGAAGACCAAGAATTGATCATGGAGTTTACTAACATAGAGGTCATTAGTAACATAAATAGAAACAGTTTTTGTGGACAGATGGGATGTTTGGACTGTGTTTAAGGTAGTATAGTAAAAGAGGAACTGAGCATTAGTAGCAAAGACAATCACTTTAAGAATTAAAAAAAAAAATTGTACTGTCTGTAGTTACTTTTTTCCATTCTATTTATTCCTATTTCAGCTAGATTTTTAAAATATATGCCTAATTTGCATAATGGCTATAAATGCAATTTCATTTACCTCCAGCATAGAAGTATGTAAGAAAATCTGTTTAAATGTTATACTCTCATGGTTAATATTTGACTTAACTGCAATGCTACTCATAGGATCTTAATCAGTATTATTTTTAGAAAGAAAACAAATGTACAATTGCCCTTGCTCATTCATAAAGCTTGAAGCATTGAACTATTCTAATTTAAATATGCTGAAACATTTCAACCTTCAGCCCTACCTAGGGCATTGGCTTTGGCACACTTCTGAGGTTTTGTGTCCCTGGAGGAGGTGTGGTGGAGTAAGGTAAACCCTATTCTTCAGAGACTGCCCTGAAAACTCATGGATCCTCAGGCCACCACAGTTGGAGTATGGGGTGGAGGCAGGAGGCAGTTTTTTGCCAGTTCTCAAAACTTAACTCCATTAGGAATGACATTCTCACCCCAAACTTATCCCATTTAGTATCACATACAATACTTTGAATAGCCTTTAACACTTTGGCAAAAAGATCAAAAATAGGACATAGATTCAATTGTTAAAGGCAGGAGAGATACTACTGGATGTGGGCAAAGTAGCAAAAAAAAAGAAAAGGAAGGAAGAAGAAATTAAAGAGAACAAACTAAGGATACTAAGAAATTCTAAAAATATTTGCTTACTTGGCAATATCGCATGTGATAAGTCCTGTCAAAACCAGCTTATATGCCATCACTGAAGTTCCTACTTTCCCGATAGCCCCCAGCTCACTTTCCTAAGCTGCTCTAAAGGATCCCACAGGGCATGGTATGTATTTATTTACCTATGTTTAACTTTATTCTAAAATGTATTTGAGGTTTCCTAAAGAAATGCTTCAACACCAAGATGGAAAGCAAAACAAAATACAAAACAGAAAAACACACAAAGATAAATGTATCAGGGCAAAAGGAAAACCATATAAACTATAATTACTCTAATGATAGGTGTTTCATGTGCCATATACTGTTAGACACTATAAATAAATTATCTTATTTAATCTTCTCAGCTACTCTATGAGGAAGGTGTTTTTAGCTTCTTATGTTCAGATAAGAAATTGAAAACTTAGAGAATTTCAGCTACTCTATGAGGAAGGTGTTTTTAGCTTCTTATGTTCAGATGAGGAATTGAAAACTTAGAGAATTTAAGTCACTGGCCTAAGATCACAGGGCTAACAAATACCAAGTGTTGAGATTGCAGTCCCTGGTTGTCTGACTCCAAAGTTAGTGCTCTTAACCTTCCAGAGGTTAGGTGACATAAACATACATCATAAAGTCTTATGCAATTAAAAGAGTTAAGGTTGTTTGGACTAAGATTCCCAGTCACCAGAGCAAGGAAAAAAACAGAACAGTTATAAGATGTATGTACAGATATAACAAACAAAAGTTTCACTTAAGAAAAGTAAAATCTCCACTCCTTTCCCTTCATACCTATCTTCATATGTTCATGAAGAGGATATACACAATGTGGTGGACTCTGTCCTAAGAAACATTCTGTAATAAATACATCATCAAGTTTTGTACAACTGTTGTTTGTTGAGTCTCTTGATGAAAGCCAATACAAAAATCCCAACCAGAATTCCTTGATAGCATTGCAGGTTGAGTAAGGAGTAGGGAGGCAATACAAGCCAGATATGTGACACTCCAATGGTCTGGCTAGTTCCAAGGGTAATATTTAGAGTATTAAGGATATATAGAGACATGGGTCTTAATTGCTGGTGTACTGGTGCACTTCATCACATGCTTGCCCCCCTCCTCACCCCCCCCCCAAAAAAGGTAGAAAAATCTCAGGAGGGGAGCATAAATTATGAAAATCATATTCAGAATTAAAATATTATTTATTATTAACAAAATTTAAAGAATATTCTTATAATATGACACCTATAGAAAGTAAAGCTAACTTTTTCATTGGTGGGAATATACGGAAAATAGTTATATTCCATAGATTAGATTTTGAGACTCTCTAGGAAAGCATGATTTTTATGTTTATTAATGGGAGCATAGGTTTAAAAGAATTGTGAAACTGATTTTGATGATTAGACAGACCATATATTGCTTACGTGGTACTCACTGCAGCAAATTTGACATTATATCCTAGCAGGAACTAGTAGTTCTAAAATTTTATGTTGCTGATTAAAGGCAGAAACATATTCTTTAATAATTTGAGGAGCCAAAAATAAAGTTTTCCTCCTCTCATGACAATTAATATGCCTAAGCAGGACTTGAATCTTAAAAGATGGTCACCCACATTCAGATCGAATTGGGCCACAAGAACGCCTACAAATGACACAAAAATTAACTTTTGTACACCGTCCTGAGTATTCTTTACAGACGAGTGAACATTTGTAATCTTGCCTATCTCCTCTTTCAGGATTAACATCCTGAGGAGAACAGGATGAAAGCAGTTCTGTTGATCATCATTTGGGAGCAAGACTATTTAAATAATATTCAGAATTTATAAAAATTTAGTAGGTAGGTAAGAACTTATTGTCACTTATGAGTGACACTTTTTTCCCTAACATTTTCTTAAACAGAAATTATTCTAAATCCTACTATCTTCATCCTGTTTTGCAAACAATGTGGTTTTCCACTCTGTACAGAAAGAAATCTAGCCAACTTGAGAAAGACATGATAATTTCGAAGGAATTTTTTTTTTATGTTCTTTCACAGACATGAACAACCTGAAAAAAAGAGAAAGGTTACGAAAGAGAATAACATTACTTTAATCTGCTGAGATCTATGCCAATAGATTTGTTTCTTGGTTGTGATAGTTGGAAACAGAAAGTTGCCATATATTCACAAGTACGTGGAAAGAATCAAACAAAAGAATGCTTGGGCGTTTAGTATTTCAGTGCTAACTCTCTTTTCATGGCCTATATATTCCCAACCCCAAATGAGAAGGCCAGTTTTCTCTCTATACACTCCATTCTTGCTTTGAGTCTTCATCCATAGTTCTTAAGCCTAGATCTCAGCCTGGTTTCCTTGTAGGAAGTGATTGTTTTTTTCCTTCCTTCCTCCCTCCCTTGTTGGGGCGTTGAGGCCACACACCTCCTCCCCGGGCAGAGAACTAGCCATGACCCTGCCCACATACGCATATGTCATCTGTTGACAACATTCCCCCCGGACAGCAGAGATAAAGATGGCACCTGACGGAAGCCACAGGGGAGTGGCCAAGGGAAGACATAGTTTATAATTATTGGATAAAACATATTTCCGTGCTCGTGCTCACCACGTGATTACAATAGCAAAGCATTAGAGCAAGATGCATGTTCACGTGACCTTTAAGATGACAGGTGAAGTTAGGAAATCCCCTTGCCATATGCTTATAAAAGCAGGTGCTTGTGTGAAAATAAACGGAACTGCTTGACAGAACCCCTGCCACGTCTGAGTGTCTCTCTGTGGGGCTGAATAGGTGGGCAGCAGGCTCACCTTCCTCCCGGGCTCTCCTGGCCACTAGGGTGGCAAGAGTAATCCTACCAGTTCCCTCTCTTGCTCATCCCGTGGCAGGGGGATAAAAGGAGCTACTGGGAGGTTCGGGGCCAATCATCCCTGAGCCTCCGCAGTTCCTCCCTTCCTCCCTTTCTTCCTTCCTTCCTTCCTTCCTTCCTTGAGAATTATATAAGAAAACCACCAGTGTGGATTGTTAGATGGTATCACTAGGCAACAAGGTTCTCTGGATCCTACACTCCCTCAGTGGCTCCCGCAGCCGTTGGCAGTGGCTCCTGTTGCCCACACATACCAACCTCGTCCTGTGCTTTCACAGCTTCTCCAAACAATAGCACTCTTTACAAGCTCTGAATATCTCCAGGAATCTCGCACTAACTAAAATAGAATCTAGGCTCTTCAATATGTGAAAATTAAGATGTAACTCCCAAATTTTATTTAATGAATAGAATGTATTATGAATTTATGCTTTACCAAGATCTGGGGCAATGCCATTGTCATATAGTTTCTGAAGAAATAAGGTCATAGTACATTTGATTTATTAAAGGGAAACAAGTTTCTGTCAACCAAAGCGAAATGTTTCTAGCTGCTCTCCTATACCTGTTGGTGTTATTTGAGGAAGACTGAACTGACATTTCCATATCTCCCTCTAGCAATGATCAAATACAGGTATCTAAATCAGACTTTCCTCTTTGTCATGCCAGTTGTAAATTGAGACTGTGAAATACTCCTGAGCCAATTATAGCTTACCAATCCAGATTCAAGCTAAATTCATGGTTACTCTGTACACACACATACACACACACATGCAAATGCAATTACCTTCCTAAATAAAATGACTCCCTTTTGTGTAACATGACTTTAACATAAGCTTAATTCTAATATCAATATCAGAATTTGTTCTTCCTGTGTTTTTATCCCAGTGCAGTACTCTCAAGGTCTATCAACACATTGCACTATCTTATGATCTAGGGACATGCCTCAGAAATATGTTATATATCAACACTTGCACACCTCCCAGACTTTAGGAGAAACTAAACCATATTAGGATTTGTTATAGTATGGTCTGATGCCACTGAGATCAGAGGCAGACTATAGAACAAACTGAAAAAATATGATTTTTTTAGGGAGTTTCTTTTACCAATTGGGTTGGCTGACAACAATTATGTCTTCTCATTTCAAACTCCAGTTATCTGTGCCAGTGAGAAAAGGAAAAGACACATTACGTAGATCAAGATGTCAATCAACCTCTGCAGTAATCACCAGCATATATGGCTGCTCAATGTGCTTTCATCTATGGCCAACCACCTTTGTTGTCAATGTACGAAATTCATGAAAAGTAAAGAATATAAAATTATGCTAGTGTAGAATTTAGAGGAAGAACAGAAATGTCAAAGAATATGCTATGAGCAGATGAAGGCATCCAATAATTTGAGAACATATTGAATTAGTAAAATAGTTGACATTTTAATTTCATCACATGATACAGTTAATTCATCTCTTCACACTTTGCTGCATGTCTTCCAGTAACAATCTAACTCATCTTTCAAGGCCCTGCACATTTGACTCCTCTACTCTGCAGTTTTCCTTCAAAACTAATTCTCCCACAGCCACTCAAGCAAAATCAGTTGTTTCCTGTTCTATATTTAGACAATGCATTACACAGACCTTTATGTAGACTGTGTTTTGCATTATGTTATATCCTGCAACTCACACATGTCAACAGCTTTTAGTGTTCGGAAGCTAATCTATTGTATCTGCACATGGGCAGCATTTTCATTTTCTTCTACTAGGCCAAGAGGACAGTGCTATGTCTTGTTATCTTGGAATTCTCTTTGACAAGCATCATGCTTATATAGGGTAGGAGCTCACTCAGTATACACTTGTTTCAACACTCTCCCTTGCTAGTTCTGCTTACAAGTAAAACGACTTCCTTGTCTGAACTATATTATTTATTCAGCATCCTCTATAATTATGATGTTATATAAACTAAGCAGAAACAGGACCCAAAATGTAGGAATAATGAAGAGAAAAATTAGTTATTGTTCAAAATATAATGAATTATTTTAAAGATTCATGAAAATAGCGTATATGCTTTGCTATTTGCCTTCCTTGTGTAGGCTTTCTAAAGCTTTATTCATTTTATAACCAATATTAGCAAATACTCAACAATTTATAAAATGAACAAGTGAAATCTGAGTTTCAAATTGAAAAAGAATGAACTGACTGAGTATATATGCTTACATGTACCTTTAAATCAGTATTAATTACTGACACCAACCTCAATATTACTGATATATTAGCAATGATTACATGTTAGTGTGTAACATCAATGATATAAATAATATTAATGACCTAGCAGATATAGAGTGTTTGCCAAGGGATAAAATTGGGATTGCTATGATATTAAAGCCAGAGGTAAAGACATACATGATTAGCCCCCTAGAATATTTTTTGTCAGTGTTGTTCTGCATAGAAACTTTTCTACTAGATTCATTTCGAAGTGTTCTTTTAGTCATTGAAAAGGAGAGTACAAGATCAAAGTTCTTATAAAGTACCGAGAATTACCTGTGGCATATATGCCCCCATCAGATTTTGCAAGGTGACTAGATTGGTTACTAATATAGTTCAAAGTGGTGAACCAAGTAGGAGAGGAAGTGTTTCTGCCAATGCAGCATGAACTGAAGCTTTGAAGTCTATATTCTGAAATTCTAAAATTCTTCGGTCTACAGATTATAAAGTGGTCCTGAAGATATAACTCTACCTATGTGCACAGACACTAGAGTAGAATCCAAGACTAACTTTACTTTTCTACAGACTTCAAATAGTATAGTACTATTTTACTGTACTTATTTCACAGTAATGCGCATATATATATATATGAGGGTACTTCAAAAAGTTCATAGAAGGATTCACATTATCTTTTAATTCTACTTTTCCACAGACTTTTTGAAATACCTTTGCATGTACATAATAACAGCATATTTTAATATTTTAATCTTTTTGCCTAAATCACCAGCCCACAATACTTATACAAATTACCAAACTCTAGATAGTGATCAATATCTACATGTAGACTAGTCTGTTAAAATATTTTTAATTGTAGAAATAATATAGCATTTGTGAAAGTTTTAAAAGAGTATGTAAATGATATCTCTTAATCCTACCAGCTTCAACACAATTATCATGTTTGTGCAAGTCCTTCAGGTCTCTTCTCCTTACGCATGTTGGCATAGTTATAATCATTGTATGTTTCCCTAGTTAAATATGTCCCATCTTTCTGTATAGTTTGTCACAGTATTTTTTTAGCTAAAGTCCTTTTTTGTTCTCATTTTCTGCTTACTACAATAATGGATACTAGTTGTAAAAGAAAGAAAGATGGAATAAAAGAAAGAAAGAAAGGTTGAAAAAAAAAATCTCTTGAAATTACACAATCTGGAGACAACTAACCACAGACAGAATTTTGTTGAGTATCTATACTAGTTTATGGTTCAATATAAAAATATTCTTAGCAATATATAGCAAATACATAATTTAAACAAATAGATTACTTCTCTATGTGCTGTTTTGCAGCCCACTTTTACCCTAAACAACATTTTGTAAGGATTTTTTTTTAATTGCATTGCATTCCTTTGTACAAATGCCTCATAATTTACTTATCTAATTACTATGGGTGAATGGATCTTTAAGCAGTCCCCTGCACTAAAGCCTATATTCAAATATCTTTACACATTTATCTGATGAATTCCTACTTGGGAATATCAGCTTAAAGAATACAGTTGCTATTTAGAATGCAAGTGTGGTACTGACATCCTCAAGTTGGTTTTTAAATTTCAGCCCTGAAGGATTTTTTACTTATTCCTTAGAATTATGCTGGAGTATACCCTAGTGCAGGGATCCTCACAAGCCCACCACCCTTCTGAAGAAAGCAAGGGAAGGAAGTGATGCTTTCTACAGAAAGTTGCTGTGACTCTTACTACACTACATGTACTGAGTACAATTAGACTTGCTACTCAGGCCCACCTAACTGGAAGATGGATCATGGCACGAACCGAAAGGATAAACTCGAGAGCTGGGCCTGAGGGAGGACAAAAAGTTTGTTAAACCTTAGGAAGTAAACAAAGCAATGAAAAAAGAGAGTAGCTGGGGGAAAAAAAACACTTTATATGGATCGGTCAAAGAAAGCCTCTCTGAGGAGATGATGTTGGATTAAGGCCACAGTTAGCCACAGGGAGAGCCAGGCTATGTCTGTTGCAGGACAAGCAGAAAGCACATACGTGCAAAGTTCTGGAGCTGAGGAAAAGTTGGAATCCTTCAGTAAGTGTGGTATGAGTTGCATGAGATGAAGTTAGACATGTGTTGACAGAGAGAAATTTGGATTCAATGCTAAATAAACATTGTATATAGACATTGAATGGTGTAGTGTGTGTGTATAAAAACCAGATTTATGATTTTAAAAATTCACTCTAGCTGTTTATGGAAAATGTTTTTTGTTCAACAAAAATGGAAGCAGTGAGATCATTTAGGATGTTCTAGTTGTCAAGAGATGTTGTGGTTTGGATTAGACTTGTGGCAGTGGAGGTATAGGGAGGAGAGTCTGGCTTCTGCAAGATTTTCTAAGTGAACGTAGGTTTTTATCCCGATGAAGCAATTGAAACTCACTAACAACAGAACAGTGTCATCAAAAACAAAGCAAAACAAAACTGAGAAGCGAAATTTCTTTTTTTTTTTCGTTAAATTTTTATTTTGTCAATATACAATGTATATGATTATCACCGACACCTCCCTCCCTCCTCCCTCTCTCCCCTCCCCCCCAAGAATGTCCTTTCCGTTTGCTTGTTGTAACAACTTCATAAAAGTATAGTTGTTATATCTTCTTCCCCACCCCCCCCCCGGGGTTTTTTTTGTGTGTATGTGGGTGAATTAATTTGTTTATTTTTTAGTTCCCACCTCACTCTTCAGCAAAGGGTGCTGGGATAACTGGATATCCATTTGCAGGAGATTGAAACTAGACCCATACCTCTCACCATGTACTAAAATCAACTCAAAATGGATCAAGGATTTAAATATACACCCCGAAACAATAAAACTTATTAAAGAAAACATAGGAGAAACCCTTCAGCAAATAGGGCTGGGCACAGACTTCATGAATATGACCCCAAAAGCACGGGCAACCAAAGGAAAAATAAACAAATGGGACTATATCAAACTAAAAAGCTTCTGCACAGCAAAAGAAACAATTAACAGAGCTAAAAGACAGCCAACAGAGTGAGAAGCGAAATTTCTTACAGAGGGGATTGGAGGCTTTGAAGATCAAGGAAAGCCCAGATACTATCAAACATAGTAGGATTCTGGAATAGAGTAAAAGAGGGTGCCATGAAAAGTAAAGGAGAGTTCCACATGGGAAAATACAGGGAATTCTGATCTTTAAAGGCCATGAAATAAAATAAGTAACACATTTTAGTTCTCAAAAAATACTGTGTATGCACGTTTGTGATATTATCCACTGAAGTATTCCCTCAGTACCAGTTATTTCAGCCCAAATTATTAATGTTATCAATGTGTCCTTTAAAACAAGACATTGTCACTATAGTGCATATTACTGTTGCTTAACAATTGCTCTTGCTACAGAGGGAAACTAGGATCCTAATCATGGTGACTGTGACCATTTAAAGCAAGGGGCTAAGAATGTCACTCAGAAGTGTGACCTCATTACTGGAAATTTTACTCCCAAGTTCAAGGGAAATTGGGGCTGTGTGGACTAATTTCAAATTAATAAGCAGGATGAGAGTACATCCTTCTAGAGGTTTTAGATTGGCATTGGGGAGGAAAGAAATTAAAGTTAATATTATTTAGCTCTATTTCAGAAGAGCTAAATCTACTTCAGGGCTGATTATATAGTTGTTTTAGTCTGTTTTGTGTTGTTATAACAGAAATACCTGAGACTCGGTAATTTATAAAGGAAAGAGGTTTATTTGGCTTACGATTCTGGGACAGCTGCATCTGGCACGGGCCTCAGGCTGCTTCTACTCATGGCGGAAAGTGGAAGGCAGCCGACAGGTACAAGCAGATCACATGGTGAGAGGAAGTGAGAGAGAGGAAGCAAGAGAAAGAGAGAAGGTGCCAGAGTCTTTTTAAGCAACGAGCTCTTGTGGGAACTAATAGAGCGAGAACTCACTCATTACTCCCCCTCCCCCAGGGAGAGCATTAATCCATTCATGAGGGATCCGCCCCCATGACTCAATCAGTTTCCAACACTGCCACATTGGAGATAAAATTTCCACATGAGTTTTGGAGGTGACAACACATCCAAACTCCATCAATAGTCAGATAACCAATGTCTTGGCTTCTCTCTCTTCCTAATTCTGATTAAAGCATTTTACTTTTCTTTAAAATCCTGGTCTAGGCTTCATATCTATTTGTGGTAGCTCTTTTGATTGAAATGAATGGAGCTCACTCTGGTCACTTAAATAAGTTAGAACTCTGTTTTAAGGACAGACAAATAGCAAGAAGTTCCACCGTATTGCCAGGCTTTAGGGAGACGAACATTTTCAGGGTCCAATGTAACTCTAGTTGCAAGCAATTCTGGTAATTCAGAAGAACTTTACAAATATTCTTCAGAAGTAGGAGGAACACTGGTTAAGTTCTTCAGAACTTATTGATCCTTATATTAATGCTTCTTTGGAAATAAGACTTTTACATCTCTCCATTATGTTTATGCCTATATCTCCTACCAACTGATTATTTTACTGTATTTCTGACTTGGGTTTTTGAGAAAGAGAAAATGACTGTACCTGCTAATCACTGTTATACATGTCTGGGCAGAGATCACAGTGAAGGACAAATCACAGCCACTAGCTTACCTGGGGTTTGCTTACTTGGGGTTAGGGAACAAGTAGCCAGAGAAGCCACATGGTCACACCTGTGGAATCAGGTACAAAAGGAACTACTAGGGCTGTTCTTCAGCCAAGGATTGTGGCAGAGTGATGGTTATTAGACTGTAGAGTACATCAAAATCACTTAAAGAGCTTGGTTTGGTTGTCAATTCTTATAATTTACCGACAGACATTTTTCTTCAGTGGTTTTGTGTTTGGACTGAAGAGTCTGCCTTCCTGACACAGGCTTTTCCTTATAGCCCAGATAAGGAAACTTACAAGGAACTGTATTAAATGTCTCTGTGTCTAGGTCAAAATAGTTAAATATCAACAGTTGCATATGATCCAACCTAACCAAGATGACATTAGCTTCTTCAGCTGTTCTTCTACCACTAATTCATCTTCTTATTCTTTTTTTTTTTCCTTTTTGTCTTTTTTTACTGACTGGTAACGGGATCGCAACCCTCGGTGTAGCGCCTGTACCGGGGACCGGCAACGGGATCGCAACCCTTGGTGTTGCACCCGCACCGCGCTCAGCCAGTGAGCGGGAACCGGTCTCCACATGGGATCCGAACCCTCGGCAGGAGCGCCGCCATGCTCCCAAGCAGCGCACTCTCCAGTGCGCCACCGGGCTGGCCCCATCTTCTTATTCTTCAATATACTTAAATCTATTTGTGCCATACTCACTATTACCACTTCTGGATATTTTCCCCTTATTGCCAACACTGTAGCTCTGCACACACACATGCTTACATGTACACACACTCTTCTTGCTCATTTGCTTTGTTGGAAACTTAGCCCCCCTAAGAATCTTTTCAAGAATACTATTCCCGATTCTAAGCACTTATTTGTTTTTCTTCAGCATTTATGCATTTTTAATGTATGTACATTATTTATACTTTCTTTCATGGTCTTAAGTTATTTTCTTATGCATGCAGTCTGTGTTTCTAATCATACTTTATACTTTTTTAAAGATATGAGCTCATCTTCTATGACTTTGCCACAGTTTAATGCTCCCCACTTCTTCGTGTTCTTAACAGTGCCTATTCAGGATATTGCCATTATTGAGTTGACTAAGGGGAGGAGAATCAAAAATCAATTATGCGTTCAACATTTATAAATTGTATAATTTATAAACATTTATACTTTTTAATACTTATTAGAAATGATTGTAAGAGATTTAGAGAGAAAATTCATGTCTACGTTTTTCTTGTTGTAATTACAACATTTTATAGCTTTATGATGACAGCGTAATGAGGATTAGCTATATCGGTAGATTTGTTACTCATAATTGGCCTTTCAAATGCTATTTGAAAATCATTAGGGTTTGGTACTTTGTGAAGGTTGCAAAAACTTCACCTGTTTCAGATGATATCGGATTTCTAAATACAAGTAATGATTTTCAGACTAAAAATTCAATCAGCCTGTAGTTAAACCATGTAGCTCTGAGAACTAAAGTGAACACTTCCAGTATTCCCTATCTAGAAATTTTCCAATAATATTTTCCAAAGTATTGTTTAGCTACTCCTGCCTAATGTTTTATGCCTAGAGATTATATAATAGAAAATTTTGAGGGTGAATATTTTGGCCCACGATCACTCCATTTGGCAGACTACTGCCTAAAGGAAAACACATAAAGTAAACTGTATTAGTCTAATGAGGAAAAAATACTTCTCTTCAAACATGAGATCATCTCTTTCCAAGAGGAGCTCAGCTTTCTTATTAAATTTTTAGATCAATAATTATGACGTTAATGCTTGAAGTACAGTTAGGAGCTCTCTAACCATTTGGCAAGAAGAGGTCCCCACATAGAAACAAGCTATTGGAAATATATTATGCCTTCAGTTAACAGAGCTTCATTTTCCCAAAAGATTCTCAATAAATATTATGTGTTGATAATGGTTTACAAAGTCAACAATATGTATAGTTTTAAATACACTGGAACTTCTTATCCAATGACCATGAAAAGCTACCTGCATCACTTTGAAGAACAGGGAATTAGTTCTATGATTCTTCAATGACTCATTCCCCTTCTTGACATCATTATATTAACATTGTTGACTTGTTAACAATTTACCTTGAGTTTCAGGGATATAGAAAATACTAAAGGCATGTAGCCAAGAGGTGAGAAGAACTACTACGTAAATAAAGGAATAAACTTTTTTCTTATTGTGGTAGGAGGCAGATCAAGGGAAAAGGGTGGATGTAACAAGAAAGCAGACTTTAGTTAAAGAGGGATGGGAACCTTAATTAATTCAAGACAATGAATAACAGACCAGATTATTGATCTAAGCACACTATCCCTTTACTAGAATGTTTCATGAAAAGATGGGAATGTTTTCTCTCAGGGATGGTATAAAAAAAATATCTTGCATTGGGAAGGAGTTTCAATCACTGAATAGTCCATAATGTCCCTTCTAATGGAGAGTCTGAAATTCTGTGAAACACTGGGCACAGCTATGTGCTTATTCCTAAAACATCTCCTGACAAACACTGTTTCTCTCCAAATCTTCACTTTAATCTCCAAACTAAGTTCATAAAATTGGTACAATTTTGGTACTGTTTCTTTTATAAGGTTAAACATAGAAGTACCCAAGTTTTTCAAATTATTTCTCCATAATACTTTCAATTTACAACTTTTATCCATTTCTACAGTCACATCAGCGTTTCTTTCAATTAAATTAACACATTGTTTGTAAACACTAGAGAATAAATACTGTGTAGACATTGGTTTTGTGGGGCAGAGAAAACATAGTTCAAGCTACAAACTAGACCTGACCACACCTAACTAACCAAATTCTTTTTTTTTTTTTTTTGTCCTTTTTGAGACCAGCCACACCGCGTTCAGCCAGTGAGCCCACCGGCCATCCCTATATAGGATCCGAACCCGCGGCGGGAGTGTCGCTGCACTCCCAAGTGCACCACAGGTTCGACCCTAACTAACCAAATTCTAAAGTAATAACTCTCTACTTGAGCATTCTATCACCTTTCTTATTTTCTTTATTTATAAAACATCCAGTAGATTTTTCTTGCTGGTGATTTCTACCAAAGTCTCTCTTTCCAATTCTAGAACTTGATTAGCACAAAGTTACTTAATATGAGAGTCCAGATGCATAAGTGGGTCATGAAATAAATTCTGTACATAGCAACTAGCATTTTTAAAATAAACTAGATTAGAGGCCGGCCCGGTGGCGCACTGCTACAGTGCACTGCTTGGGAGCACGGTGGCGCTCCCGCTGAGGGTTCGGATCCCACATACAGACCGGTTCCCGCTCGCTGGCTGAGCGAGGTGCGGGCGCAACATCGAGGTTTGCGATCCCGTTGCCGGTCCCGGTCCGGTACAGGCGTGACACTGAGGGTTGCGATCCGTTGCCGGACACGAAAAAAGACAAAATAAATAAATAAATAAATAAATAAAATAAACTAGAATAGGATGGAAACATAAATTGATATAAAATAGATCAACAAGAAAAGAAATGAATATATTGAAGTCCAGTGCACATAGTATTTTTGTGAAACTTTTATGTTACTTGTGTGTGTGTGTGTGTGTGTGTGTGTGTTATGGTCACAATACAAAATAAAGTTATGTGGGCTACAAATATGTATCACAATGCAAAATATACTTCTTGTGGGTTGTTGAAATTTTTTTTTTAATTAATTTAAAATTTTTATTGAATCAAAATTGATTATACATATTTGGGTTGTTCAACATTGAGACATATTGATCAAATCAATATTACTAGCATATATATTGTTACAAATTGAAAATTTTTGATATTTTCAAGTTCCTGCCACTTTGGAATATGTACATCAACATAGCAAAAAAAAAAAAAAATGCAACCTCTATGCTAATAAGTGAGATCATGAGGTCAAGAAAAACATTTCTTGGGTCTTCCAGCTAGTTTAGAGGGAAGCTTGCTTCAGTACCTGGAGCCATACCCTTGATTCTGCTGGGTTGAAGAAAAGAGAGGCAAACGCATGCTCTGCCCAGAGTTCTCCACAGGGTAGCTCAGCAGGGTGGAGAAGCCTGGCTCCTGCTGCCTGTGAATCTTTATAAGCTTAATGTACATTGTCATAAACTATGTGCACATTAGATGGTTTTATATAAGCTCCTCCAATTGTGAACTCAGCCTTTTCTTTCTTTCATTCTTGCCACATTGACTGGCATAGAGTCCTGCACACAGTAAGTGTTCAATAAATGTTTTCTGGAGATAAAAATCACAGGACATTAGATCACGGAAGCAGCGGCGCCCAAAGACGCGCCCCAGGCAGGGCCCTACGGTCCTGCATAGCTGCCTGGTCATCTGCAGCCAAGTGGCGGTTGGTTTGACTTCCTCCAGTACAGAATTAAGAGGATTTATAGATCAGAATCTCAGTCCAACAAAAGAACAGTTTTAGAGGGAAGAGGAAACATGGTGGCGGGAAGGGAGTGAACCGTCCACGCCCTGCACCGGCAGGATCCCGGAGGCCACCAGCAAGAAGAGGAACTCAGAAAGCCTGATGGTGAGTCAGAATCTCTGGTGTCCTTGCTTGCACCGGGGGTAGCTATTACTACCCAGGTGGATTGCTCTGAAGGATTGCTGAGACCTTGAAGGGGACTCTCATAATACGTGCACTCAGGTTTGGAGTGCACGGCCACTTTGTGAAATTTACAAAATCCTCCCCGGGAAGAAGCCACCTGGAGCAGCTGCCACTCGGCGCCTGGCCCTGCAGCTGCTGCCCTCAGCACTGGGACTGGGTCCAGCGACAGTAGTATCTGCTGGGGAGGGGGCTGTCATCTCCCCGGGCCCGGGCACCACTGGAACCGCAAGCCGAAGAGAGACTGAGCAGGCTGCGGTGCAAACAGGAGCCAGGAGCGCCAGGGGCCGCGAGGCTGCTGCAGGAGCTCAACGGGGGAGCGCGATGCAGGAGCACAATGCGGGAGCTGAGACTCACCAGAGGGAGCGGCGCAAATGCCCTGCCATCTTGCCGGTAGTCAATTTTGGACTTGCCTGACACAAGTGTCCAACTGAGTAATCACTGAGGTAGCCATACCAAATTGGCAACCCCAACAAAATCTTAGTCAGGCAACAGTGTCAAACCTGTGGACTGTGAAACCCCCTGCCATAATGAATAAGCATCAAAGAAAAGACACCAGAAACACGAAAAATCAAGAAAGTACACCACCCAAAGAAAATAAATCTCAAGCTCTAGATCCTATAGAACAAAAAGCCCTTGAAATGACTGACAAGGAATTTCGAGTGATAATGGTAAGGAAACTGAATGAGATACAAGAAAACACAGCTAGACATCATGATGAAACAAGGAAAAGTATACAGGACCTGAAAGAGGAAATGTACAAGGAAATCAATGCCCTGAAAAAAAATGTTGCAGAACTTGCCAAATTAAAGAAGCTATTCAGTGAAATAAAAAACACAATGGAGAGTTTAACCAGCAGGCTTGTCGAAGTTGAAGAGAGAACCTCTGAACTTGAAGACAGGCTGTTTGAAATGACACAAGCAGACAAAAAAAAAAAAAAGAATAAAGAATAAAAAGCATTGAAGAAAATCTGAGAGAGATATCAGACAACTTAAAGCGCTCAAATATCCAAGTCATGGGTATCCCAGAAGGGGAGGAAAAAGGAAATTGCATTGAAAACATATTCAACAAAATACTGGCGGAAAACTTCCCAGGTATAGGAAAAATCACAGATCTTCAGATCCAGGAAGCTCAATGATCTACAAACGTATTCAACCCGAAAAGGTCTTCTCCAAGACATGTTATAGTCAAATTGGCAAGACTCAAAGACAAAGAGAGAATATTGAGAGCTGCAAGACAGAAGCGTCAAATCACCTATAAGGGAGCCCCAATCAGGCTAACATCGGACTTTTCATCACAAACCCTAAAAGCCAGAAAGGAATGGGAGGATATATTCAAAATACTAAAAGCCAGAGATTGTCAGCCAAGAATACTCTACCCTGCAAGGCTATTCTTCCAAAATGAAGGGCAAATAGTATATTTCTCAGACAAAAAAAAAAAAACTGCGGGAGTTTACTACCACACGACCACCCTTACAAGAAATTCTCAAAGGAGTACTGGGATTGGATCCA
>NW_007726112.1:577130-577773 GCF_000696425.1 Galeopterus variegatus | reverse complement strand
ATCTATTAGACCTAAAGAAGGGAATAGACACTAATACCATAATAGCAGGGGACCTGAACACCCCACTGCTCAAACAACTTTACAAGAAAAAAACAAGTAATCCAATTAAAAAATGGGCAAAAGAGCTAAGCGGGCATTTCTCTAAGGAAGATATACAAAGGGCCAACAAACATATGAAAAAATGCTCAATATCACTCAGCATCCGGGAAATGCAAATCAAAACTACACTGAGATACCATCTCACCCCAGTTAGGATGGCTAAAATCCAAAAGACGCTGAACGATAAATGCTGGCGAGGATGCGGAGAAAAAGGAACTCTCAGACGTTGTTGGTGGGACTGCAAAATGGTGCAGCCTCTATGGACAATGGTATGGAGGTTCCTCAAACAATTGCACATAGATCTGCCTTACGACCCAGCTATCCCACTGCTGGGAATATACCCAGAGCAATGGAAAGCATCAAGTCGAAGGTATACCTGTTCCCCAATGTTCACTGCAGCACTCTTTACAATAGCCAAGAGCTGGAACCAGCCCAAATGTCCATCATCAGATGAGTGGATACGGAAAATGTGGTATGGAATACTACTCAGCTATAAAAACAAATGAAATACTGCCATTTGCAACAACATGAATGGACCTTGAGG
>NW_007726112.1:511829-576833 GCF_000696425.1 Galeopterus variegatus | reverse complement strand
AGTCAGGCACAGAAAGAGAAATACCACATGTTCTCACTTGTTGGTGGGAGCTAAAAATAAATAAATAAATTCACACAGACACACACACACACACACACACACACACACACAAAATCTGGGTGGGGGGGAAGAAGACTTAACAACTACAACTCCTTGAAGTTGATACAACAAGCAAACAGAAAGGACACTGTTGGGTGGGAGGGGGGAGAGGGAGGAGGGAGGGGGGTTTCGGTAATGGGCCACAATAATCAACCACATTGTATATCGACAAAATAAAATTTAAAATAAATAAATAAAAAAAAAAAAGAAAACAGAAAATTCCAAAACCTGAAATTTTAAGTTTAAGAGAAAAAAATGACCAAATCCCAGCCAACAATTGCTCATGTTCTTGCCTCAAACCAGTGGGGGAACAAGGGTAGTCTGAAGAAAAACTGTGCGAAGAAAGGAGAAGGGAGTTAGAGGCAGGCCTACAATCACTCTAAAACTACCAGGAAGAGAAAGACCCCCTCCCCACATATGAAAATACTGAGAAAATACTGCTATATATCAAAGCATGACTGTATGGAAGGCACTGAAAAACACCAGAGATTTGAGAGGGTAATCTTTTTTTTTTTTCCCTTAAAAAAAAAAAAAAAATCACAGGACATTAAAAAGTGTTATGGTCTTAATAATGGCCATACTCAAAAGAAAGGTTCATATGTAAAAGTCTTCTAGGTTTACATGTTTACATTTCCATAATTTTCACATGAAAATGAGTAGTACCGGCATGCCACATTCCTTCCAAAAAGAGAATGATACTCAAAATGTTCTTTCCTTCACAAAATTCTAAAAGACAGGCAGAGCCAATACAAATTATTGTTGATTTAATTTTTTTGTTTTTAGGGAAATTATTAAACTCTAATTGCAGAATTATTTGAAGGAAGACACTAAGAAGGGAATAATGGAGACCAATTGCCACTAAATACTCACTAAACGTCCCTGCAACCAGGCATAGATGCTGTTTTCATGGTATTTACACATCACTTAGCCTCCTTTCAGTACCTCCATCTAATCTAACCACATTACATATCTAGGACCATATAACTCAGCAAATCTATCATTGGTATCAGCCTCCATGTGAACATGAGCTTTCTCAGGGAAAATTACTATATCTGCTGTATAAGTGTAACATTAGCCTCTTAAAATTAAGTAAAAACTTTCAGCTTTTGAGTCAGAAAGACCCAATTCCTCATCACTGATCAGTTGCCTGAATCTAAAGATAACTCAAGTATTGCACAATTAAAAAAAAACAAAAAACAAAAAAAAACAGGATTTAGAGTCAGGAACCCAAGATGTGATCCCACTTCTGTCAGTTCTGTCACCAACTCATTGGATGACAATGTATGAGACCGGGCCCTTTTTCTAAGCAAAAACAAGATGGCCTAAACAGATAAAAGGTGACGCCCAAGGGAAGTTAAGGGGGAGGGCTAAGCATAGAGAGGCAAGGCGTGTGTGTATGTGTGTGTGTGTGTGTGTGTGTGTGTGTGTGTGTGTGTGTGTGTTCCCTATCTGGGAGAGCAGCGGCGTGCTCACCCATCTCTTGGAATCTCTTTTCACCCCGCGTCCTGGTGGGGAGAAAAGGGCAATCCCTTTGGCCCCAACCCTGTAGGGAAAGGAAAAACCTGTTGGGGTCCCGAGTGGCCGCCGGAGACGCCCAACAGCAATGGAAAGTAATTTCCACTCTCTAAACCTCAATTTCCATATCTGTAAAATAGAGATAATGATCTTTTCCTTTTATGGCATAAGGTTGCTTATGAGGTAATGAATGAAAAGTCATGCTGAATGCACCAATCATTACCGATATCTAGCCCTAGAGTAAAAATCATGATTGGGAATTAAAGTGAGTTATTTCCTTCATAATGGCAAGACTAACGTCATAGTATTTTTAGAAATGTTAACTCCATTGTCATTTATATTGGAAAAGAGTTGTATTTACAGTATTGACTAATTGAAATTGAAAAAAAAAAAGGTACTAACAAAATGCTTCCATATCCCTCCACCCCCAGGAGAAGCAAAATCTTAGAAACTGTCATTGTCTTTCTCTTTACAATACCCTGGCCTCCTCATAAGACATGAACTGAGCATATTGCATGAACTGAAATAATGCTTTGTTTGTAGAAATTCTGAAGAACAAAAATAGACACAATCCCTTAATGAACTTTGGAGCTAGGCAATGATCAAACAATAGCTATGAAAACCATTGATTAATAAACAGATTGGGAACTTGTACAATGGATAGATCAGACTGATAGTACCTAAACCCAGACCAATTTAATAGTGCAAAAAGAGAGCTAATGGATAATATGTACCACCTGGTATAATACAATAGAAAATACAGTGCATCACTTTTAAAACTTCCTTGCAAAAACTCAAACAAGGTTCTAATTAAATAGGGACAAAGGACCATGCTAAACAATACTGCAGGGATATAATCAGCAAAATCCAGTAGGTAAGAAACTCTTGTTTCTTTTGTAAATAAATTGCAATAAAAAGGAAGGACAGAAAACTATTGATTTGAAATTCCTTAAGATACATATAAACCACGTGTAATATTTGAAACTTGTTTGGTTTCAGATTTTAACAAACCAACTAAAAAACAAATGCATTGATAACAAAGGAAATTTGTACACTGACTAGATATTTATTGATACTAAGAATTATTTGAATTCGTTTAGATGTGATAATGCTATTCTATTATGTAAAAGAGTCCCTACATTTTAAGGATACAAGGTTAAGTATTTATGGATGAAATGACGTGATGTTTGTGGTTTGTTTCACAAAAATCCAATGGCAATGGGAGGAGAGTGAGTGAGGAAAGTTGAAAGAAAACTGGTCATGTGTTGATAATTGTTAAATGTGGGTAATACACACACGGAGTTTCATTATATGACACTCTTTACTTGTCTGCTTATACATATTTGAATTTTTCCACACCCAAAATTAATAAATAGAATTAACACAAATTTAAGAAGATATCACCCTATGCAGCAACTAGAATGAGAATCACTTAAGATTTGCACAAATATACATATTTTGCATACCCTTGAGCACACAGTGAGATAGAGCTATACACATGATTGAATCCTCAATTACAGAGTGAGGGAAAAAGCCAAAATACAGAGAAACTCCAGATACTAGAAAACTGTTAGAATGACAATGAGTAACAAATTTATTTTCCACTGCAATAAGGACCTGGAATAAAACAACGCTGTTATTGGATGATACAATAATAGAAAAGAGCTAATAAATTGAAATAGATGTCATACAGGGGTCATTCATGTGAGCAGACTGCACTGTGTGGTGAGCAGCATTTTTCTGATGGAGAATCTTTCCTACTGTCAAATATAAGTACTCCTGAACGGCACAGCTCAGGTTTAAAGGGTTTGTGTAGATGCACAGTTGATTATTGGTTATTTTATTACATTAATTTCAATCTGAGGGATATTTAAAAAGTTGTTTGTTTCCATGTGGACAAAAATTTCAGAACTGAAAAACATGGTTTATAAGGTCGAGGTGGTAAAGATCACAAATGTCGGGTATGGCTGACAGTCAAATAGTGTTCCTCTGTGTTGCAGTTACCCACGCCCTTACATGTACCTTTGAGTCCATTGTTATTGCTGGTAGAGTTTTGGGGGAATTAGAAGAATTAGTCCTTAAAAGTTAAAGTACAAGTTTTCCATTTCAGAAAATGACAGAAGAAAGAAAAAAAAAGATATCTTCACAAGCCATCTGCTCCTCCTGTTGACTAAGGAGGTATTAAGAGTTAGTGACTACCTACTATAGCAGTGAGTTATGTTTTTAAATTTTCTATGGTTCTGTCCTTTATGTTCTGTGAAACAGTAAAATATAAGGTTTTTCTTAACTGCCTTTAAGCACACATACACACACACATATACACTCACACACCTGGCTGATGAATGGCTATTTTAAAATCACAACATAAACACCAAATGCTAGGAACAGTCAGTTGCTCAGGTGTAGCTTGTAATCCATCTGTACAGTATGTTAAAAGCTCATGGTATACATTAAAAGTCCTTAGGAAGCTATACGACTTTCCTAGAACTTTCCAATTATCACAATATTATAATCAGAGAAGAGATTTATCCTCTATACAAGTGTTAACAGCGACTGTAAGAAATAATTCTACAAAATTCCAATCTTTTGCCTTTGAGAATGTTCCAATTTTTTCACATATCAGAAAGAAAGGCATTCATCTGGATTCTCACTGCAACCAGGCTCCAGTGATTTCAAAGAAATCTGTGACTTGAATTGGCTTTATTTGTACAGAGATCATTTAATCCTCTGAAACTAGTCCTAGGTTATCAACTTCTCTCAACACTAAATCAGTGGTCAAAATGTATAATACAACCCAAAATGTTGCTCTACCTGAATGCTTACTTAATAAGCCCATTTCTTCTCTTTCTTTACCTCTGCAAATCTATGTCTATTTCTAATAAAACAAGATTTTAAGCCACAAAAATGCATTTAAAATGTAAATTTAATGGAATGTTAAAAAACAAATCAGAGAAAAACCAAAATTCATTCAGAATTCATTCAAAATTCATCCAAAATTTCATTATTGTGCAACAAAACTAATTGGATTAAATTCTTATAATAAAAAATTGTTTACTGTACAATAGGATTCTAAATTGCAATACAAAGTAGATAAATTCTGAGTTTGACATTACAACCTGTATGTTTTATTTAAGTAATTATCTAAAATGCTAAATTGTGCAGTATACTATAAAGCAAATATATTTCACAGGGCCTACTTTCTTGCAGTTTCAGGTTTAGCCTAACTTCTTAAAAGTACGTATAAAAATGTTAACCTTGCAAAAGACAGGAAGTTTTCCCCAGGCCAGTCTCTGTTATAAGATAAAGAATTGTAGCATGGCAAGGTTGTTGGCTCAAAGACAGACAAGTTACTGATTAATATGTAAAGATACTGGGAAATTGCTGTAGGGAGAGAGAAAGTTTGCTAAGATCAAGCTTTTGTTGGAGGATCGACTTAACCTCTTGCAAATTGCATTATGGAATGTCACTTTGCTTGTCTCACTGAATATTACCAGCCTATATTGTTAAACTATAACCCCACCTATGTTCTTTTCCTGTAACTTCCTGGTCTGGAGAATAAAGGTGGTGCTAGAACCCCAGTTCTTGGTTAATTTCCCAAATGGAAGGAATGCCTCACTCTTGAGGGTTCTGGGAGATTAACCCCTTTGGGGCTTCTTACTGCTCAGAACAGATGGGCTTTGAGTAATCTTTTGCAGCTCCATCACCCAGGGGAAGAGGGGTGACAAATCTGTGGGAGGCAAAGCAACACTAAATGTAGTTTATTAATGCTCAACAATTTTTTTGTTTGGAAGAATTCAGATACTAAGCATAGTGGTTAGCTTCATTAAAGACAAATGACACGGATAAGAGTAAAGCCAAAGCCAGAGTCTCAAGATAGAAAAGCAAGGCCTCCCTTCTATTATAGTACCTGAATGTGGTCACAAGCGTGACATTCACAGACTGAGGTGAGCTTCTCTCAGAACACAGAACACAGTATTTAAAAATGAAGCTTGATCTGAGACAGCTAAGCTGACACATGGCCTACAGATGGTAAACCGTTCAGTTCCTAAATGTTCAGTTATTGCAAAGGAAGAAAAGCGTGTGCTTCTATGAACTGTAACTGACGTTAATTGTATGTGTCTGTATTTCATCTTCACTGGGTTTTCTGGAGGGAAAAACCTGTCACAATATAAGAATTCATGAGGAGGAAATATTTACTATATTATTTCATAATAGCCTATCATACTTTCAAAATGCTACAGAGACAAAAAATAGTCTTCGCTGAGAAATCACATAGTAACATAGACCAAACCTTCCAGAAAGCGTTAATATTTCAGAAGATGTTTGTTACATGTAAATTGAAAGAAGAAAAGTAGTCTGTGTTACTGTCTAAAACCTTAGCATAATGTTAATTACAATAAGGTGGTCTAGAGGGAAGACTTATCTGAGCAAAAAATAAGTAAATAAAAATGCCCTACATATGAATCAGAGGAAAATAAGTTCATTTTTCACTTCTTTCCAGAAAATATTAATTTGGGTAATCCCCAAATTACTGTGCTTTTTCAGCCAATATGTATTTATACTGGAAAAGTAAAGAAAGAATTACTCTCTGCAAATGTCCAAGGAACATTTCCTTTAAAGGAAGTGTAAATGAACTGTACTTAACTAAAACCAAATACACATAAGGCAGGAAGTGATTTTAGAATTTGTCTAGTCCCATCCTCTGCCCCATTCCACCACCAGTTGCACAGGTGAGAAAACACAGACCCAGAGAGTGTCTGTGACTAACCCAAGGTCTCAAAGCTAGCGCAAAGGTGGTATTAAAAATGAATATGCAAATGTATATGCAAATGTATGTACCCCAGAAGTCCACCCTATTGTTGAGTACAACACAATGCTGCTGACACCTTAATATTAAAATTTCAAAGCATCTTTTAAACTTAGCCGAAAACTTAGTAAATTATTTCCAAATATTCAGCTAATTTCCCACGGCTGCCCTTTCCTTCAAAACAGTACAAGAAACCTTAGATGTTGGAGGACATGCACACTACTCAGTCTGAGACAACATCAGTAAATAGCAAGGAAGAATTGTAGAAGTCTTTATCTTCCTTATCATGAAAGTTGTGCTGTTTCTACACATACACAGCAATGAACATAAAAGTAAACATTTAATGAATATGGTCCAAAAGATCTGAAAATGTATCTACTAAGTAGCTGAAACAATCACAGTAAAGCTTAGCTGATGTTTTTTGTTCTTATTGTTATAAAATTTTTCTCCTAATTATAACATATCCACTTTCAATGTTAAGAAAATGTATTGATTTTAATCAAAATTTGCAAAAGAAAGGTAGCATCCACATCAAAGTATCATGCTTTATAGACCTGGGATATATGCAATTTATTTTTCCGAAAGGTAGTGACCTCAGTGAAAGAAGGATTAAACCAGACTAAGATAAAGTGTTTATATAAAAACAGTAGTTCTTACCTATCATGTAGGGATTTATTGAGAAACCTAGAGAAGACTCAGGAAATAGAAATAGAAATATATATATATATATACACACACACACACACACACACACACACACACATACACACATACATACATACATACATACATACATACATACATACATACATACATACATAGGGTACATTCCACGACCCCTACTGGATGCATAAGACTGTGGATAGCTTCAAACTTTATATATACAATGTTTTTTCCCCATACGTATGTAACTATGATAAAGTTTAATTTATAAATTATAGCAACCTCTTATCCACATGGGGTACATTCCACGACCCCTACTGGATGCATAAGACTGTGGATAGCTTCAAACTTTATATATACAATGTTTTTTCCCCATACGTATGTAACTATGATAAAGTTTAATTTATAAATTAGGCACAATAAGAGATTAAAGTAGAACTATTATAACAATATGATAAGAGTTATATAAATGTGGTTTCCCTCTATCTAAAAATATCTTATCGTATTGTACATTCATCCTTCTTGTGATGATGGGAGATGATAAAATGCTTACTTGATGAGATAAAATGAGGTGAATGACATAGACATTGTGAGGTTGTTAGGCTTCTATTGACCTGACAATACATCCTAAGGAAGACCATGGGCTTCAGGTGACCCTGGATCATTGAGCCAGCACAATGTCAATGGTTGGATGACAGGAGCAGACAATGTTGATGTTGATGACTAATGAGTGGGTTGCATCTACAGCCTGGATACACTGGACAGAGGGATGATTCACATCCCAGGTGGGATGGTGAGAGATTTCATCACACACTCTGAACAGTGTGCAATTTAAAACTTAAGAGTTGCTTATTTCTGTAATTATCCATTTAATATTTTGGGGTCACAGTTGACCCCAGATAACTAAGACTGAGGAAAGTAAAACCACGCATGGGGGGACTACTACACATATATATTCAGGTTGCAGGAAGACCACAAGTTGTGAGGTTATTTAGACTGAATAACAGAATAAAATATGATTCTACATGAGCCTGAACAACTACATGAAGATCTTCATTACTGAGAGGACATACCCTTTCAAAACTCACTGTATCTAAAGAAGACCAAACTAAATAATAAAAGGGATTAGATTTGTGAATAGATTATTTAATTAGACACAGGGAGACTGTAAAATTCTTGCTGTGTCAGTTCATATCCTCTAAGAAGCAAAAAAAGTGACAGAACTTGATGTGCAAGCGATTTATTGTGGAAAATGCATATAAATGACGAAGAGGAGACCACACAGGAGTAGGTATGAACAGCCTTCAAGCCACAGTGTAATTTGGACGTTGATGAAAGAACAGAGGGGACTGAGTAGAAGCAGCACTCAATGTTCTGAGAGAGTTCCAACCCAGGCTGATGAGAAGTCCCAGAGAAAAGACTGCCATCACACGAATCCCACCTCACAGGGGTGGTCTGGCTCTTAGTACTCCACCATGCTCAGTCATTCTCTGGGAGCAGTCCCGGAAGGGTGTAGCTTTGGAATGAACATACAGCAGATCTGAAGGTACGGCTGTTGGACGCTGTCCACCAACTCTTTGCCTTGCAACAGCTTCACTTGAGGAAGATCTGAGCAGTGCATCTCCATAGTCACAATCACACAATTTTTTAAAAATTAAAAAATCTGATTTTACAGATTTTTTGATTTTTAAAATTTATAGTTTTAAAAGTGCCAGGGATTCAGGAAGTAAAAGCAATAACTTTTGGAGATCCCTTCCATCACGTTGATTTTGGTTTTGAACTTTTATTTGGCATTATGTTTAAACAAAAGAGATCAATTTTTAAGCCAAATTATTCTGGTTCTATCTTCTAATTTTTTCTTTTATAAATTAAAAACATTTTGCTCATTCTGTGTTAAGTAAGCATTTCATGACAGCTAGTAGATTAAATTAAAATAAATTTTAATTCTTATTTGAAGACAGATCATAACTAGAATGCCTTTTATTCTTCTAGATTGATTTAAAGCAAATTGCTCTGTGTATTACAGCAATTTTAAATGTATTTAAAGTTTTTTAAATTTAAGAGTTATGTGAAATTGTCTAACAGTTTAAGTTTAAACGAGGCAATTAGCTGGTTACAACTGGAACTACCAGGTCCTATTTAAAATAATGAGGTCTGACAGTTTTGGAATCTGAATTATTCATTGATAACTAGCTTTTCCTCATCTGCAAACCATGGCTAGCATTAATAACAGAGGTGTAAGTGTGATAACCAAAGAGTCTGACATTAAGAACACACATGCAAAAGTGCTAAATTCTTATTTAATTAAAAAAGATCATGATAGCAATATTTTTCCTGAAAGAAAATCATTAGGCAAATGTGTTTTCTCATATGTTTCATCTTTCCCTTTCTCTAAGGTACGTTTTGCATAAGAAAATAATTATTTTTTATTTCATACAACAAAATAATTTCCTGATCATGTATTGTCAATAAAATATAAAGAAACATAAACTTTTTAAATTGTTGAATATCTAAGATAATCATTTTAAAATTTTAGTTCCCTTATTTGTAATCCCTTCTAACAAGTAAACTATAAATTTCATCTTTTTAATTGAAAGAGAAAAGTAGAGCATAATAAATTATATGCAAAAAAGCAAATAACTCAATTGATGATCATTTAATTGAAGAGAATACTGTGATTACCATGAGCCAATTTACTTATTGGCAGCACAGTTCAAAACTAATTGAATAAATCAAGTTGTTGCTCCCATAATTTTGCAGCAAAGAAAGAAAACTTGCAAGAGGGCACGAGGCATAAATCCATACTGTCCTTTATAGTCAGACATGGTGCAACTGAGGAGGGACTGTGTGTGCATGAGGAAAACTAAAAGATATGATTATAAACCATTCCTTTCTACACTGAAAACAGGTTAATAAAAAGGAAAACAAGCAAAAACAAAACAAAAAAACAAACAGAAAAAACCAGTACCTTGGTTTGTTACTCTGATCACTGCATGTTCCTCTCAACATTGGATCCAAATGAGTAATTTCATATCTAATTCCCCCATACTGATACTTAGATAGTTGACTGCCTACAGTCAACAAGATCCCACACTACCTGGGAAAGTCCTGGTTTATGACTTTTGTTTTAATAGGGTTTAAAAAAAATATATAGTGGCCCTGTTTATTCTCCGAAGTATCCTGATTTGGCCATCCTACTAATAGTAATAATATTTATGGTTTGTTTAATCAGTTTGCAATTTATTTTGCTCTGGAGTATGAAATAAATATCTAAATCAGCAAAAACAAAACTAACAAACAAAAAAAAAACAATAATAGCTCCCACTTACTGAGGACTTACTGTAAGACAGGTCCTGAGCTAGATGCAGGCCCTTCTGTTATTGTTATTTCCTTTGCATAGTTGGGAAGACCGAACTTCTGAGAGGTCAAGTAACTTGGCCAAAGTAACACATTTAGGTCGTGAGCTAGGATTCAGAACATGATCAGCCCAATTAAAAATCCATGGTCTTAACCATTACACTATATTCCTACCGTTCAGCAGTTGATGAAAAGTCATGCCATATTATAGAAAACCATAAATTGACAGTCACAAATACACTTGAAAATGCCCTGACATCTTAAAGTTGACAAGTTTTATAAAGCATGAATGGCAAAATAATCTTAAGTTGAGAAATTTACATAAATAAAAATATATGCCAAAACAAGATAAAGTAAAAAAATCACACCTAGCTAATAGTGTTAGAAAATCTCGTATGTTTCAAGTTTTCTTCCTGGTATTCCTCAGCAGCACAACTTGGAAAAAGAGTAAGTGACTCTAGTTAAGCCTGAAGTGTCCCAAAAGTCCAAGTAAAGAATTTCCCAAAATGGGCTTTTAGATATGTCTCTGTTACTGGATTTATGGCTCAGTGCCTATGCATTTGTAACACAGTGGTCTCTTTAGAAAGACTTACAAAAGGAGGCTTTGAAAGATGGCTTTTTTTATTAGTGCAGATATATATGCCATAACCTGATTTTTTTTTCAGTACAGATGTCAGTTACAGTATACCTATCATGCTCTGCAGATTGTGTCATTGGTCAAGAAGGAGAGAAACCCCAATATAATGATTAATAATCAATGTGTCTGGCCTTTAAGTCCACCCAGAGGACAAATGAAACACTGATATAGAATCTCTCCCTGAAGGAAGAAAAACTCTGAGGGTGGAAAAAGAGGGCAGGATGAGCTACCCTTGGAGGAATATAAATAGTGGAGCTGTCTAGTATTGGGTTCTGCTTGGTTTGGTATAAAATGTTGTAAGTGAATGATACATGAAGTTTACATCATAGTTTCTTTTTGCAATAAAACGATTAATATAAAATAAAATAAGTAGACTATAAGAATATCATTTTAGTGGGGTTTTTCTTCTTTTTTCTGACAGCTGCCCTCCTGCCCCCTTCTTCTCCCAACTGAGCAACACAGCTTGAAGCAGATGAAGGAAGACTTTGCCATTGTATCTATTACTAATATCTGGGCAGTGAGTTATTAAAGTTGATACCCATGCTAGAGTCTAGTTAAACTATCGCTTAAAAAGCTTAATCTACATATATTCATTGTTTCCTATCTCCCTATTTTTTTTCTTTTCTTTTCTCCCCTCTTTCTCTATTTCCTTATCTTGACTGCATTTGTCCTCTAAAAGAAAAAATCTGGCAGAGGTATTTGAAACTCTAATACACAATCCCACTGACTATTTTATGCTAATGAGTGAACTATCTATCAATATAATATTTCATTTTTTGTGCCCTCCTGGTGGTAGCATAAGATAAATTCTAGAGTATCTTTAATTAACTAAAGGAAGCAGAAAGAAATCTCTGTGGATTAATAATATTTATGGCCCTAAAATGAACAAAATAACAAATGAAGGTGGGAGGGGGCAACTAGATGGTAGACAAATGTTAGAGAGTTAATTAAAACAGAATTCATGCTTATGTTGGCCTCTTTATCTGCACACAGTATTGATGCCAGGGAATAATGAAGTCTAAATATTCCACCCTTCTGCATTTCTTTCTTCCTCTACCCTCCATTACCAACCTACTGTATTAGTCAGGGTTCTCCATAGAGACAGAACCAATAGGATATGTTACAAATATATGAGAGGGAATTTATCAGGGGAATTAGCTCACATGATTGTGAAGAGAAGTTTTACAATAGGCCATCTATAAACTGGATGCTGGTACTGTGGCTCGGTCTGACTCTGAACGCCTCAAAACCAGGGAAGCGATGGTGTCCTTGGTGTAAGTCCTAGAACCCGAACACTGAAGAGTCTCGAGTTCTGATGTCCACGGACAGTGTATCCCAGCTCCAGCAAATAGAGAGCATTTCACCTTTTTCTCCATTTTTTGTTTTCTTGGGGCCCCCAGCAGATTGGATGGTTCCCACCAATATTGAGGCAGATCTTTCCCACCCAGCCCATTCAGGCTCTCGAGTGTAATCTCTTCTGGAAACACCCTCATAGACACACCTAAAAAAGATAGCTTTATCAGGTTTCTCAGCATCCCTTCATCTAATCAAGCTGACACCTAGAATTAACCTTCACACCCACATATTTCTACACATACCACTCAGTCTTTGTTTTAATACCATCTCACAAAACTCCAGACTTTCTTCAAAATGAAAAGGCTCCTCAGGCAGAGGCCCTTGAAATTTGTTTGATTTGTGGATTGAAATGAATTACTTGAAATAAGTGAAGCTGTGTGCATACCAATAGCCTGATTGCTTTGTTTCCCAGAATTGAGGGAGAATATCATCGAACATTCTTACAGAAAAAAAAAAAAAAAAAAAAAATCAAAGCCATTATGAACTGAATCATGAAAGAATTTGGCTCTAATTATTTCCCCTAAAGTCATAGTAAAAATCAAGTTGTCATTGACAAAGTGGTTGTCAGAAATATAAAGATTGGTCAAAATGTATCAATAGCAAGGGCCAAAAAATAAGGCTACATACTACATAAAAGAAAAAACAGGGAACTAGTCAAAGACTTGGAGACTGGATTGGCCTTGCTGTTTGGACTGTAATAGACATCGGTCTTAAAGTCAAAAAGTCAGCAGCTGTTTAGTTCTTGATTTTTTTTGTTTGTTTTTGTGACAGGCAAGGGGATCGTAATCCTTGGCTTGGTGTCGTCTGCACCACGCTCAGCCAGTGAGCGCACCAGCCATCCCTATATAGGATCCGAACCCGCTGCCTCAGTGCTCCCAGTGCCGCTGTGCTCCCAGCGCCGCACTCTCCTGAGTGAGCCACGGGTTTGGCCCTAGTTCTTGATTTTTAACTAAACAGGGACATAGACAATGCGAAACAAAAACCAAATCAAGATGAGGCTGGGGTGAGGCTTGTATCCCTTACAGGAATTGTAAATTAATTTGTATTTTTCCTCATTATTTTTGTATTTTTAAAATTTTATATAACAAAATAAACCATTTTTATTATTACTATTGCTCGTAAAAGTGTACAAGTAGTAATAGAATATATCAATGAATAATAATATTAATTAAATAACAAGTGCAAGAATTATCCAAGCTTTGTGCCTAGAGAGAAACTTGGAGCTCCTTATTGGGAAATTAAAATAATGCCTTCTTTCCAAAAGTGTTTTGAATTCTTCGCCATCTACTATACTGGTTCCTAGAGATTGGTTAAAATTCCACAATAATTAATACCCCTTTAGTGAATAATTAAGAACACGTAAATCCTTTTCTAGGCTCAATGTTAGAGGGAAGGTCACCCTGACAACATCTTTAAGTAACCATGATTATGCTTGGCCCAAATCCCACATTTTCCACATTTGGCTCAGATCTACCTCACGGTACGGGGCCTTCTTAAACAAAGTTGGTTAGTAATTCTATAATAAGCATACCCTTCTTCCCCCTTCTGGGGCCTGTTGACCTCTTGCAATCCATTAGCTCTCTAGAAAAACTATGGCTTCCATGTAAGGTTGTGCAAGTTGTGCAAAAAAGGTATTCAGCCAAGAAAGAATATGTGGGCTGAAGTCCAGCTCATACTCCCCTCACCAGCCTTTGTGCCCTGGCCTGAGGCTACATTATCCCCCCAGGATGTCTTTTTGTAAATGAACCACCCAGAAATGGGTGCCTTTTTGCAATTCGTCCTCAGAGAGGGAACCTTTTTTTAATTCACAAAAAGGTGCCAGTCATATGTGCTAGAAGTGACAATGAGAGAAACCCATTCTGACACCCAGTCAGCTCTTCACTTTCAAGCATCCCCAAGTCTGTGAATCTTTTAATTCACTATTTCAATTCTCCTGGCCTGTGCTTCATGCCCTTGGGGCTCTATTCAGAGACAAGATCTGAAAAATAATTCAGACTAAAGTATTAATTGCTAAGGTCAAGTCCTTCTAGGGAGTATTTTTGCATTTTAACTCAGGGCTTTGACTTGTTCCAAAACACCCAGGGCCACGTTAAATTTGTTTATTGGGATAGCTGGTAAGGAAGGTGTTTTTCGCCTTAGCCTTACAATCCTACCATGGTGAAGAGCTGTTCCCTCCCTGTTCTTTGTAACCCAATAATACACTTGATTCTTTGTTTAAATTTGATCCAGAGGCTATGCACTCAAAAATGTTTGGGTTGTGCAATACCATCAGCTAAAGATATAAAATAAAATTAAATGAGCAAATGTCTAACTATATAGAAAAAGACTTTTAAAAGATTTCAGCTCAAATCCTGAACACTTACAACCTCTGTGACTTTAGCCAAGTCAGCTCACATAAACAATATAGTATTATTCTGAAGGAATAAATTAAACATTTTTGGCAAACCCTAGCAAAATGGCAGAAAAATAGCAGGCACACAAGTAGGATGCATGGAATTGAAAGCAGAAAAATTCATAGCTCCTGTGGATCTGGTACTACATTTACCATGACTACCCATACAAAAAACCAAAAGATGTGCTCATCAGATAGGATAATTTTAAAAGAAAAAAATAATTGGCAATAAACAGCGGCCATTTTATAATTTTGTTCCTTAATTCATTTATAGTACTACTACTATATTAAGATGAAAATAAAAGAATATGGGCATAGGTGCGTTTGAAGCATCACCAACCATTGTAACAGGCTTATCATGGGAAAATATTTCTTCCTTCTTGTCATGTTCTCTCATGGGACTTGCTCTTTCTCATTTTAATTGAGAATTATAAAACTACACAGGGGGCATCATCATGCTGAGATCAAAATGACTGAAGTTTTCATAGACTTCTTTTTTTGTGTGGTAGGTTGATGGTAGCATGCTCCAGCTTAATTTAATAGATAAAACAGTTCTGTTTCTTAACTACAGAAAACAGATGAAATAGCATTTGCCTTTCACAGCCAAGGTCTAAATAATTTTATTTCTAACATTCATCTGCCACTAAAATAGTCACTGTATCTTTCATCAATAAATTGTGCTATTTCTCAACATTATCATCAGAGTCTGCTTTTTGAATTGCTTCTATTAACTTCAGGAAAAAAACACTCCCCCTCATATTTCCTATGGATGTCTTTATATCCTAAAATTTTCTGTGATCCCACTGTCAAATTATACTGTGAAAGCTTCGCCCTGTTAAAAAAAAAAAAAAAAAAAACAGAAAGTCAACGAAATGTGTAAAGAGAAAGGTTAATGGTATAACGAGATCAGTTTATATCAAAATATTTAAACTCAGACTTGGAATTAACACCTACAGAATAAAAACATAAACATTTCTATCTTAAACCTAATCTGGCACACACCAGGAGGTTGCCAAAAAATGAGAGAGCAAATAATAGATTTTTTAAAAATTACTAGGCATTAAGATCTACAATTTCAGACATTTTGAAGAACCATAACATTAGTAAGAGCTGTAGAAATGATGTGATTCATATTTTTTCTTCTTAAAGATAAGGAATCTGAGGCCCAAGAGTCTAAGTATCTTGCCCCAGATCAAAAAAGGGTGAGTGTCAGAGCAAGAAGACCCCTGGTTCCCTGATTCCTGTTTGAAGCTTTTTCAGTACATTGTGAAGCTACTTTAGATCTGGATTCTACTTGAGGAAAGCAAATGAAAGGACACATTGATGGGAAGTTGAAGCTAAAGGACAGTGGGCAAAAGCCTATCGGAAGGTAAGAAGGAGCAAACAAGCTAGTGAAAAATCCTTCTTCCTCACTCTGGTCACATGAACTTTTCTCAGACTCCTTTCATTCCTTTTTAGTCTTTGCATTTGTACCTTTTTAAAAAGCCTTCTCATGACTTTGGAAAAAGTCCAATTCACATTAATTTCCCATTTGTCAAATGGCCCATTTCCTTTAAAATCATTTTTAAAATGTTATCTTTAATTGGGATCCTACTACAATAATAAAAATACCTGACATTTACTGAACAGTCAGCCTGTGCTCTCACTTGAAGATCATTGACTGATGGCCACCTGTCACCATCACACAACTTACACCTCCATCACAAAGCCACAGATGCACTATGACTATATTCCTCTTGTGGCAATAAGTGTTCTAAAGAGTGTGAAGTTTGAGGTTAGAAGGTCTGAGATCAAACCCTGGCTCCAAATCTTCATAGCCATGCCTCATTGGCAATTCACTCTTTGCTTTAGTTTCTTTGTCTTTTAAATTGGAAGAGTAATACTCACGATCTCATTCGTATTAATAGATTAATAGAGCTAATTCTTATAAAGCAGTTAGTACCCTGCCTAGTATGCTGTAAACCATTGGTAAGTTCAACCATTATCATTAGTTCATATGTAGTCATTGAACTAAATACCACTTCTAGACAGAAAACAGGAACCACATTTGACTTATTTTTGTATGATGGTGCTTTACTCAAAGAGATTTCAATTTGTAATGCAGTTCCTGTGGCAGAGATGCTCACCAGACATATTTTCTCTTCCTGAGCATACAGCTAAATTATAGTTCCCAGCTCCTTGCATCAGGGTGGAGCCATGTGACTAGTTCTCACCAATGAAACATGAGCTGAAGTGACTTGTCACTTCTGGGCTGAAGCAGTTAACAGTGGGTGTGCCTTCTTCATGCTTTTAATCTTTTTGATTTGCTGGTTGGATGTTAAATTCCATTCATGGAAAATGGTGGGACCTCCATCAGTCTGACTCCATAGATAACGTTGTGAAGCAGAGGACCCTCTACTCTCTGCAACCTGCATCGAACTATCAGGTGAAAAAGGGGGATAAGCCTTTGACATGTTAAGACGCTTAAATTTTGCAGTTGTTTATTACAGCCATTAGCCTTCTCTGGTGAGTAAAGTCCCTGTCAGCCAGGTATGACATGCCAAAGGAGAAAAAAGCAAACAGCCATTGAGAAAGGGGTTTGTTGTTTTCAATCTTTCTAGCAGCACTTCCTCCAGAAACTACTTTTTCTTCCCAGAATCACATGTATAAAGTATTTTAAGCCCTTCAATATATTTTATATGTTAAGTTTCCACAGAAAATCTTGTTTGAGCAAAGGTTTTTAAAGAGGGTTTAAAAATCATTGCATTATAGAATAAATTCTGTTTATTTTCATTATAATCATACCATATTTTAGGCACTGGAAAAATATTAAGTAAGCAATGTATCAAGCTAAAAAGTTAAACCACAATTTTTCTGTGTCTGCCTTATATGAACCTTGAAAAAGATATCAGACTCATCTTCTTAAAACAAATTATTTCTATGTGAAAGCATACAAGAATTCTTAGTTGACAATCTACAGTCCCAGCGCTCAGGAGTCCTTTTGCTCTGGCCCCACCTTATCTCAACCTTTAAAATAGCATGGCATTGTGGTCAAAAACCCAATGCTTGACATGTGACTTCTCAAATTTAAATCCTGGTTCTGCCACTAAATGTTTGCATAATCTTGAGTAAGTTAATATGGTCTCAAGCCTCAGCTTCTTCATCTGCAAATACAGAAATGTCTCATACAGTTTTTAAGAGGTTTAAATGAATTAAGGCACCTAATGTTCTTAGAACAGCATTTGACACAGTATGATCCATAATGTTAATTATTGTGATTACCCAACATTGTCTAATGATATTCGATACTATAATTTATGCTCAAGGGACTATGCTGGGTGTGTAGAAGAAACAGTGAAATATGAGACATAGTTTTTGCCCACAAGAACTCATCAGGTCAGGCAGAAAAGTCTTAAATTGGGAAAATATTACTTTTAGAAGGTGTAGGATATATGCTTAATTTAGCTGAAATATTAATAGGAAGGCTTGTGTTATGCTTTAAATATATTCGTTGAAAGCAAGCCTGATACCAAAACCCGATTTCATAAAATGTTTATTAGTTCTGTTTTTTGGGGTTTTTTTTTTTAACTACATATTCAGCATTTTACCTTAAGGGAAAAAAGAATTTTTATCTTCAGAGATTTAAAAATGTTTAATATCAGAAATCGTATTTCAGACAGAAAAAGTAAATATCAATTAGCCACATGCTTAATGTGAAGCTTGCTAAAGCATGTTTATCTTGCTAAGTGTACTTGTGAGATATGCAAACAAGAAACAAACTATATGGCATTTTTCACCACAAAGATTATTTTAGAGCTCTCTTCACTCTGATATTAAATATGCAAAGGAAGAGCTTTCCCCATATTTATTCCTTTAGAATATTTTAATAAAAGATTAACTTCTGCTATGAACACTTCCAAATATCTTTCTTCTGATTTTACCTTAATACTTCTGGTTCTATCACCTTGAATCAGAGTCTTCTCTTGCTGTTTTTTCAACCTTTCAAATGCTTGTAGACAATGATGGAGGTAGGGAGAAAGCCAGCAAACACAGTTCCAAGACCTCTTAGCCCCACCAGCACGCAACTCATTTAACAGTATACAAATGATTTAACAGTAATCCCAGCCGAGCTCCCAGAGGAAATCATTTCCATTCCCACCACTGCTTGCAGATGGAGGTCATGTTTCCCTCTCTCCTTAGTCATTGCTCAGCCAAACTATTCTATTTACATAATTTTCCCAGTAGTGTTAGGTAAAGTTTTTGAAATCAGAGCAGTTTATAGAGTTGCACAACCAAAAAGTGTTGTGGAAGGGGAGGACTGAAGAGTTCCTAGGCCAGGGCATGTATGAATTTATATTTGCTCCATCTTGGATATTCTCCATTTGTCTCTCCAGATTCAGATTGAACCTCTGTCCTAGAGGCTGACTTGTATGGCTTTATTCTCTGACTTTCTGTTGGGTTTGGTGAAACTGAGGCACTGAGGGTACCTAAGGGCAGGAAGAAATTGGAGTTGGGGTATGTCGCACTCTGGCTAATGTCAAAATCCTGTACGTGACGCCAGTTGTAAAGCTACTCTACTACTCCAGTTGTCGAGCTAGGGCTGGGTCTGGAGCTCACAGACCCCTCAAGCCCATTCACAGACTGGGTCACAAACCCTTCACACACCAGGCTGGGTCCCCAGATCCCTCACATGCAAGTCTGTGAGCTAGGTAACCGGCCAAAAGGTCCTTGGAGCCATAGTTTGGAAAGCACGGCTGCAGGGAGTGGCATCTGCCCAGGGAAGTCAAACACCAGCCAAATTGCAGTGCGGTGCAGGCGCACTAACTCCACCCACATACAAACTATTCACAGCAAATGCCCAGCAAGATTCTGAACATCTGAAGGGCCCTGACCATTTTCCTATATTTTACCAACAGGGTATTTACTCCCTGGCTCCTTCTCTACTGTGCCTCAGATTAACAGTGACTACATTCTTATACTTAGAACTACAGCTTGTCTGAGAGCTGGGTATGATGGCTACAAATATTTTCCCCAGATTCTAGTAACAGTTCTTTTCTTTTTCCTTCTTTAGAATTTAGGTCATTAACATCTCTCCCACCATTATTAGTCCAAAGGTGATTCATCATCCCTTGTTACTTTTCCTTAATCCTGCCCAGTTCTTTGTGACGAGTCCCTTCACTGAAGTCTCTTCAATTGCCCCATATGAGTGTGCTCTCATTTTCTTGCTGGGACACTGGCTGATGCCCCCCTAAACCTGGCTATCAGCCTCACTCAGATGAAAACAGGTGGGTACTCTAGATTGTATCTAAGTAACCAAAGAAGAGTGGGTTTTTCTTTCTGAAAGCTCAACGGGATTTGCATTATTGGAAATCCAAAATAAGTACAAATTTAAGGTGAGACTGGTCAGAAAAAATGTGATTAGAAGTCTGTATTAGTCAGGGTTCTCAGAGAGACAGAACCAATAGGATATTAAGATAGATAGATGACAGGGGATTTATTGGGGAAATTGCTCAGTTATGGAGGCTGAGAAGTCCCACCATAGATAGTCTGAAAGATGAAGAGGTAGGGAAGTCAGTAGTATCGCTCAGTTCATGTCCAAAGGCCTCAGAACCACAGAAGCCAATGGTTCAACTCTCAGTCTGAGGCCAAAGGCTGAGAACCCAGGAGGCCACTGGTGCAAGTCCCTGTGTCCAAAGGCCAGAGAACCTGGAGTTCTGACGTACAAGGTTAGGATAAGAAGGGTGTCCCAAATCCAGAAGAAAGAGAGCAAACTCACCATTCCTCTGCCTTTTTGTTCTATCCAAAACCTGCTATCGATGGTGCCCGCCCACACTGAGGGCAGAACTTCTGTACTCAGTTCACAGTTCATACACCAATCTCCTCTAGAAACACCCTCAGGGACACACCCAGAATAATGCTTTACCAGCCATCTAGATATCCCTTAATCCAGTTAAGTGAACACCTAAAATTAACCATCACAAAGTCTATTAACTTCAATGCTCCTCAGGGAACTTATCATTTCTATCACATGTTGAGATTCTAAGAAATTCCTCTCAAATGTCAGCAAATACCTGCATTTGACAGGACCAACACATGGCACAATGGAAGTGATACTGGCCTGGGAGCCAGAAACTTTAATTCCAGTGCCAGATTTCAATAATAAGTTGTATGACCTTTCTTTAGCAATTCACTTAGTTTTTTTGGACTTCAGCTTTTTTTCAGTCTTCAATAGAACAAAGCTAAAATTCATGGCCTTACAATCCCTGCCACATCTCAAGGTAGACCTAGTCCTTTTTGACAGTAAAATCCACTGCTGAAGTACTGGTCTGATGGTATGTACCAAATTCTGAAGTCCCTCTTTTCATGTAGTCCATAAACCATTCTACATTATCTTGAATTATCTAGTTAACAGGAAAGAGTTATCTACTCAGTTTATACAGGCAGTGGCTGTGTTTTATCTCTGACCCCTCAAAATGCCCTGGCTGATGGGGTAATGTTTATGAACTGAAATTCATGTGTGAATCAAGACTCTTTCCTGGACTGGGAAGGGTGGGCCAACATGAAAGTAAAATCATCTGATACCCACTCTCCAGATAACAGCCTTAGTCTGATCAAATCACACGCAGTTACTCTTCTAGTAAGCTAAGCCTTTTCACAACTTTTTAAATGTACTATTCCCTCTGCCCAAAATACCTATGGTCAACTTGGCAAGGTCCTCCTTTCCCTGTGATTTCCATTCAAGTATCATTTCTTCCATAAAACATATTCCTGCACCCCCCACTTACTTCGCTGCTTTCTTGCAGCACTGCTCACCTCCGTTTCTCCTACCTCCACTATCATCTTACCACTCTGCATTGTGCTTATCCGACTGCCTAGCACCCCTCCCAACAGACCCAATGTACCATGAGCTCTTCTGTCTCACCTTTAGTACCCAACACAGAGCCCAGCATAGAAATCTGCACTATAAATGATAAAAACATTAATAAAGAAGTGTAATAAATAAAACACCTTTCCAAAGATAGAACTGCAAGATGTACTTGCTTTAGCATTTTTAAAACCAGAGACTCTACCTTAGTATGGATCTACCCTAAAAGCAGAGACGCAGCTGGCCCACCAGAAACAATAACAGCAATAAAACAAGAAACTACAAATGGTAAGATGATCTAAAATGCTCAGTAGTGGAAGAGAGCTGTAATATCTTTGAAACAAAGCTTTCCTGTAGGGAGACTTAGAGTTTGGAATAAGTGAACAATAAGTAGAAAGAGATTAAATGTGTAAGAAAAATCCTATTTTGTTGTTGTAGTAGTGGTGGTGCTATTATTGTTTTCCCAAAACCTCCACAAATTGAACAGAATGGTCTGGTGCTGGAGTGGAAAATAAGTCTGCAGACAGCTGTCATTGCCTCTGCAAATTTTTTACTAACCTAGGGTATGTTGTTGCAACCACTCTAGTGCAAAATACCCATGAAGCCAATAAATGTGTTTTGTGGACTTACATTTTCTTAGCTCTAGGAAAAATAAAAATATATTAAGACATAGTCTCTGCTCTTGTCTCTGAGGACCATAGAGAACAGTCTGGAGACACACAAACAACCTACTATGATTCAATGTGATAAATGCTGTAAGAGAAGTATGAAGAGTTAAAAGCAGATGAAGAAGGGTTAATTCTCAGTGATGGGTAGGGTGACACTGATCATAAAAGTTTTCAAAGAGAGGTGAGCTTAGAGTTGGGTATTGAAGAACAAATATACATTGGCAGGAAGAGAAACAAGAGCAAGATCTGTCAGGGAGAAAACAAAACAATATAAGAAGGTGTAAAAGGGCACGCTATAAGGTTCAGGAAAGACATGGCCAAGGATGAGGTTTAGGTAAGTGAGGTTGGAATGATGTTGAAGGTCTTTGAGCCATCCACATTATCACCAACAAAAAGTTTTTTCTATATTAGGCATTTGTGATTCAAATATGAAAAAACACTCTCCCTTGTCTTAGGAAAAAGCACAAAGTAAATAATTTTGTTATCTTTTCTTGTTTCTGTTTTATTTTGAGATTCCTCTGACACTCTCAGTCTTAATCTTTCTGCTTCTTGCTGTCAATGCATCCTCTCATTGTAATCCAATTCACTGTCTTAATTCTTTATCTGTTGCCTATACAAATGTGATTTTAAAAGTGAAATAAATTCTAAGTATGCATAAGTCCTATACTCCCGCAATGGCACTGCTTTATGTTTTAGGGGGATAAATCCAAACAATTTAATGACACATTTATTAGTTTGTGAGGTCTTCATGGGTAGGGAATCAAGTATAACAAACTTCCTTGGGAAATTCTAAAAGCTAAGCTTAGGATTTTTCATTTGAGTGAATATTCTTTTCTAAGGTCAAAAAGAATTTCAGAGTTGGACTGTTTAAATATTAAATATTTTCAATAAAGAATATGCTAGGTTTATTAAGAATTTCAAAATGAATTTGTAATTAGTATATTTTAAATCTTTTTGAAAATTTTTTCCATTCTGTTAAAAATTTTTCTTTCATTTCTTATATTTTATTTCAGTTATTGTCATAATACATTTGTAAAAAGGCAAAATAACATTTTATCTCTACTAGTGCTACTCTTCAAACCACATAAAGTCACTATAAGATATGAGAGACACCTCTTGGTAGCCTTTTTTAAAAATATATTTGTTTGCTTGTACTTTTAAAGAATATTTTAAAACCATCAGAAGAAAGTAAGCTTATACTCTGCTCAAATCTTTGCTTTATATTTTATTTTAATGTATTACTGTATGACTTGAAGAAGCAAACTAAAAATTGTCAGAGTATTCTCAGGGGAAATGCATGCAAAAACCAATCTAGTTTCACCACCCCTATTAGCTTTTCCACTTTCCATGAAAAAATTATTTCTGTCAATATTTTAATTTCAACTAGATGGGGTGGAAGTAGTGAGTGACATCTAAGCAGATGGTTGTCAGAAAACTGATGACTGCATACGGTGTTGTGATTAAGAGTTAGGAAATAAATACATGCAGCTAGCTCTAAATACCTGATTTTATATATATATATCCCCTAAGAAACTCAATCGTACAGACTATGTTATGATTAATAAAATACTTATGTTTTGATAGAGTATTTTAATAAATTACCAAGCTATTACATAAGTATTGATAATGCTTTTAAAAGCCGATAAAAAGTAATCTTAAGTGAACATAAATATGACCTTAAAAATCATTATTTAGCTTCCTTATTAACTTTCTAAACATCTTGAAAGACGTGTGTCAGCTGCTTAAATAAAAATAAGTATAATTAGAGTCATACGAATTATTTGCCTGTGATTGTGAGGGTCAGAGAGGACTACCCCACATCAGTAGTCTGTACTATGTTGCATCTTGAAATCAATATACAATTTTACTCTTTTTTAATAGCTTGGTTTTGGGGGGTCAAAGCTTGGTGTGGACAAGAAATGCCTGTGCTGAAGCTTTCAAACTTTTTGACCATGATGCTTGTTATGGGTTGAATTGGGTACCCCCCCAAAAGATGATGAAATCTTAACTCCAAATGCTTGTGAGTGTGGCCTTATTTGGAAATAGGGTCTTTGCAGATGGTTGAGTTAAATGTCATTAGGATGGGCTATAATCCAACATGACCGTGTTCTTATAAAAAACAATTTGGATGCAGAGAGAAACATGCACACCCGAAGAACAGCCTGTGAATATAAAGGCAGAGATCAGGGTGAGGCATCTATAAGCCAAGGAACACCAAAGATTGTCAACAATCCACCGGAAGAGAGGAGAGAGGAGAGAGGTAAGGAATAAGATTCTTCCTCAGAGCCCTTAGAAGGAATCAACTCTGCTGACACACTGATCTCAGACCTCTAGCCTCCAGAATTGTTAGACAATAAATTTCTGATGCCTAAGCCACCCAGTTTGTGGTACTTTGTTACAGCAGCCCTAGTAAACTAAGACAATCCACAATCTGAAATACGTTGTAATCTACAATATCCACACACACACAAAATACATAGGAAAGTTTTCACAGAGCAATAGTTGTCATTACTACGTTATACATTCTGATATTTTCCGTACTACATATTTTAAAAATTTTGTTAATCACAACTCATAAAATTGATTTTTAAGAGGTCAAGAACCACAATTTGGAAAATAGTCTGATAGAAAAACAATATTTGCCATGATTGAAAACATTCTGAGAAGAGATAAAGTTTTGGCATTAATGAAAAAAACAAATGTACAAAACATTCACATGACAAAAATTATTTACCAGAGTTCCTAATCAGCACTAAAATCTCTAGGCCCAGGATCAGTGAGCAAGGTTTTAAGTAGTCCCCAAGTTGTACATTTTTCCAACCTCAGCAACCGCAGTCCAAAAAATAATTCCTATCCCAGTCTTTCTGTCTGCAGTTGACCTTGACCAGTGTCAGACAGGTTTAAGTAGGTGAAAGTCTGAGAACAGTGTTTAAATCACTAATCAAATTTCAATAATCTTTACATCAGAGTGATCTTCCTCTTTAGCTCACATCTGGAGGGCTCTGGTCTCACTGGAGCCTCTATTTCCGAATTTCAAACTGTCTATGTCCTTTTCTCTCTCCCCCCTCTCTCAATCCTTTCTGTTTTCTCTGTTTTTATGGGTTCTGTTCTTTCCCACTCTGGCCCAGTTGTTTATTCTTCCATCATGCTACTTACCTTTTCTGTGTCTGCTTCCTTTCCTGTTCTTGGCTATGTGTTTCATCTTTCCTTCATTTGTCTCTGAATTTTTGTTAGTTTATTCTTCTGTCCCTTAACTCACATTGATACAGAATTGAGTCTTTTAGAGGTAAATATAATGAACTAAAATTAATAACTTCTATTTTAATTATAAGTTGATTCATTAAATATCTTATTTTTTAATACATTTTTAAAGCAAATTGGTGCTTTTTATAATGCAATCTTTAATTGATTTCCCCCAATGATCAGAGGTTCTTGATAGGGGGAAAAAAGGTCCTCACCTCTTCTTTGAACAGCAGCCCTTCCCTTTAGTGGCTTCAAAGTGCTGCTTTGTACAGTACTAACTTATTTGGCAGGGAAGAGGAGTTTCAGGGAACTTTAAAACTAAATTGGTAAGAATTGATGCCAATTAAAACTAATCAGAAAAAGAAAATGAGGGTCCTTGGTATTTTAACTGAAGCCAAGGAAAATTGAATTTGATTTCCAAAATGTGATTTCCCATACATTTTAAAAGAGAATCATAAGGAATCTTGAAATCTTTTTAGATATAAAGGTTTGCTATAGGGAACATATATTTTATAATATCTCTTATCAAAATATGCTTGTAATAACTAAGGTAACTAAATTTTTATCAGGCAAAATTGTTCAGTGTTTCTTTTGCATTTCTGAGAACAGTTCACCTACCTAAAGCCTTCACTCTTATGTTTCCCTAAAGCTGCTACTCTCATGTTGCCTTCCCTGAGCCCCAAACCCCCCAAATTCACCAACACCTGTTCTATTACTGCTTAATTCTGCTCTGTTCCAAAATCTCAGTTAAAATGACCATTCTCTGAAGTCCCAGAAGACAATCCTTAAAGAGGAGTTTGAAACATTATTAGATTTAAGGAATTTCCACTAAGGTATAAACGTGAGATGTATGCAACACTGTAACTCACTCTCCAAAATAATTTCAAAAAAAAAAGAAAGAAATTTACTTAAAAGTACTCAAGCTGAATGCTAACATCCTTCCCACCATAAACCCCCTACATCCCACCACAATTCATCACTAAACTAAAAAAAGAAACAGGAAAATCCACATTCATACTAGAATATGGACACATTTAAGTTTATAAAATAACCACATAAAAATTTGGCAAGAATATAAAAGATCTAAAAGAGATTAATAGCCTTAACTTAATTGACATATATAAAACACTGAAATGAAAAAAGATAGAATATGTATTCTTTTCAAGTGAACATTTTAAAAAATTATCATCTGGGCCATTAAGCAAGTTTCAAAAAATGTCAAAGAACTAAACCATTAGAATATTTTATCTGGCCATAGTAATTTAAACTAGAAATCATTAGTAAAAAAAATAAGTAGAAGGTCTTAGACTGCCTAAATATTATGCAAAATAATTCTAAATTAATTGTATGACAAATAAAAACACAATAGAAATTTAAAATATTTTGTAATAAAACCTACAAAAATATGACAAAAAATGTGAAATATTGCTAATGCTTATGTTATAGAGAAATGAATAACCTTGAATACATATATGAGAAAAGAAGAGAGGGTGAAAAATAATTATTTATATATTCATCTCAAGAAGTTAAAAAAAAAAGAACATAGGATGCTTTCAAAATTCTGAGTGAGTGGGCCGGCCCGGTGGCGCACTGCTACAGTGCGCCGCTTCGGAGCGCAGCGGCGCTCCCGCCAAGGGTTCGGATCCCACATACAGACCGGTTCCCGCTCACTGGCTGAGCAAGGTGCAGGTGTGACACCGAGGGTTGCGATCCCGTTGCCGGACACGAAAAAAGACAAAAAAAGGAAAAAAAAAAAAAAAAATTCTGAGTGAGAAGATGGCTGACTAGAACTCTACCACTCACCTTTCCCACAAAAACAGACAAAACAATGACAAACAACTACACTTGGACAAAAATAACTAAAGGAGAGCACCGAAGCACATCAAAGGAGTAACAGAAATACTAGTGAGCCCCAAAACTCAGAATAGCCACATAGAGAATGGACGGAAACATCCAGCTTCCACCACCCCATCCCCCATTCAGGGGCAGCAGGGAACCGGGAGGAACTTCTCCCTTTGAGGAAAATGTAAGCAAGAGGACCCCAGCAGCCCTCATCCACACCGTGGGCACCTACTTTCTTCACCACTGGGGACCATGGCAGTCTTCATAGGCACTAAGCTCAGCTGAGGGAGCTGCCTGGAGTCCACACAGTTGTGCTCCGCCAGAGGAGCTGACACTGTGCTCTGCCCTCTGTGGCGACTGTGCCATCTTGGAACTGGAACTGCTGCTGGAGGGTGTCTTACCCCCTAGTGAAACCCTTTTATCCCAGACCCTAATCACCACTGAACTGATTTCCTCAAGCTGAGCTGAGAGCAACTGTTACGCCCTACCCTAAAGGACTAGGTGCTGGTGGAACAGCTCCACACATCCCACACAGTTGCTGAGTGCCCTTTCCCCTCAGGCTGGAACTAAAGCTGCAAAACTGCACACTCTCTCTTTGTGAACCTTTAACTACCCTTCACAGTCATGGCTATGCCCCACTCGCTGGGACTGAGCTGAAGGTACACATCACCCCCTGGGAAATTGTCATTTTGGCTGAGAAGCTGCCTGGCCAAGAAGTGTATACCAAGGCTGAGCTGCCACAGTACCTTGCATCCTAGGGAAACAGAGCAGTGGCTGAGCCAGGACACCCTGCCTTATGAACCAAACATATCTAATACTCTGCTTCTCTGGAACTTTACTACTCCTCTAGAGGCTGAGCTACTGAGACATCCCTTCCCCAAGTAAGTGAAGTCAGCACTGCACTCTCCCCACCCCGCAATGCCCAAACAACAGCTATACTCTTCCACTAGGGGTTTTTGCTGCCACTGCACCTGGTTTCACAGAGACTGAGATATTGCTGAGTCCTACTATTCCAGGGGCTAGAGGCATGACTACAAGGTGCCTCACCTCCTGAGAACCAAGTGATTATTAAGTCTCATTTGCTCTGGTTCCCAAATTGTAGCCATACTTTGCTTCCTAGGCCCAAACCTCCAGAGCACCCATTCTCCCCCAGAGTCAGGCCAGTGCTGTGCTCAGCCCCGAGTCAGAGTCATAGCTATAACCCAGCCCACAGAGCCTGAACTGCCAGGGGAGTCTCAGAGTCACAGACCCTGGAACTGTGGACAATAGACATCCAACCCTACCACAGAGAGTGAAACTTCACTCCAAGACAATCAGTTCCACAATCAGGTTTGGGAGACAATGAGCCCAGAATCCCAGTTCCATAGCTGCTCCAAGCACCTGTGCCTGGAACCCAGCACTACTGTAGCTTCTTGTAGGTCAGGGAAAACCCAACATCAGGAAGAATATCCTTGACAAAGTCGTCCCAGGAAAAATGAGAATAGGAGAGCCCCCAAAGCCCTTGCCACTGAAGACATTAATAGCCTAAACCACCATTGCTTTTATAAATTTCTACAGCCTAGGACACTGAGACATTCACCATTAGTAGTGATGTTCATTGCACTTGAAGAGCCTCCCCAAAGACTAAATCACTGTGCATACATGGAAAGAGAACCACCACACCCTTTTCAACTAGTGCACTGAGACCCAACCACAGGTGAAAGACTATGAAGGCCACTCTGTAAAGTCTGGAAGAGGTAAATTCTTCATCAGATGCACAGACATCAATGCAGGGACACATGAAACATGAAAAAGCAAGGAAACATTACATTATTAAAGGAATACAATAGCACACCAGTGATAGACCCTAAAGAAGAGGAAATCAATGAGTTGTTAGAAAAGGAATTTGAAATAATGATCTTAAGAAAATTCAACAAGATACAAGGGAATACAGATAGACAATCCAATGAAATCAGGAAAACAATTAATGATTTGAATTAAAAATTTAACGAAGAGATAAATATCATTAAAAAAGAACCAAACACAAGTCCTGCAGCTGAAGAATTCAATAAATAAAAATAAAAAATAAATAGAAAGCTTCAACAGCAGAGTACAGCAAGCAGGAGAAAGAATCTGTGAACTTGAAGACAGGTCATTTGAAATTACCCAATCAGAGAAAAAATAAATTAGAATTTTAAAAAGTGAAGAAAGTCTACAGGAATTATTGGACATCATTAAGGGAACAAATATTCAAATTATGGAAATTCCTGAAGAGGAAGAGGAGAAAAGGCATAATACAACTATTTAATAAAATAATAGATGAAAACTTTCCAAGACTTGGGATGGGTATGAATATACAGATTCAGGAAGCTCAAAGTTCCCCAAATAGATTTAACCCCCAAAGGTCCTCACCAAAGAACATTATAGTCAAGATGTCAAAAGTCAAAGACAATGTGAGAATTCAAAAAACAGCAAAAGAAGAGCATCAGGTTATATGTAAGGGAATCCCCATTAGACTAGCACCTAATTTCCCAGCAAAAACCTTATAGGCCAGAAGATAATGAAATGATATATTTGAGGTGCTGAAAAAAAAATATATGGTCAGCCAAGAATAGTACATATAACAAAGCTAACCTTCAGGAATAAAGGAAAAATAAAGTCTTTCATAAATAAGTAAAAACTGAGGGAATTCATCACCACTAGTACGGCCTTAGAAGAAATGTTCAAGGAAGTCCTACATTTGAAGGCAATAGGAAGATAACCACCATCAAGAAAATACATGAAAGGATAAAATTTATTGGTAAAGCCAGTATAAAAATGGGAAAGAAAAAGGAATCAAACCTTATCACTACAGAAAACACCAAATTGCAATGATAATCACTAAGAGAGGAAGAAAGGAACAAAAGATATGCAAAACAGCCAGAAAACTATGAACAAAATGGCAGGAGTAAGTCCTCACCTATCAATAATAACCTTGCATGTAAATGGACTAAATCCCCCAGTTTAAAGGTATAGGCTTATTGAATGGATGTAAGGTCAAGATCCAACTATATGCTGCCTTCAAGAAACTCAGTTCATCCTTAAAGACACACATAGACTGAAAATGAAGGAATGGAAAAACATACTTCATGCAAACAAAAACCAAAAGCAAGCAGGAGTAGCTATACCTATATTAGATAAAATAGACCTTAAGTCAAAAACTATAAAAAGAGACAAAAATGTCCTTATATAATGTTATAAGGGTCAATTCAGCAAGACAATATAACTATTATAAATATATATGCAACCAACATTGGAACAGCAGATGTACAGAACAAATATTAGATTTAGAGGGAAAGGTAGATCCCTTCCCCAATACAACAATAGTTATGGACTTCAACACCCCACTGTCAGTATTGGACACAAAATTTAGACAGAAAGTCAATGAAGAAACATTGGAACTGAATGCACTATAGATCAAATGAACCTTATAGCATTTACAGAATGTTTCATCCAACAGCAGCAAAATACTCACTCTTCTCATCAGCACATGGAACATTCCTCAGGATTGACCATATGTAGGCCACAAAAAATTTTTTAACAATTTTGAAAAAGTTAAAGTCACATCAAGTATCTTCTTGACCACAATGGAATCAAACTAGAAATCAATAATGACAGAAACTGTACAAATACATGGAAACAAAACTACCTGCTCCTGAATGACCACTGGGTCAAAAAAAGGAATTAATCAGGAAATTAAAAAATTTCTTGAAACAAGTGAAAACAGAAACACAACAAACACTATGGGATACAGCCAATGCAGTAACAAGAGAGAAGGTTATAGCAATAAATGCCTATGTCAAAGAAGTAGAAGGGTTTCAAATAAATAATCTAGCAATGCATCTTAAAGAATTAGAAAAGCAAGAATAAAATGAAATTCAGATCAAAAAAAAAAATACAAAAGATTAACCAAACAAAATGTAGGTTTTTTTCTAAAGATGAATAAAATTGACAAGCCACTAGCTAAACAAGGAAAAGAGAGAAAAGACTCAAATAAAATCAGAAATGAAAAAGGAGGCATCACAAGTGACACTAAAGAAATATAAAGGATCACTAGAGATTATTAACAACTATATGCCAAGAAATAGGAAAACTTAGAGGAAATGGATATATTCCTGGACACATATGATCTACCAGGATTGAATCAAGAAGAAATAAAAAACCTGCACAGACAAATTACAAGTAATGAGACTGAATCAGTAATAAATTGCCTGTCATTAAAGAAAAGCCCAGGATCATGGCTTCGCTGCTTTATTCTACCAAGCATTTTAAAAAGAACTTATGCCAAATTTTCTTATGACTTCCAAAAAATTGAATAGGAGGGATCTCTTCTGAACACATTCTAAGAGGCCAGCATTACCCTGATACCAAAATCATAGGAGGATTTAATTTTTTTTTTTACTTTGATGTTTTTTTAATTGAAACATAATTGATTATATATATTTTGGAGATACAGCATTGACTATCAGTATTTGTGTACAATATGTCATGATCAAATCAATATTATTAGCATGTTCATTCGTACAAATTGTAAAACAAGTGGGATTTATCTCAGGGATGCAAGGTTGGTTCAACATATGTGACTCAATAAATGTGATATGTCACATCAATAGAATAAAGGACAGAAAACAAAAGATCATCTCAATTGACACAAGAAAAGCATTAGCCAAAATTCAACATCCCTTCCTGATAAAAACTATCAACAAATTAGGCATAGGAAGAACATGCCTCAATACAATAAAGGCCATACATGACAAATCAACAACTAATACCATACTGAATGTGGAAAAGCTGAAATTTCTTCTTCTAAGAACTGAAACAAAACAAGGAAGCCCATTCTCTCCACTCTTAATCAACATAGCACTGGAAGTCCTAGCCAAAGCCATTAGGTAAAAGAAAGAAATAAAGCACATCCAAATCAGAAAATAGAAAGTCATATTGTCCCTGTTTGTGGATGGCATGATTTCATATATAGAAAAACCTAAGAGCTCCACCAAAAAACTCATAGAACTGATAAATTCAGTAAAGTTGCATGATAAAAAAATTGACATACAAAAATCTGTAGCATTTCTGTACACCAATAACAAGCAAGATGAAAAAAAATGAAGAAAGCAATCCCATTTGCAAAGATACCAAAGAAATAAAATACCTAGAAAATAATTTACCTAAGGAGGTGACAGATCTCTACAAGAAAAAAAAACATAAAACACTGATGAAAGAAACTGAAAAGGACACAAAGAAATGGAAAATCATTCCATGCTGTTGGATTAGAAGAATTAATATTGTGCAAATGGCCATACTATCAAAAGCAATCTACAGATTCGATGCAATCTCTATTTCTCTGAAGAATGACATTAGAAAAGAAAAAAAAAGTCCCAAAATTCATATAGAACCAAATAGCCAAAGCACTGAGAAGAAAGAACAAAGCTGGAGGCATCACACTACCTGACTTCAAAATATACTACAAAACTATAGTAACCAAAATGGCATGGTATTGGCATAAAAACAGACATATGTATCAATGGAACAGAATAAAGAACCCAGTAATAAAGCCATGTTTTTAGCCAACTGATTTTCAGTAAAGGCACAGAGTATTCAGTGACGAAAGAACAGTCTCTTTAATAAATCGTACTGGGAAAATTGGATATCAACATGCGGAAGACTGAAACTAGACTCCTATCTCTCATCATACACAGAAATCAACTCAAAATGAATTAAAGACCTAAACTTAAGGCCTGAAACTATGAAACTACTAGAAGAAAATACAGAGAAAACACTACACAAAATGGGAGTGGATAGTGCTTTTTCAAACCAGACTACAAAGGCACAGGCAACTAAAGCAAAAATAGATAAATGCGACTACATTGAACTAAAAAGCTTCTGCACAGCAAGGACACTCTCAACAAAGTGAAGAAACAACCTACAGAACTGGAGAAAGTGCTTGCAAACTACACATTGGACAAGGGGCTAATATCCAGAATACATAAAAAACTCAAACAATTTAACAGCCAAAAATAAATAAATAAATAAAAATGGGCAGAGGATCTGAAGAGACATTCCTCAAAAGACAATGTACAAATGGCCAACAGGCACATGAAAAAATGCTCAACATTCCTAATCATCAGGGAAAGGCAAATTAAAACCACAATGAGATATCACCTTAGTCCAATTAGAATGGCCATTATCAAAAAGACAGAAATTAATAAGTGCTGGAAAGGATGCAAAAAAAAAGAGAACTCTCCAACATTGTAGGTGGGAATGCAAATTGGTACAGCCATTGTGGAAAACAGTAGGGAGTTTTCTCAGAGAACTAAAAATTGAACTATGCTGTGAACCAGAAATCCCACTACTAGGTATACACCCAAAGAAAATGATGTCAATATATTCAAGAGACACCTGTAATCCCATGTTCATTGCAATACTATTTATAATAGCCAAGAAATGGAATCAACCTAATTGTGCATCAACAGATGAACAGATAGAAAAAAAACTGAGGTATATATGCAGTAAGTAATACCATTCAGCTTTAAAAAAAAGAAAAAAAGGGAAATCCTGTCATTTGCAGCAAGATGGATGGAACTGGAAACCATCAAGTTAAATGAAGTAAGCCAGGCACGGAATGACAAATATTGCATGATCTCACTCATATGTGAAACTATTTTTTTAAAAAAAGAAAAAAAAAAGCAGTTCTCATATAAGTAGAGAGTAGAGTAATGATGATTACCAGAGGCCAGGAGGGGAGAAGAGGCAGATTAACGAGTACAAAGTTATGCTTTCTACCCTAAGTGAATCAATACACAGTATACATATGCATTGAAACCACACACTGGTGGTTTATACAAAAATGTATAAATAAATGTTCAAAAAAGAACATAGACCAAAGAAAGGAGAAAAAGATTTAAGAAATTAGTACATTGATAATATTAATAAAATAGAAAATATATTCAGCAAAAAACAAAAAAAGCCAAAAGTTGATTCTTAAAAATACATAAATAAAATTAGTAAAAGTCTAGCAAGACTAATTAAGAAAAATAGGAGAAGTCACCAAATATTAAGATCAGGAATAAAAAAGGGACATGATTATAGACCCTACAGACATTAAAAAGGTAAAAAGACATCATAAACAACTCTAACCTAATAAATTTTAAAATGTTGATGAAAAAGTAAACTTCTTGAAAAAGAAGAATTAGCAAACTCCGTAAAAACTACAGCTTACCAAAACTGATGCAATTGGGAAAAGAAATTTCAATTGATCTGTAATTTCCAGAAACACTTCTATAGAATAGAAGAAATGACACTGCCCAAACCATTTTACAATACATGCAAATTTTGAAACTAAAGCCTAACAAAGGCATAATGTAGGCAAAAATAATTACCTCTTAAAGATGTTCACGTCCCACTCCCTGGTACCTGCAAATATGGTACTTTATATGGTGAAACAATCTTTGCAGATGTGATTAAGGTCAAGGACTTTGAAATGATAAGATCATTCTGGATTATTTGGGTAGGCACAATCTGATTACGAGTCTTTAAAAATAGAAAAAGAAGGCAGAAGAGTGAGTCAAACAGATGAGACATGATGAAAACCTGACCAGGTATGACTGCTTTTCCTCTCATACTTTGATGGACATGTAGGTTGCTTCCATATCTTAGCTATTATAAATAATGCTGCAATGAACATGGTAGTGAAGATGTGTCTTTGAGATACTGATTTCATTTCCTTTGGTTATGTACCCAAAAGTGGGTGTACTGAACCTCTGAACTATAGAACTGTAAGATAATAAAATTGGTGTGGTTTTAAGCTGCTGCATTTGTTCCAATGGCAATATAAAACTAATACATATGACAAAAAAAGAAAATTACAGGCCAATCTTTCTCACAACATAGGTGAGAAATTCCTAAGTAAAATAGCCACTCAAATCCACTGACACATAAGAAGATAATATATCACAACCAATTAGAGTTATTCCAGGGATGCAAAAATAAATTAACATACTCTACTATATTAATAGAATAAGGAAGAGAAAATAATATGACTATTTCAATACACAACATAACAACAGTTTAAAGAAGAAAATTATATGGTTATTTCAATAAACATTCATGATAGGAATTTAACTGTATATGTATGGGGAAAAAGAAATCTTGACCTCTACTTCATATAATACCCCAAAATTATTCCCATATAAATTATCAGCATAAGATTAAAAGAAAAAGCAATATACCATTTTAGAAGATGACACAGGAGAATATCTTCATACCCTTGGGGTAGACAAATCTAAATCAGCACAAAACGTACTAGCTATAAATGAAAAAAATGGATAAATTGAACTTCATTAAAAGTAGGGACTTCTAGAATATGTTCACCAAACTGTGGTATATGGAATACCCATTGTAAAGACACATGTATAAACAATGTTTTCAAGAATCATAAATAAATAAATAAATAAAATTAGTGACATTTATTTATCGAAAGATATCATAGAGTGAAAGGCAACAAGCCACTCAGGGGAAAATACATATGCTGATATATATATAAGGACATATATGCAAAAAATACATAAAGAACTTCAAATACTCAATAAGAAAAATAAATAACCCAATAGAAGTATGGGCAAAAAAATACAACAGGCACTTTCCAAAACAGTAAATCAACTTAGCCAATAAAATTCAAAAAAAAGAAAAAGAAAAAAAACCCCAAACACCACTTAGCTTCTTTAGAGAAAAGCAAATAAAAACTTTAGATACCACTACACACCAACGGAAGGGTTAAAATTTGAAGAATTAAAAGTAACAGTAAATGTTTGCAATTGTGAAGCTGTAATCCTCATATTCTGCCAGTGGGAATGTGAGTTTTGGAAAATTATTTGGCAGTATTTACCTACACTAAGCCTATGCATAAACTACAACCCAGCAATTCCAATCCCGGTTTTATATCCATCAGAAAGACATGAACACTAAATGCATGTGCAAAAATGTTCACAGCAGCTTTATAATAACTCAAAACTAAAGACAATCCAAATATCCATCACTTTTAGAATGGATAAATTCTAAAGGGTTTACAATGGATAAAGAATTTGTGATATTTTCATGCAATGAGAATGGACATGTATCGATACACTTAGCAATATAAATCGATCTTATAAACACAAGCCAGACACAAGTTCCATTAATAGAAATTCCATTCACAGAAAGTTCCCAAATGAACTATTCATTGGTGATAGATGTCAGGACAGTAGTTGTCACCAGGAGAGTAGTGACCACGGAAGCAGGAGGAATCCTACTGATGTGCTATTTCTTGATATAGGTGGTTGTTTACAAAAGTGTTTATTTTATGAAAATCTGAATGTGACACATGTGAATCACTTTTCTGCACGTGTCATCATTCAATAAAATGTTTACTTAAAAATTAAAAAATCTAAATAGAAACCTGTACACTATTAATTTCTGAGAAACTCTAAATAGAAACCACCCATCTTCACTTCCACCCATACATATTTGCCAGCTACATTGTAATAAATCAAGCAGCAGTGTTTAATATTTCATGATGGTTTCCATGTGCTGGAATAAATGCATTCCATGAATTAGCACATTAAATTCCTCAAACTACCCTATGAATAAATATGATTATTATCCTCATTTTAGAGATGGTCAAACTGAGGTTTAAAACAACTACGTAATTTGCTCAAGGTTACAAAACTCAAGGTATGTTAACACACTTCTATCATCTTTGCTCAGTGCTCAATGTCATGATCCTAATAGACTTGTTCATAAATTAAACTTGAGCATAAGTATATATAGTATATATAGGGTTTGATACTTTCCACAGTTTCAGGCATCTACTGGGGGAGTCTTGGAATGTATCCCCCCATGGATAAGGGGGGACTACTATATAATGAAATAAGACTGATGAAAAAGAGATTTCCATTTCTTCTTCATATAGTAAGTCCTTAATATCATAAGGGATGCCATAATCCCTGAAATATCATCTCATTGCAGGCCAAAATTTAATTTTCTTCCTATTTTCAAATTATAGACACTGATGAAATAAAATGAGCAAGAGAGTACAAGACAGAGAATTTAATTTACTTAGAATAATAGAGAATTAAAATAATCTCAACAATTTTAATCTACAAAAGTTCTCTAACAATATGGAAGGAGTTTGCCAAGCAAGAGAATGTCATTTAGAACCAATTCACATTTGACACCATTCTGGGAGCTCTTGCACAGAAACAAATTTCTCTGGAAAAACGTTGGATTGAAAAAGAACACAGATTGAAATGATTAGGAGGTAGCACAATCATTTTGAAGGCAGAAAATAAAATGGAAGTGTAGTGTCCAATCTTAACAAAATATATCAGAGTCCAGGATTACTTTTTGGCATTTTCAAATTCTTACTATGTTAGTAACTGTGGTGCTTGATATTTTAAAATGATAGATAATTTTAAGTTCTTAAAAAGTAGATAATGCTAATGCTACTGCTGTTTATTTCACAGAAATGAAAAAGCACACTAAAACAGGTGTGGAATTCACCTTGTTAAAACTTAAGCCAAAGTTGTGATATTAAAAGAAGTTACAGAGTTTTTTTAGAACAAAGCATCAGACATTCAAACATATTCCCAGTGAGAAATAAGGCCGCACATCTAAACATGAAATTCAGAAGAAAAAAAAGTAATTCTATGAAGCCACCGAATGATTCACATGTATTACTGTAATATTATGGCATTAAAACTAGGTAAAAAAAAAAGCAATAATTTTGAGAAATAGAGTAGCTTTTCAGATTCTTTCAAATATCTGCCTCACCAAACCAATGAGAGGGTTTCATGAGATAATCCATGGTAAGTGCTTAGCACCTTGCAAGCCACATAGTAAGCAGTAAATAAACTTTAAGTTCATTATTAAGGTCTTGTTTGTTTCTTCATAGCAAGGATTTAAGAGCAAAGAAGCAAAACATGCATAGCAGTGTATATGTAGTTGCTTTTAGAATACGGATGCAATTTTATCGTGGAAATAACTCATATTTTTATTTGATAGAATTAAATATGCTAAAGAAAAATTCAGCTTCTAAGAAGGTACATTTTTTAAAAAACGTGGTGTAATTATTGAGGGAACACATTTATTGAGAACCGACTATGTGAGATACTTTCTGCCAGGTACTGCTTTAGCAACTCAAAACTCAGAATCCGAAAGTCATCACCATTAGAATGTTACGTAACTATGAGAACTTTATTGAGGTCCTCCAAGAAAATATGTTTCTTCAATATTTTTTCTAACTACCACCACCATCACCTTTTATAATGGCTGAATTTAAGAAGGAAATTCTCATTTTAAACACTGTTTTTATAGCAACTTATCAACAATGTCCTTTAGCTGTTGTTCTGTGACAGCCACTGTATTAAAACCCTGATGTAAACAGGTAGAGAAGGTGAACTAGAAGTGCAGATATTTGCACGGCATTACTGTCAGGTAAAATTTTAAAGATAGGTTTTATGAACCCATTATTTGCAGCCAAGGCTTTTGACTACAGCATCTAAAATCATTTAAGGAGACAACATGTTTTATCAAAACATACTGCTGGGAGTCAGTGTGTAGCTTTTTTTTTTTTATGTAATTCAATTTAGTTCTGTTGTTTGCATGAAAGAGAAATTCTAGCTGAGCAGCCACAGCAAGCCAGTAAAAAGTGACAATATGGTGAGTATCAGAGGCAATTAAAATTAAATGTTTTATGTCTTCATTTACTTCTTAATAAATGAGTAATTGAATTGTGGTGTACCTAGTGACAGGCTAAGTTAGAAGACATTGAGCATTTTTGCTAGCGTCTCTCCATCAAATTAAAACTTATTTTTGAGTTCTACATCAAGCAGAGGAAAACCCCATTAAGTGTAGGCAAGATGTCTTTCCAAAATACATGTCTGATGAGGTCATCATGACCTCAGGTGGAACTATTATTACAAAGGTGGAGACATGGTTTAGAAACTGCAAATGATAGGTTGATATAAATAGGCAGTTGTCCAAATGATGATGCATATAGAGCTGACTCTTACAGAGTAGGTACTAGTAGTAGTGTTAAACATTGCCAGTTGAAATGACCTGGAAGATAAATAATCCAGACTCCTCTGAGTTTGTATGACAAACTCCTCTGTATAGCAAAGCATCAAGTTTGAGGACTAGATAAGATCCTATGAGTGAATATGAATAGAAGCAGGAGGAAATGAGTAATTTTGATCATTTGGATACCAATTTACTAAGTAATTCACACATGGCTTTATCAAATACCTATTATATGCCAAGCACTTTCCTAGGATCTGAGAGTAAATGCAAAATTAAAGGAGAAATTCCTGCCCTCATGAAATGCATAGTCTGGTGGAAGAGAAAGACTTGTAAATAAATAATTGCAAGGGAAGGCTAAGATATCAGGGTAACAGCGCATAAAATTTGCAGTGGGAACTCAAAAGTTGTTGAGTCTGTCTTGAAAGGCTTTTAGAAATTATTTTTCAGAGGTGAGGACACGCTCACCATATCGCAGTGTGGGTGGAGGAGACATTTCTTGCAAATGTTACAAGAAGAAAACTAGTGAAAGAGTACTGAGTAAGAAAAATAAGCAGCATGGTGAGAGGAGTTTGGGAGAAATGATGGTGTCTATGGCTGGGGATTTATTAAGGATCATTCAGGAGGTTATGGCAGAGGCCAGATCATGATAAAGAGTTTAGATTTCAACTCCTAAATAATGTTGAGCCATTGGTAAAGCAGAGGAGAAAATTAGATTTGCATATTGGGAACATTATTCTATCAATAATATAGAGTATTAATTAATGCAGAATATAATCTAATGCAGAAAAACCATCTGTAAACTACTGTAATTAGAAAAAGAAGGCCTGGACTAAGGAAGTAGTAAGTAGGGGTGGAGAAGAGAACATAGGAAGGAGAGACACTCAGACACATTTTCATTGGTGATGATTACTAAGTTTGGAATTTGAGTGACCAAGTAAATGGTGCCATCCTTGATTAAAATTGTACGAATAATAATAGTAACTAGTATTGAAGATTTACTCATCCATTAACATATTTAGTTTCTATGATATCTAAGTAAAGTAGGCATAACTGCTATTTGTCTAAGTGTCCAAAAAAATGAGGCTTAGACTGGTTAAGTAACGTGCCCAGCATAAGTCAGGTCATATGTGATAAAACCTGCACTCAAACCCAGGAATGCTTGACTCAAAAGAACATGATTTTAGGTACTATAATATATCTAAGAAAATGAGCAGAGATTATTTTTGACATACAGAGTTTGAGATGTTTGTGGACATATTTTGTAGGCAGGTGTACAGAAAGGTCTGGAGTTCTCTGCACAAGACTGGTAATTGAAGGCACAACGTACATATAGAGAACAAAGGGAAGAGAGTCGCAGGAAAAGACAAATAAATCTATATTTAAAAGACAGGCAGAAGATAATAAACACCTAAAGGTGTCTGAGAGATAAAAAGAGAAGCAGAAGAAAGTGAAATTCCAGCAGTCAATTGTTTATTATCCTGTGCTCACACCCATCGCCATGTTCATGAACCCTCCCAGTTTTTAAAGACCTAAGTCAAATACTATCTTCTCTAGTAAGTCTTCTCTGATAATCCTATTTGAAATTAATCTTTTTCTTGAACTCATTATCCCTTACTCTGTTTCTCATAATTTGCACCACTTTCTCTCCTTGTACTATACTGATATGTATATTATTTCCATTTAACCCATAGTTTTATTGAAGGCAGAGTCAATCTCTTTCATCTTTTATCTTCCCATAGAACACATAGGTAATTCAATGGTAATTAGTTGGGCATATGGATTAATAGACATTCTTGCCAAAGTGTTAATAAAATTTTGGGCATCGAGGAAACTATTAGAAAACAAAATTGCCAACACCATAACAGTTCCATATAAAAAACTATAATGCCTATGCAAAAAACACAATGGAAAATTCCTATTATAGCACTTCACAATGGATATTATTGGACCAGAAAAGGTCTACAGATGGAAAATTAAAATTATAAGAGTGCTAGAATGACAGAAGAATAATAGCAAACTTTAAAAAAAATCAATCAAAGACTGAAAGGGGAATTACTTAGTCTTTACCACAAAGAGACTGATGTAAGTGAGTAGAGGCAGTAGAGAGTAGGTGAGAGTAACATAGGATTTAGAAGTAGAAAAATCTTTTTTTTAAAAAAATCTTAGTTTAAATTTCAATTTTGTCATTTGACATCTTTTTTACTTCGGTCAAGTTATTTAACTCTGAAGGTCTCCTATTCTGAAAAATGGGGACAAAAAGCTGTAACTCATAGAGATGTGGTAAAGATTAACTTAGGTGATATATGTCACTTAGCATAATGCCTGGATCATTCAGTAAATGTAGTAGCAGAAATGGTTAGTAAGAAACAGTTGGAACAATACAGGAATTTTCTACTTTACTCAGAAAATGGACTTCTGCAATTCATTATCACTAAGATGTGGAGTTGACTATAGGAAATAGAAAGGATTTTAGAAAAAATATGGCAGCATAATCCTGGGAAGAAGTTTGTCCCATGTCCTCCCTGGAATACTGGACTATTCTCATTAATACTAACTCAACTTTTGAATATTCGACTATTAGGACATGAATTCCATATTTTTATGCAAGTGCTATACTACTTGACTAATTATATTTTAAAAATATGAGTATACATAAATAAATAAATATAGGAGGAAAAAGACAAATATTCCATGCAGAAAAATGGCAAATAATTTATACAGATACTCTGCACTTAAGGAAGTAGATGTTCATGACTCCCACTTTTTAAGTGCAAACTGTGCATAATGACTGTGGTCTAAAAAAGTACAGTATGAAAAGGAGGGGGAAAAAAGAGTAACTTTACAGTGAAGAATCCTGATAGTACTACATCAGCCAAATGACCAAGGTTAACATCGACACTGATAAGTCATATTTATACTACATATTTTTGATATGATGATAATGACACTTTACCTCTGTGGTCTTCCTCCCCCAAACTCAAAGACACAGCATAATTATGAGGAAAACAGCAGAAAAATCCCAACTGAGGAACATTCTACAAAATACCTGACCAATAATTTTTAAAACTGTCAGCGTCAAGGAATGACAAGGAAAAACAAGGAAGGTCTGAGAAACTCTCACAACCAAGTGGAGCCTAAGGAGACATGACAACTAAAATATGGTATCTTGGATAGGATCCTAGAATTTTAAAAAATAGGATATTAGGGAAAAACTGAGGAAATACGAATAAAGTCTAGACTTCAGTTAATAATATTGCATCAATATTGGTTCATTAATTGTAACGAATGAACCATACTAATGTTAAGATGTCAATAATAGGAAAAACTCACTGTGAAGTACATGGGAACTCTCTGTACTATTTCACAATAATTCTGTATGTGTTGAACTATCCTAAAATTAAAAATTTATTTAAAAAAACTAAGGAAATCTGTATAAAGCATGAACTTTAGTTAATAATGTATCAATACTGGTTTTTTAAGTATAACAAATAGATCATATGCATTGGTCCATTACTGTTGTTTATAACAGAAATACCTGAAACTGGGTAATTTACAAATAAACAGTATTTATTGCTTACAGTTTCAGAGGCTGAGAACTCCAAAGTCTGGGGAAGATATCTGGTGAGAGCCTTGTTGGTGGGTAGTGATTTATCACAGCAAAGCAGGGTGTCACATGGCAGATGGCAGAAGCATAGAGAGACTAACCTCCTCACTAGCTCTTCTTTTCAAGCCCTCAGAACCATATACATGACCACCATTAAGCCATCAAGTAGATCAATCCATTCACTGTGGCACAGTCCTCACAATCTAGTCACCTCTTTAAGGCCCCATCTTTCAATTACCATAAGAGGACTTCCCATCCTCTTAACACTGTCACAGTGGGGATTAAATTTTGGGGGGACATTCAATCCACAGCACTATACTAATGTAAGATGTTGATGATATGGGAAACTGGGTGAAAGGTATACAGGAACCCCGTATTAACTTTGAAGTTTTTCTCTAAATCTAAAACTGCCCTAAAATAAGTTTATTTAAGAAAATAAATGTAAGAAAAGCATTTTACTTAATTTTTTTGTTTGTTTTCATTTTCTCTATTGTTATTTCAAAAGATATATCCTACCTGTATATGTCAGACTTTATGGCTTCATTATATCTCTATATTTTTTAGACAGGTGGAGAAAATATTTTAAAAATTCAATGATTCATATGTATATTCAATGAAGTATTTTTTTTTCCTGTTGCATAAATCTATAAAACACTACAGTTAATTTAAGTGGATCACCACAACTGATTTGAAATAGAATCGTCAAACATAAAGGAGATAGTCTTTCTACATAATCATAGGAAGGTCATTTTTTCTTTCACAATTTCTAGGTTCAACAAGACTGTCTAAGTCATATATTATAACACTGAGATGGGTGAGAGATGATTCCAGTTTAAGATGCCATGAACTGCGGTAATACCAAAGAAGTCACTTATCTTTTTTTCTCTCTTCTTCCACTTGCATATTTATTATTATATTTTGTAAATGGTTTAGCCTTGACATGAAAATCCAGAGGTAAGTTTTTCTTATGGTGTTTCTTGTTAAGCATAGAAGAATGTGAAGCATGTATATCTCTTTTGGACAAGAATTTAATTCCTCCATGTCACAAACTGCCAATATAACCTTGGCATTGAAATTCGTCAGACTATAGTCTTTGTGAGCTCCATATCTCAAACTACTTATTTCCTAAGAGCATGAAGGAAAACAAAAAGCAGAAATGGTATCAAAGAAAAGATTATTCTTATAATAATGGTACCAAAAAAAGGTTATTCATATAACAACTATAGATAACATCAATTTGTGAGATTTGATAAAAAAATTTTTAAATAAAATGCTATTGTCTCTGTTTTATTCAGTGCTCCAAATGTCCACAAAATCAAATCTGGATAAATTTTGGTTTCAATAGTCATTACTATGTACTTACATGGCAGGCTAACATGATAATTTTAGTGTAGATGCTCCTAACTTCACCTCTCCCCCCCCACAAAAATATCATTTTTTATGGCAGCTTTCTCAGTTCAGTTACTGATTCTCAAAGAAAGGAACTAGATAGACAAATAGATAATAGGTGGGCAAATAGACAGATAGTTAAACAATAAGATTATGTATATTACATATAGTACATAGTAAATGATACTCAACACAAACACTGGAATATAGAAATACCATATTCAGTATGCATTTGTAGGTTACCTCCAGAGTGTAAATTTCCTCCCTCATCAGAAACCCATTTGGGGATTCTGTATTTGCAGGGATGCACATGTGAACCAACCTAAGTCAACAGAGTATTTCATCTCCCTGACCACAATAAATGATTCAGGGATAGTTAGCAATTTAAACTGGTTCATTCAGAGTGATTCTCAAGATTTTGCAAGAAGTACTGAAACCAAGACACTGTTTTTCATGTTGAATGTGAATAAGGAAGTATTTTCCTCTGATGCTGCTGGCATCCATCTTGGGAAAACAGATCATTGAAACTAAAGGAAACTGGGTTTTTAGTGACATCATTGAACCAATAAATCAAGCTTTCCCTAAAGCAAGTGCTATTTCTAGTCTTAATTATGTGAGCCAGTAAATTCTTTTTATTGTTTCACCAGTTTAGGTTAGGATGATACTTGCAACTAAAGTCATACTAAATAATGCAACACTCTTGAATTTTTTTAAAAAATGGTTTTAGTATAGCTCAACTGTCAAGAACCCAGACTCTGTAGCCAAATTGCATGGGTTCAAATCTGATCTTTCACATATTAGTTGCCTAATCTAGGCTGAGTTTATTTTACCTTTATCAGTCATTTTCTCCATCTGAATAAAAGGGATAATAAAAACATCTTTGTCATAAGGTGATTGTGAAGTTTAAAGGAGACAATATATGTATAGTACCTGACACAAAATATGTGATCAGTCAGTGTTTGCTATTATTACTAAATACTAAGCTAATGTTATTTGACAAAAATAAAACAGATTTATTACATACTCTGAGTAGCCTAAATTTACAGATGGTAAGATGCAGTTGTAGAAAATGATTGGCATTAAAAAACAACACAATTTACTTCATTCCCTAGAAAATTATGTAAGAAAGAACAAAATAAAACAAACCCTTCAGGGGTCTAACCTATTTCTACTCCTTAGAGTAGATATGCTGCATTAATTCTTTCAAAGAACATGACTATATTTTAGATTCTTGTATATTAGGCAACTATCTGAAATACTGATTTTTAGTAGCATGAACGAATTAATGAAAGTAGTTTCCAAGGCATCTGAAGTTACATTGGTGCACAAATTGTTTGCACAACAGAAAGAACACTTGGTAATATCATGATGATGTTTTCAGAACAACATAAATTATACTTAATACATTTTGATGTATTAAATGTAAATAAATCATAATTTAAAATTATTTAAAATAAGCTACAAGTGTAAACAACCAGTAACAGGCATCAAACATTTAAGAAAAACTATCAGGAGGAAAATAAAACATAAAATTTGAAGCACTAACTCAATTATTTTCTAGAAACTTGGAAAAAATTGCCTTTATTTTATTTCAGAGGCAAGACCCATTCACAGCTCTGCTTAACACACACCAGGAGCATAGTTTAAAAATAATGGCAGAGACAAAACTGTACACTTAATACAGTTATTTGCATAGAGGGCACATAATAAATGTATTTGATTGGTTGACTAGGAGAATCTAGTTTAACATTTATTCTTCATCTAACAATTGCAACTTGCAAAGTACCCACAGAGATGATGTACTATCACATATTACACATGGCCCACTGAGTACAATTGTAGTGGTGCCCTTTCATAATATCTTCCATTATAATCTGCTGTCAATGCTGAATGAAACATTAAAGTGAAGTATGCATGTGGTGATTAGTGATCTAGCCTTTCATTTCCTGAAGATTTGGGAGTGATTGGACTACTTGTACCAATCCAAAAGGGGGGATTAGCTATTGCGGACTGAAAGAAATCAATGTACAACATCCTAGAATATTTCAAGACATCGTCTGAATAGGAACAAATCCAAATCATTGTATTTGTAGAAGATAATATTTTCCTGATGTGCTACATTTAGATCTTTTACATCCTGTGCTTAATATTATAATAAAAGAAAAGCTGTGAGCAACGAATTCAGCATCTTCTATGTGTTTGTTTCTAGCAGATGATGCTCCACCTCATGATAATTGGTGACGCACTAAAGTAGAACTGAGATGAATTCCCAGTAAATTGTGAAGAGTGTAGATTTAAAATTAAAGTGACAGCATAACCTTTTGCTTTTGTTGTTTTACATTGTCACAGGAAACTAAAATCACATCTAGCTAGATCAGAAGATAATTTCTATTTATCAATCATGATCAGAGTGAACATTTCATATTTGAATTTCAAATAGTTATTAAACAATATACCTCAACACAGGTAATTGATGGATATTTTAATGGCAGATAGGAGAAGCATGAAGAGGTGGAGAAGCAAAATATCTATGGTTGAATTTTGAGTCACTAGTGTCATAAATAAACTGAAATTATAAATATAAGTTCCAATGGTTACCAAAATAGAGAGTGCAGAAAGGCATTCATTCATTCCCAAAAACTCCTACACAGGATTTAGCTATTAAATCTAAAATTAAGACTAAGATATTTATTTTATCCCAGATTGGTCTCCAATAATCAACAAAATCAGTAACAAAACAAATTTGCTAAATAAAAATTTTAAAAAATAAATAAATTAAATTAAGTTAAAAATTCTTTTAAAATTTGCTTATTTTTTTTAATGATTCTGCTCAAGAATTTCACTGTGAAAGCACACAATGTCAAATGGCATTACGTCTCCGAGGACCAGCTGGATATAGATTTCATTTGATCTTTTCAGTGAATAAACATGGAAGCATCTAGTTATTGGGAAAAAAACTATCTCTGTTAATTTAGAACTATTGACAATGCGGTGATGGATAAAAAGAACTGTGTGCTTAAGTGATTTATTCACTTAATCTTTACTATACAATATGTAACTTTATGCATGTGTCACCTTTTATGAATTGAATACATTGTATAAAGGCATTTATAACAATTGTTTAAATAACTTAATACAAATAAAGTATTTAGAACAATGATTCTCAGTCCTGGAAGCATATTAGAATCACTGGGAGCTTTTAAAAAATACTGATGCTTGGACCCTACCCCAAATCAATTGAATCAGAATTTCTGAAGTCATCTCTCATACCTAGACTCTAATCCTCAAAGGCTCTACACTTTTACTTTTATTTCATATCTCCACCTCCCCCCAACTTCTAAAGTCCTTTCACTCAGGGCCTTCTGGAACTCATGGTCCATCATCAACAAAATCTCTTATCCTCAACTCCTTCTACTAAGCCCTTATACCATCATTCTGTGAGTTAGAAAATGGTGCTTCTCCTTAAGACACTTTACTTCCAGCTGATGGAAAATTGACAGACTAAATATACAAAGCTTTCAGTGAAGTCTACACTGTGAATAAAACCTCCTTAGATGTGGCACTCCTATGCAGTGCAGAGCCCTGCCCTTTTAAGCTTTCACAGAAGCCCGGCTCTGCAGAGGACTCTTTCACCTCTGGCCCTTTCATGTTTTCTCCCCACTTCTCTCATACCTTCAAGCCTGAAGGTTTGGTAAGTGCTTTTCATGTTCTCCATCACTGCTTTCAGACCAATCTCTCCACCCTAAGAAAACCTGAATTTTGAATTTCTTGTCAGACTATACCATACACTACTTGTCCTTGTTGCTTTATGTCACTCATCATTTCTGGAATATTTTCTCGGGGTTTTTCTCTGGTACTATCTCACAGTATTTCTGTAATAATTTCAATTATGGCATAGATTGATCACTCCAGAACTCAGGATTCTGAGTCTCATGACATTTTCCCTTCTAGTGATCTTGTCACCTACCTTTCCTTACTTCCTAGGATAAATCCTGGACCTTGTCATTACAATAACTGCAAGCTTCTTCACTGTCTCTTATCTTTTACATTCCTACCTATCCTCAGATCCTCACATTCCTACCTACCCAGTTTAAATGCATGGTCAGTTTTCATAATTACTCCCTTGCCTACACACTCAACTCCCTGCCCCTCTCTTGCTTCATTGTACATCCACATCAAAACTTCAACCCCGGTTAAATAAAACTATCCTCTTACTCTGCACCTGCACCAACACAGCCAAATGTTGTTGAAAGACACAGTCTTGCTAAGCAGTTTCACTTTAATTTTATGACCAGTAACATCAAGCATGCCCTAAATGCTACCTGCAGTCATAACACATTTTCTTAATCTATTCATTGTCCTCCACTAATAGATGACTGTTTAGTACATTTTTCTTCTTTCTTAAACTTTTTTTATGTACTGGAAGTCATTTTAATTTGTATGATATATTTATCACTACTGTTTTAGAGAAACAGAAGCTAACTTTCCCTTTTCAAGAACTGATGAACAATCATCTATGAGTTCTTGAAGTTGAATAACAGGAAACCGTACTTGTTTTTCAAACCCTTTTGCAATTGTAAGAAGCTGCTGGTCACAAAACACACATCCAATAAACTGCAATCCTTTTGGCAACCCTTGATCTGAGAGTGACACAGGGATACTCACTGCTGGCAATCCTGCCATGTTTACAGCTGTGTAAAAATATCTTCCTGGGCACTTCATGGTCTGCTGTCTTTTTTGATAAAATCCAAGTATGGTACTGCCTCACTCAAGGTGGTGGTAGCAACAAGACATCTACTCCAGAGTTAAAAACATTCACAAAATCATTAGCAATGAGGCACCTCACTTTCTGTGCTTTGATGAAATAATTTTCACAGTTTTCTTTTAAAAAGAAAGTTTCCTGAGAGAATTCCTCTCACCATTGAACCCTTCTCATCTGGCTGCAGTACGCATCGTTTCAGTAGACATATCAATATCATATCTGTGACCACATTCTAGACCATCAAATATTACCATATTCAATGCCACTTCCAATGTGCACAATACACAGTAGCAAACAACTGAATAACTGTTGTGAGGAAGGGATACTTCAATTACTTTGGCCCTCTCAGACTCAAAGAGGTCAGCAGCCTTGGACCAAAGAGATCGTACTTCACTTCATAATTCTGGTACAAGATATTCCTCTGGAATTCCTATACATAGTTTATTCACATCTGTCAAACTGGGAAGCACAAATGGATTAACAGGCTCTTGTACTGTGGTAGATCTTTGGGGTCATGTCCAGCCAGTACATCCAACACAATTGCTGTATAATCTGTACATCTGGTTAAGACTCCTGGCACATCCATTGAGTTCATCAGAAGAATGAGACCACACCAAGAAACTAAAGCATAGCTTGGTTTGAAACCAACAAGCCCACACAGGGCAGCAGGATTTCTGGTCGATCCTCCAGTGTCTGATCCTAAATCCGTAAAGCACATGAATGCTGATACGGCGGCCGCACTCCCACCTGAGCTTCCTCCCGTTATCAGACAACCGAGTCCTCATTCTCACTAGGGAACTTCTGCTTCCTCTTTTCTCTATATTGTTTTGAATAAGTCCAGGGTTTTTTAACAGGTCCAAATATACCATCTATGCTATAGTAAACTCATCTAAATTTTTTTTTCCCATTAGTTTTCCCATTAGTAATGCTCCCTGATGCAATAACTTCTGAACTACTGTAGCATTGTAAGGTGGTACATAACCATAACCTTTCAGCATATTTGATGCATGTGTTGTCTCAATGATGGACATGCTAAAGTTGTCTTTTACTGCAATAGGAATTCCATCTAAATCCCCATGTAACTGACCCTTCTTTTATCTCTTCTCTGATTCTACAGCTTTCTTTAAGGCCACCTCTTCTGATACAGTAATGCAAGCATTTAGAAATTTGGTGCTCTTGATAAGGGAGATATATTTTTGAAAGAGGTCTGTTGGTGTAATCTGGCCTTGTTTTTGCCACATAAACTTCTCAGAGGGCCCAGACCAGCATGGTCCTCGTGCTCAGCCTGTCACCAGAGGGGTGAGGTGACAAGCCCTCCTTAAACCTTTAATACTTCCTCTTCCTTCCTCAAGTTCAGCTTTTTAGTTCTCTAAGTAGATAGCCATAAGTAACAGAAGAGAACCATCCAAGTTCTCATCACTAAATGAGTAAATCCAGATTCACCTGTGTCCATATATTCTGCCCATTCTCATAATCAAGGTCAACAACATGATTTGTGTACTAAATAACATCTATTCTTGCCTATTCAAGGGCATGCTTCAGTAATTTTTTCATCACTCTCCTTTATCATCAATTATTCCCTCACCACTCAACCTTTCTCAGAAAAATACAAACAAGCTGTAAAGTACATTTAACTTGAATTTGGACTGTAGATTATATAATAATATATCAATGTTAAATTTCCTTATTTTGGTCATTATATGCAATTATGTAAAATAATGATCTTTTTCTTAGAAAGTACACAATAAAGTTTTCAGAAAGGGTTGGCATCATGGCTCCAACTAATATTTAATTGGTTCAAAAAAAGGTGGAGAGAGAAGGAGGGATAGAGAGAGAAATGATAGAAAATGATAGAATGATAGAAAAGATAGAGAGAGATGGATGGAAAGAGAAAGTAAATAGAAGTACTAAAAACATTGTAAATAAAGAGTATTTTATTATCCAGGGTTCTCCAGAGAAACAGAACCAATAGGACATACAGAGACATAAGGAAAGACATTTATTATAAGGGATTGGTATACATTATTTTGAAGTCTGAAAAGGCCCATGATCAGCCATCTGCAAGCTGGAGGCCAAGAAAAGTCAATGGAGTAGTTTCAGTCCAAACCTGGAGCCCTGAGAACCAGCAGAGCCAATGGTGTAAGTCCCAGTCTGAATCCAAAGGCCCGAGAATCATGAGCACTGATGTCAAAGGCCAGGAAAGACGGATGGCTTAGCTCAAGCAGAGTAAGCAAATTTGCTCTTCCTCTGCCTGTTAATTCTATTCAGGCCCTTAATGGATTGAATGGTGCCTATCACATTGGTGAGGGTGATCTTTATTTTGTCTACAGATTCAAATGCTCATCTCTTCTGGAAACACCCTCACAGACACACCCAGAAATAATGTCTCACCAGCTTTCTGGGCATCCCCTTTGCCTCGTCTGATATATAAAATTAACCATCACAGGTATATGCAGCTTTTTTTAAACATTCTTGCAGCTTGCAATTTTTACATAAGTTTGAAATTATATGAAATAAAAAGACAAATATAAAAACCTTCCAAAACAAACAAAGAAACAAACAAATGCAAAAAGCTCAACAGATTATCTGTATTGCTTTGAAAGGTTTGGCTAAAATTTTCTGCATAATACAACAGATTACATTATGTTACACAATGGGTTAAGACATACTTCAGACTCTTCAGCAAATATCATAAGTGTTTCTGAGAACTGTACATTAGCCTAATTTCCAAGTGATTTTTTGGCTTTTATTATACATACAACAGAAAATATCTAAAAATTCCTACCGTATGTTTTACCACTAGAATAAGAATAAGTTCCATAAGCTTAATGTTGTTACTTTCTTTAGATTATAATACAATATAGGCTGACCTGCAAGAACCTTTCAATAGCTAGAGTCAAAAGGCACATAAAACATCAGCAAGTTTATGTTGTAGGTATTCTAGAGTTTATTTCATTTGAGTTAAACATTGGTACAAAAAATGGCCTTTTAGTTAAGGTATGGATTTCAGTAGGTGAGTTAGTAGGGAGGCTCCATAAAATGTGTTAAAAAGCAGAGTAAATGCACAAAGTTCGTAAATTGTTTCATAAAACATCCTTCCATTTTATGAGTGTGTTCGGGGGTTCATGAATCAATGCATTTCTTTTTATTTTTTATTCAAAATATTTTAACATTTACTTGTACATATTCGTGGAGTGCAATATGTTGTTTCAATACCTGCATATACTGCACAATGATTCACTTAGGGCAGATAGCATAAATTTTGTACCCATTACTATTAGTCTACCACTTTTCCTCCTCTCTCCCCCCACCCCCAAATAAATGCATTACTTGAGGTAATAATCTCAGGACTGGAAAGTATCAGAGACTTGTAAATTTGTAACGGTTGAAACTTTGGTTTGCATCTCTGCATAAAGATAGTTACAAAAACCTTGCTTACACCTTATATTTTATTTCATTCAGGCTGGATTTGTGTGAAGGTCTTACCAATGGGGCATTTTCCACAATTTTGGCAATGAGGGAGGTCAAGGAAGATACATAAGTGCTAGGTGTGCCCACCTAACTCTTCCTCTCCAGAGTTCATAGCATTTTCTGGACCCAGCTTCACAATCCTTCATAGTACAGGACTGTAGACAGACACTCATCATGAGTTGATATCCATTTACCATCTTTAGAGTGGATGGAAATTTGTTCTAATAAAAACTTACTTAGCTTAGTTCAACTACATTGGTACAATTAAAGTAATACTTTTGCTAGTTTTCGGGGCAAAATTAAGAGGAGATGAGAACTTCTCTGTAGGATTTGCCATTGTTTATCAGTAGTTACTAGTATTCCAGAAGAGGCATGCTCAGAACAGTTGGAAACATAGGAGACCTCAAATCTCATCAAATGCAATTCCCTAAAACTGAAAAAGAAAACTGAAGACTAAAGAAGTAAAGTAACTTGCACGATGAAACTTACAGGCACAGGAACACAAGATTCCTTTCTTTCCTTACTCTAAGCCAAGTACTTTGGCTCTTGCAGAATATAGCCTCTGATAAAAAAAAAAAAAAATAGTTTATCCTTACTGATATATGTGTGTGTGAGAGAGAGAGGGAAAGGCAGGGGAAGTAGGGAGGAAGGCCAGGGAGGGGAAGGAGAGAAGGAGTAGGAGGAGAAGGGAAGACAGAAAGAAAAAGAAAAAAGAAGAAAAAGATTAAGAAATAGAAAACATTTACCTTGGGTCTTTGTTTTATGTATTCAACTATCCACCGATCAGCAGAATTCACATCAGTGGGACTCAATCATTTGAAAAAGAGCAGAAAAAGAAAAATAGCTATAACTAATAACATACCCACTCCTCTTGACATCTAAAGTTTCCTTACCTAAGGGGTAGCAACCATGGGTGTCATAGGAGGTGGTGACTGCATTTGAGTAATACTTAAGATCTAATGTAATATTCCTCCACAGAACAGGGGAAAGAGTTAAAACATAGACATTTCAAGATAAGTTTCTCTCTCAATAAAACTCAAAAAGTCAGATGACTTGAAAGCTATTAGGACTATGATAGATGATCCTCTTTTAGACATCTTTCTTTTTTACTGACAAGTTGCTGTTAAAATTTTAAGTAAAAAGAGGCCTCCTTTTTTGCTGCGCATTTTTAATGGACCTGAAGCCAAAATAAGTCAAACTAAATTATGGGAGTAAATGACCTCCCGGGAATTATTATACCAAATTCCAAAGTACTGTAAAGACTTTCCTTTGATCTTTTTAACTTCACAGTCTGAAATTCAAAATCTGTATTTAATTTTAGATTGCATATACCAGCTTTAAAATTTTTTTTCCAAAATAATATATCATTTTAAATAATAAGGCGCCTTTAACTTGTATTTCTTAAAACTGCTGATTGTCACTTCTTTATTCTTTTACTCTATAAAAACAGATATAGATATAATTAATTACTAGAAGTATTTGGGGTTTGGTGCTATAATGGATAAACCACTGACCTTCACTTAAGAGACAGCAACGTTAAACTCAGCCTTAGTTTCTAAGGGACATGACTGATCCAAAATGAAGTTTTAGTTCACAGCTGAAGAAGATGCTGAATACAGAAAAGGAGAAGACTAGAGAAAGATAAATCTTTCTAATCCCTGTTACTAGGACTATTTTGGATAACTGCACCTTATCCTCAATACGTCTTTTAGCAGGTTGCAAACAGGTGCACTAATTTCAATACAACCCCTTCTGTAGATCCACAGATGTCTTAATTAAGCATCGTTTCAACAATAATACATACCCATTAACACCTGTAAATCATTCCATATTCTTAAACAGAGGCATCCCACTCTGGTAGAGAGAATCTCTTGGACCTTTTCTGTACGTGCTGACTGCAAATGTCTTTTTTACCATCTTTGAAGAAATTAGTGCTGCATCTGTTAAGATAAAAAAAAGTGCACAATAATAGCTTGATTTCATAACTAAAGCTTTTCAAGCTAAGGACAGAATTAAAGAGTGATCTGATAATTCACCCTGGGGCCAGATTGGAATGATAGAGATCAACAGCAATAACAAGAAAAAATAACATTAATGTGTACCACCAGAAACCAAAAATATTATTCTTTCAGGTCATGGAGCATGCTGAATATATGAGGACCGATCTTGTGAAATTTACTTTTATTACTACTGCTCTAAAGTACTCACATGGCTTTGACATAAGTTTTACTAGCATTGCATGTGGTTTGCTGACGCTGTTCCAAACTATATTTCTGAACGAAAAGATTGTGTAGTCTACCCATATTTACCAAAGCTATTTTCTATTTCCCTTAACCAATCTTCTAGTTTCCAATGTGAACTTAAGGAAATCACATTATTTTTCTATGCTTATTACCACAGTTCCAAAATCATAAGAGTAAATTTTGCTCTACCCACCTCATAGGTAGGGCTGAAAGTAAGATGAAGTAGGTGAGTAGGTGAGGCACCTAGTGCACAGAATTTAAGGAGGCATTTACTGCCAGGATCATACAGGTGAAGAGTTGGCACTTGATAACATGGAGAGTGAGTGCCTCCATACTCAGCACAAATTCAGAATTAGGTATAGTACTGTAGGGCTAGGGCTTCGAACCCATTGTACAGACTGTTTCACAGACCCCTCTCATGCTAGACTGGGTCACAGACCCCTCACATGCCAGGCTGGGTCACCAGACCTCTCATATACAGGTTTCAAATTAGGTAATTGGGAAGAGATCTTGGGAGCCATTGGCAGAGTTGACAGTTTCATTCCAATGCGAGCTCAGTCCTCAGCTTCCTCAGCAGAAGCAGCAGCTTACAACAGCCTCCAGCAGCAACAGCAGTGGCCTCCCAGGGGCCCTGGCAGCAACAGCTTGTAGCAACAGCTTCCAGAAGCAGTAGTGGCCTCCCCATGACCCTCCCCCCCCCCGGGGGCTGTTCCTGGGGCAAGGGGCACTGTGGATCAGAGCCACTCATCTTTTATACTTAAGTCCAATAACCTAGGAACACCTGGGTGTGAGTCAGACAACCCAGGAACACCTGGGAGCCCATGTGCATCCACATCAAACAATAGCCAGGGAACACCTGGGTGCACGCGCACAGTTACATTTACATCAATGCTCAGCAAGATTCCAAACATCTGAGGGATCATGTCCATTTATCTTCACTTTTCCTACAAGTACTTACCTCATTCAAAATGTTTGTTAAATACTTACTATGGGCCGGGAATAGAGCTAGTTTTTTGGCATAGCTTATTCAAAATTATTTATCTTTCTGAGTACAATTATAAAATCTGAATAAAACACATGCAAACACAGAGACAGAGACTGAGAGAATGCATTATTTGAGAGCACTGGAAAATCATCTAGGTAATTGGAATTTGAGAAGCCTGTTTCCTAAGACATTACCTACAAATGAATGGTGATAAAGATGCTTGCCTTTCAACATAAAATAAAATCCAGCAGAAAAGAAATGACAGCTTCACTTAAAACAACAAAATGAAATTGCTGCCAATCCACAATTAATTATGCAGTGTTTGGCTAACAAATGAGCTGCACAAAAATTTACTTTGTTTGCAGACTTTTCATTTCTCACATGTGTGAAGAAATTCTTCTTGAGGAGATATTTCATTTTAAATTTTCTAATTTTTCTTACTATTGCTTTCCTGTGAATAGTGAATATTGTGATGAGTACTTACCCTGGTAATGTCAATACGTATTATATTCTTTTAGCACAGCTATAGCGTCATTGCTATAAAAAGCCCCCAATGCTTTGCCATCTAAGTTGATTTTTAAAAAGAATCTATATTCCACTGTGCCTTAAAAACATGACATTCAGAGTCCACTTTTCTCTTTTGCCATGGTAGCTACAGAGTGATATAAAAAATTAAATAAAATGTTTCAGTACAATGATGTGGATGGTACATGAAACTCTGTTGAGTTAAAATTGCATCACTCATATATTTTATATATGTACTGAAATACAACTCTGTACCCCATAAATATGTACAATTGATATGTGTCAATTAAAAAATAAATATATTTTTATTTAAACTGCATCACTGCAATTTGCAATACTCTGAGCAGCAGTGCAGTAATGAGAGCACCACATATGGTCTCTATGGCAATGACTGACTAACTCTTACCATTGTACTGGGAAAGCAGCCATGAAAAATACATAATAAATAAGCATGGCTGTTTTTCAATAAAACTTTATTTGTAGAGAGTGAAATTTAAATATTATAAAATTTTCACGTTTTAAGACATTGTTTCTTTTGATTGCTTTTCAGTCATTTACTAAAAAAAAAAAAAAAAAAAAAAAAAAAAAAAACAAACAGGTAGTGGACAGGATTTGGCCCATAGGTCATATGTTGCCAAATTTATTTTAAAACAATATAATACATATTGTGAGCTTTAAAATATATAGAAATAAAGGAGGCAAATGGAGTTAAAGTGTTCTAAACCCTTGCATTTTCTGAAAAGTGGTAAAAGTAGTAACATAAGGTAGATTCTAGTAAGTTGAATGAATATGTATAACCTCTTGAATAAATACTGAAATAACTACTAAAGAATGTCTACTAAAAGATCAATAAAAGAATGTATAAAGAAAAAACTAATGGAGGAGGGCAAATTAAATAACAACTACTAGATTAATAGAAAAGGCAAGAAAGAAAAGAAAATGAAATTGTATGACAAATAGAAAACAATACTTAGATGGCAACTTGAAACCCTTCAAAATCAGTAATTACTTTAAATATAAATAGATAGTATTTACACATTAAAATCAAAGATATTAGGCTAGAAACTGAACACAACTATTTGCTGCTAACATTTTTTTATATAAGAGAACAGAAATGTTGAAAGTAAAAGAAAAAACACACGAAACAAATCAAAACACATCCAAAATTTATCCAATGATCTAATTAGCATTAACAAAAAGCCCTTAATATTGTTAGTCACCAGGAAAATGCAAATTAAAACCAAAATTACACATCAATACACATACACAAAAAAATCTAAACTTAAAACAATGCCCAGTGTTACTAAGGATATAAAACAACTGGAAATCTTATGCTACATCTTGGAAAACCATTGGGAATAACTACTAAAGCTAAGCATGTGCATACCTTATGCCTAGCAATCACATTCCCCCCAAAACTTCTTACATATGTGCATCAAAAGACATAGGCAGCAATGTTCAAGCAGCATTATTCATCAAGAGTAGGCTGAATGACTATTATTGTCATTGACAGTGTCATGGAAAACTATAGAGCAATGAGAATGAGTGGACTGCTGCTACATACAACAAAATGGACCAATCTCACAAGACCATATTCAGTGAGAGGATTTAGGCACAAAAGGGTACCTAAAGTACCCGGTATTTAAAGTTCAAAAAAGGCCATAGTAATCTATAGTGATAGAAGTCACAATATATCTTATACTTGTGAGGGGCTGGTGGCAGTTTAGCAGTTAGTTGCAGCTGCCTCAAGCCAGATTGGCTGGCCTACAGGTAATGTAGTACAGCTTGATCTGGATGAAAGTTACAAGACTGTTTGCATGATGTGTTCACTTTCTAAAATTTCATCGATCACTTAATATTTGTGTAATTTTGGATATATATTTGCTTAAAGCACAAATGCACACATACATATAAACATATATACATATATAGAGAGACACAGACATGTAGAAACATATTTTACACAAACATACACATGCATATATATCTTATATTATGTGTGCATATGTATATATGCATATATGAGGGTACTTCTAAAAATTCATGGAAAAATAGAATGAAAAGATAATACTAATCTTTCCATGAACTTTTTAAAGTACTCTCATATGTTTGTGAGTTGGTATACATACTATACAATTACAAGCCACAAAAAGTCCTATAAAGATGCTCTGGTAGGCAATATGGTGGGGGGGAGGCAGGTTTCAGAGATGGATCATTCAATAAGGTCAAGATAATTTTATCTGAGAAGGTATCTTTTAAGGTATCTTGAAGAATAAGGAGGAGCCATGATGGTGAAAAACTGGACAAAGGTTTCCAGGCACAAGATGCAGATATACACGTTCTGTAAGGTGGGAAAGAGCTTGTCTTTGTCCAAGAACTAAAAGGAATTCAGTATAACTGAAACACAGTTAAAGATGATAGGGGGTTAGTGATGGGGTTGGAAAAGGGAAAAGTTTGGTCTTGCAGGGCCTTGTACGCTGTGAAAACAAATTTGATTTCATTCTAAGGAAAAACAGAAGTCATTTTAAAGCAGGGGTATTACATAATCTCATTGTTTGTTTGATTTTTAATCATTCTGGCTACTTTATGGAAAATAGATTGAAATGAGGAAAAAGACATTGGGAAGATCAGTTTTAATACAGGTTAACAAGGAATGTAACTAAGCAATGTAATTACATAAAGTAAGACTTTTAGAGTCATATTTGACTTAGGGAAACAACATAGCAAAAAGTATTCTTGGTGAGCACTTGTTTTTATTTGTTATGTTTTAATTATGCATTGCCTATCATATTTATTTTTCCCAGAAACTGAGCCTGGGTATACCAGCTTCTCATGATGGTATATTAGTTATATATCTTAAGCTTACTTTCAATGTTTAAACTTTTAAAATTCAAAAAGTTGGAGATTCACAATGTGACTGTCCATTATTTTATGAATTAATAAGGTTTTATATTTCAAGGATCATCTTAAATGTGTAACCGAAACATATTTGATCTCATTAGCCAATGTGAAGAAAGTATTTTCTCACCTAAAAATAAAGTGTGAAAAAAAAAAAACCTTTTTATTGTTTCTCCTCCTTTTTTGCACTTTGACAAAACATGCATATGGGAGGGACATATATTAATAGACCTTTTCTCCATTTAAATGTGATGAGGATGCTTATACTATATGAATCTCAAAAATGGATGGTGTAAAAAAACTTAATCTCATACATTTCTAGGTGACTCATTTTTGCCAGATTTTTTTATCACATTAAAAATAAAATACTTGGTGTCATGAAACAGTAATTTGAATTTCTATATTTATTTCTTAAAACTATCTTGAAATACTTTTTTTTCTTTCAGCATTTTCTTTTATAGGCATTCTGTGTTTCAGCACTAGGCTTAATATAAAATAGGCAGTGTTCAATGGTGCACTGCAGTGACATCTTCCTACTCTGGTTCTGAACTACTGTGATTATTCTCTGTAGAGAAAACAAAAATTTAATTATGTTTAACAAGACACAGGAGGAGAAAGAGGAAGGGGGAATGAGGGGTAAGAGAAAGAATGGAGGGAGGGAGAGGAGGATAAGGAAGGGAGGGAGGAAAGAAGGAAGGAAGGAAAAAGGAAGGGAGGGAGAGAAGAAAGGAGGGAGGTAAAGAGGAAGGCTAGAATTGAGGAATGAAGGAAGGAGGAATCAAGAAGGAAGGGAAGGAAGAAGGAAGGAAACAAACTTTTTCTTGGAGGGCAGATCAACTAAAATCATACTGAACATCTACTATGCAAATAATATACAGTACCCGTAGCACTTTTTACTAATCTTTTCTGCTCCTGACTGACAAAATTCAGTTCAGCATCTTGCATTAACATAGCTATTCTGATCCTGTTATTTGTCTATGTCACTCTTGTGTTCCATTACAGCATTCTAAAATGCCTGTGTATTAAGAGTATCTTCATTTGGATAGATAAATGCCACCTCAAACTCAACAGATCTACAACTGAAGTTATCTTCAACTTAAAAACTACACTTCTATTCCATCAAATCAACTGGCAGCCAGATCACTCTTTTTTTCCCCCAGCTTTACTGAGGTACCATTGGTATACAAAAAAAGGCATGTAATTAATGTACACAGTTTGACGAATTTAGACATATGTATATACTTGTGTTATTATTACCACATCAAAGCAGCAAACATATCCATCACCTCTAAAAGTTTCCTTGAGTCTCTTTGTTTTTTTGTTTGCTCCTTGTAATAAGAACAGATCATTCATAAATTGTCCATATTCAAAACCTCGAAGTCCTCTTTTAGCCTTTGCTATCCTAATTTTATCAAATTAGCTGTTATTAAATCATTTTTTCTTCTAAATTTCTCATGGACTTGGCCTTTTCTCCCCGTCTTCTTTCCCATGCTTTCATTATGTTGTCACTGGATGATTCTAATAGCCTCTTGGCTGGCCTCCTAAGTCTACCACTGTAGGAGGCAGCCTTCAAAGTAACCTCCAGTGATCTTCATCTGGTATTCACACCCTTCCACACCCTTTTGTAGTTGCCTTCAACATATTACCAGAGCTGGTCTTGTGAACAGTAAGATATGGGGAAATGAAGTAACTTCCAATACTACATTATAAAAAATCATACAGTTTTATAAAAAAAACCTTCAGTTTCCACCTTGCTTCTTTGTTCTCTCTTTCACTCTAAGATCAATCACTCTCAGATCACTCACTCTGGTGGAAACCAGCTGCCATGTTGGAAGAACGTTTAGGCAGCCTGTGTAGAAGCCACAGTAACAAGGAATGAAGGCCACCAGCTGACAGCCAGTGAGAAACTAAGGCCTGTCAGCAGCTACATGACTGAGCTTAGAAGGAGGTTTTCCAGTTCCAGTAAGCCTACTGCCCTAGCTGACAGCTTGACGGCAATCTTGTGAGAAGCTGAGCCAGAACCCTCAAGCTAAGATGGTCTCAGATTTCTGGCCTTCAGAAACTGTGAGATAATAAAGGTATATTATTCTAAGCTGTGAAGTTTAGGAATTTTGCAACAACATATAACTAATACAACCTCTTTTATATATGGTTCTCATATACTCATATTATCACCCTGCTTAAAAATTTCTAGAGGCTTATTATTGTCTGTTACTTCACGTCCAGATTTCTCTGCTAGTATTACAGATCTCTTAATACCTGATACAACGCTATCTGGTATAAGACCTGTGAACAACCACAGCTTCTCTGACCCTAAATGCTCATTCCAATGCTACCCTTTGTTATTATTTCACCTTCCTGAATATCTTCTTTTTTCATATCCCCTTAGTCAACACCTCCAAGTACCAGGTCATGTATGGCTCTGCCTAACTCACTAATTTCTTCCATTGAGTTAATTCAATTTTGCTCCCATTATTTCATATAAGCTGATTCATCAGAGTTCATTTTTTTTTAATCCATGCCCCAATCCCCACCACCTTCACAATATTAACCTCCCCCTTTCCCTCCAGATAACCACCAATTAATTAGATGTTTAATCCTGTCACCATTCATGCTCCTAAGGTGTTTGCCTCAACAAAGTTAGATCACAGTATCATTTTGAAACCAATGTTTGTATCTTGTGATCCTGACAGTTATTATCTCATATAATTGTTCAAATGCTTTAAAGTGTTGTTAATATCTTAAGATGGAGAAAAGTGGTCAGTAGATTAAAAGTACACAAATGGAAATCTGCAGAAGATGCAGTCTAATAGCCTTCTTAGTAACACAGGCAATTTAAAATAGTGACAAATGAAAAATATTTTCATAGAAATGCTGATGGATATATTTATGTTTTAATATTTAGGTCACGTGAAATCTAGAAGAAAGGCAAAAAAAAAAAAATAGCCAGGTGAACTAATAAGATAGCCACACTGAAGTGACTAGATGATTTTATCTGTCTGTTATGAGGTTATTTCTTTCTCTGAAATTAAAAGGCACTCAGCCATTTTCCCCCTCATTTTAATCTATGCTCGGACGTCTATAGTGTCACTGGGCTTATATAACAGGAACACACAACTGCAGGTTCTTTTTCTTGGAACTGCTTTCTCAATGCAGAGTTGCCTTTTGGGGGTCAGGGTTATGATCTCACATTTTTATCTTCTTAATCAGATAGTGAGACATCATATTTACACTACTATACTACTGCATTTGTCTACTGAAGATAGGAAATCCTGAAATAATAAAAAAGGAAGAACTCTTTTTTTTGTATCTCTCTGAACTTGGAGAAGGATTCATGGTAATTCTACACAGGAAACAACCCAGGGACAAAAAGTTTTATTTAGAAGGCCTAAAATCTGGTCCAAACTATTCTGTTTTAAAATAATTTTTTAAAATAAAGACAACCGTCAGACAACAAGGATTTGAGATATAGCTATGCCCCCCTCACCCCAATGCCCTTATAATTAAAATTATATTAAGAGAAGATCCATTTCAGCTAACTTTCCAGTGTCTCTATTCTAAATGGAAATAACAAATGTCATTTTCCAGGGAAGTAGCTTCTAAATTCATACAGTTTTGAAATTTCTAAGACAGAAAATAAATAAATAACTGGAAATTCTAGGTGACTTTAGGAAAAGCTAGTGTAGTAGACTGAATTATGTCCCCCCAAAGCTCAATGAAGCTTGAATTGTGTCCCCCAAGTTTTATGTATTAGAAACTTAGCCCCCACTGTGACTGTTAACAGGGTGGGAACTTCTATTATGGTAATCATAAGGTGGGGCCTTGAAGAGGTGATTGGTTTGTAGGACCTTGCAATAATGAATGGATTAAAAATGGTGGTCAGGGGAGTGGTTCTGAGGGCCTTAAAAAGAAGAGGAGAGTCTGTCTTTTTCTCTTTCTACTCTCTCTCCTTCCACCATTTTGCAATGTGAGACCCCTAGGTCACTGCCGCCACCACCAGATGGTCTTTGGACTTCGCAAACTCAGAAATGGTAAGCGATAAATTTCATTTTTCTTTATAAATCACCCAGTTCTGTGTACTTTGTTATAAGCAACACAAACGGACTAATACAGCTAGAAACAACTAAAGAATCTCAGAAACCCTGTAAAATATCACTTTTTCAAAGTAAAATTTTTTTCTTAAGATCCTGGGAGATTTTATGCTCCAAGGTCAGGCAGGGATGCTTTTGGTGAGATAAAACTTCAGGGAGATAAAATGGACTGGGATTTGGTTTTACAAAGGCTAGATGTTTGAGGGTAGAAAGGCAAATTTACCATTCATTTATTAATTAAAAAAAAAGTTTATGAAAGGTCTTCTCTGTGCCAATACATGTCTCTATACTCCAGACACTCATCACACACACACACGTGTGTGTGCGTGTATGCATACAATACATATGTAAAATCTCACATTAGTATGTTTAAGGTATGAGTGAGGTACCACTGGTGCACAAAGGGCCAAGTATTTAAGCCTATCTGAAGACATGAGAGGGGAAGGGGAAGCGTGCTAGAGAAGATGATAATTGAGCTGAGTAATAAGGAATGAGTAAAAATTTCCCAAGGAGGCAAGCGGCAAAGGAAGAGTGTTCAGGAAAGGAAAATAGTATGAACATAGGCACAGAAGCAAGCAATAGCTTGGTTCCTTCCAGGAATGGGAAAACTTAGTCCAGGTTGGGGCACAGAATGAAAGTGCAAATAATGTAGGACATAGGGCAAGAGATCCAGTCAGAGGCCAATCATCAAGGGAAGAAGCCATATACCACACGAGATTTCTGAACCTAAGAGTGATGGGGAAGCTTTAAAGGATTTTAACAGCGGGAGCAATGAGGTTTGCCCTACGGAAATACAACTGTGGCTGTGAAGATAAATTGGAGTGGGGGCGACCTGAGAAAACAGATAAGAGAAGTAAAGATAGTCCCAGTCAAAAACCATAAATGCCTGATCTGATGAGATAGAATGAAAAGGAAAGATTCAAAATGGAGACTTATCAAGGGGATATAATTCATTTCACTTAGAGACCAATTGGATGAATAGACTTGGTAACTCTAAGAAGACTCCCAAATATCTGAGTTGAGTGCCCAGGTAAATGTTACTACTCTGAACCAGATTATGGTGGGCAAAGAAAAGGAGGCAGTTTTCACACTGTTATTTTGACCTGACAGTGGTACAATCTGGTGCAAACAGCCAGTAGACAATTAGATATTTAGTTTAGACTGGCAAAAAAGAGGTCCAAGTTCAAGCTATAGATTTGGGTGATATCAACATAGGTGATAGTTAGAATTAGATGAAATGTCTAAGGAATGGTGACAAGAACATTGTTGTCATTTCAAAATCAACAACGATAATTTTTCAAAATATACATATCCAAGTCACTGTACCATAGTTATTTTCATATTTCCACCAGTCTCTATCATAGAGCCTTGAGACAGAACCGATACTTGAAAAGAATTGATCATTTGATCAAATGACTGAACTGACTGGCCTGGAGATGGGGGCACTGATGAAGACACAATACTGTCAATAATAGATCATGAGAAGTTTGAATGGAAGATTGGAAGAAGGAAGGCAGACTACAGCGCATTAGGACTAAGGTGAA
>NW_007726112.1:441829-506829 GCF_000696425.1 Galeopterus variegatus | reverse complement strand
AGGAATAGCTCCATGTTTTCTCAAAGGCCTAGAGAACGTATTTCAGGTGCCTTTCCTCTTTCCCTTAGTGTTAATCATTTCAGCGAATAACCTGTGTGACTCCCTTGTCTTTCTCGACTGCCTCCCAACAGCCATCGCAGTCTGGTCCTCAGACCCTGGCCCAGGCCCGACTCATAGTTCACTGCTCCGGGTCTGGCCAGATACTGTTTTACCGGTCCACAACATCGGACCTCAGTCCTCTTTTTTTTTCACTCTTAAGTTTTTTTGCCAACTATCTGCTTGGTTTATGGACTGATAATTTTGATAAGCAAATATTGTGTGAAACACATAGGATAGTTCTCTGAAAGCAAACCAATGATTATGCAAATCTAATAACTGTACTTTAAATGTAATCATTAAATCATAAAGTATCTATCCTCCTGCTGTGTTCTTCAGTTATCTCCACAAATTCCGAGCCCAAGTTAATCCTATTGAAGTAAATATGTGTCTATAACTCAATCATTTTTTCTGAAAACTTTTTGTTGCTCACATATAAAAAGACTGCATTGCACAGGTAGCAACACTATATGGGATATATCATGGAAGACATATATATATATATATATGTACACAAATACACACACACACCAGTTGACCCACTGTTGAAACACTAGGTAGAAAGTCCTCTATCAAAGGTAATATACTGTAATGGTTACAGATGCTAAAGCCAGATTCCAGGTTTTGAGTTCCTGGCTTTGCCACAGCCAGCTATGTGACTTCAGACAAGTCCCTGGACCTCTACTTCCTCAACTATGAATAAAGATGACATTTTTAACCAATATCATGAAGTTATTTTGAGGATCAGATAAATCGGTAATATGAAGAACTTATAACGGTACCTAGATTATAGTAAGCGCTCAATAAATCTTCTCTATTATGCTAAGTATTATTACTTCTGTTATTAGTAATTATATTTATTGCTTATCAGAGATGGAAGACAGAAGCACAGGCAAGGTTAAACTATTACATTGATCACTATATGCTTTGGTCTGAAAATAAAAGGATATACAAGTATGGCCGAGGCCCAAATGATAGATATTTGTGTTTCTAAGCAAGAAAGAAGAGACCCAGGTGGTATGGTTTGAGTGAAATCACAAAAGTCTTCTTAACTTTGCCCCCCGCTTCAATGAACTTGAAGAAGTCACTTAAGTTTTGGGGGACTCAATTTCCTCATCTGTAAAATGAGAAGATTGAAGTAGACGATTAGTAAACTCTGAACTCAAGGTTATTTTCCTTTGTTATTGTGCAGTAACAACACCCGTTTTTACAAGATCATACAAGGTTTAAAACCCCCAACATATAAATGTCTCAAACAAGACATCCATAACTCCTTAATTGGCACTGTTCTTTCTTGAGTTTTAGGAGAGAGAGGCATAAAAACAATAGTATGGTTTGCATAAAGGGAAGGTGAATTATTTTGGTGTGAAGATGAGGCACCGACACACAAACTACACCTGCTTCCCATCACCACCAAGGGCTGGCCTTGCTAGCATTTAAGCATTCTTGAATGTGTAGAAATCTCCTGGCCAGTTCATCAAAGAAAGGAAACACCAAGCAAAAAACATTGTCTTCTAGATAACTGACTGAGAACCTGAAAATTATAACAGTCTTTCTAGCTGGATCGAAAATTGAAACTAATAGAAAAACCAGATATTCTTTTTCAGGATCAAATTTAATTGTGAATAATGTGTTGCAAAAAGATGTGGAGTAGAAAACATCCCATGTTTTTGGCAAAGTGAGAAGAGTCAAGCATTCCTGTATGATGCAGACCTAATAATTTGGATAGATCACTTGGTTTTCTAAATCATTTTAGTTTTTTTCTTCCCTTGTTTTTAAGTTAAGAACATGACCAAAATAGATACAGAAAAGTATATGCATTTGTGATGACAGATAAATATGTCTTATCCTTTTCAGACACAGAACCTCTTATAAGACAAAAGAAGCCTATACTTTTCAGAAAGTGAGGCACATCAGACAGTAGCAGAGTCTAGTGGCTAATTAAGCTTGGGTGTCATACCAGCCTGGGTTTGAACTTGGCTATGCTAATTTTTTTTTTTACCAGTATAGACAAGTCATCCTTTCCCTCAAAGATTCATTTATTTATCAGCAAAATTATTGTAGTAATATATGGCCTAATACTTGTAAAAGACTTACAGTTGCTGGCACTAGGAAGAGTAGTAGCAATGATATTAAACATTTTTAAACACTCAGCATTTCATTTTAGATGCGGAAGTATAATGTTCCATCAATTTATTGGAAAAAGCAGTCAAACCATTTATTTGAATTTACCAATGGTCACATAAATGCCTGCATTCTCTTGAAACTATTTCAGTTTGCTGAAATGCAGGGTTAAAATCAACAAGATAAAATTTAACAGAGATAGGTGTAAATACTGCATAGGGCATTTTAAAATCAATTACAAGGGAGATCTGAGACTTTTCTTTGTGCGTAAAGAACATAAGAACAGTGTGACAGGGCAGCAAACCCAGGATGCATTGATGGAGATATGGTGTCCAGATTAACACCCAGCCATTTGAAGAATGGATAAAGTCTGAAGAAGATTTAGACAGGAAAGAAGAAAAGAAGTAAATGTGTAGCAGATAATTATTATTCCCAGATAGTCAAAGTCGTATTTAAGAGGGATTACACTAATTCTGTGCAACTCCAGAGGCTACGACTTGAACCAATAGAAGAAATTAAGAGGAGGCAGCATTTTCCACATGTAAATGTACTAGTTAGGGTCTACATGAAACTGCTGTAACAAAGAAACCCCAAAATACAGTGGCATTAAATAAAATGGAATTGTCAATGATACAATGGTGGTCTAAAGTGGGTAGAAAGTTCTGGTTTCTGATGTCATCCAGGTATTCAAACTGGACATTCAACCTAGCCATTCTTGATATATGGTTCTATCTCTAAGTTTCAAGCTGCTTCTACAATTGTCCCCATGTCCCAAATAACAGAATATTTATAACAAACAACTTTTTCTTTAAAGAGATGACTAGGAAGTTCCACACGTTACTTTAGTTCAAATTCCATTGGCCCAAACTTAATTACATGATCACATTTAACTGTAAGACAAGTTTGGAATTTAGTCTCTAGAAGCATTGCCATAAATTCTGCCAAAAGTCACCTGTGTTGGGGTGGGGTTGAGAGGTGTCTACTAAAGAAAGAACTGGAGACTAAACACTAAGGAGAAGTTTAGCAGTTTCCGACACAAGAATTACATGAACATTACACTCATCCAGTGCTAGAATTAGCAGTTGTCTTAGTTCTTTTTTGCTGCTATAACAAAATAACTAAGACTGGATAATTTATAAAGAAAAGAAATTTTTCACAGTTATGGAGGCTGGTAAGTCCAAGATTAAGGCATCAGTAGGTTCAGTGTCTGGCTCTCTGCTTTGGTGCCTTGTTGCTGCACGCTCCAGAGGTGATTAACAGTGTCCTCACATGTTAGAAGGGCTTGAATGGCAAAAAAGGGCTTAGCTAGTTCCTTCCAGCCCTTTTATCTCTAACACCATTCATGAGGTTCCATCTCTTAATATTGTTGCACTGAGGATTAAGTTTCAACATGAATTTTGGATAAGACAAAAACATTCAAACCATAGCAGCAGTCTTATAAACCAACTGCAATTTTTTAGGAAGTATGCAAGTAGAGTAGGTCATGGATACAGTAGAAAGGATTCCTGAATTCAATGATAGTAGATGAGGCTAGACAGCAAATGTGGTTCCTTCTGATTCTGACATTTTGTGATTTAACAATGGCCCTTCCAAGAAGCCTGCTCTCCTATCCCTGGCTGCTCAACCCTGAACACAGTTTGGATGGATTTAAGGTGACCACTCCATACCGTAACATCAATTTTTCCCTTTGTATCGTGTGGGTATATGTCTATATCCTTAATTTCTCTTAGTGCAAATACCGTATTTTTTCATCATTATAATTCAAAACAGTACCTATTTTTAAGATAAGTGTAAATAAAATGTTACTTAAATCACAGACCCCACACAGTCATAATTCACGATATCTTTCATCCAACATGTATTTTTTTTTAATGGCAATTGAGCAAGGATTTTAAAAAAAGGTAAATTTTGGTTAAAAATCTAAAACTACTGCTTTCTTTAACTGTGAAGTTATATGGGTAGTAAAAAAGAAAAAAAGGTCTGTTATAGTTATCTGTTATAAACCCTAATTTTTAAAATTGGTAAAAGTTTACTACAAGTGAGATTATTCATCTTTTCAACTTTTTTTAGGGGTAGAATGTAGAGGATAAAAATGAAACCTTTTAATCCTAGCTGAACTTTTCTGAACTGAAGTTGCGTCCTATGTCAAAGACATGATTTGAGTTAATACAATCAATAAAATGGGGGGAAATAATCAAATTTGTCAGAATCATTCTATTGGTTGCTTCTTTCAAATTTTGCTCTAAATTGGACCATAAAGATAAGTCTCAGAAGCACTACTTTAACACTGAAAGCTAAACTTGGATTAAAAATACAGAGTGTCTATACGACCATTTTCTGATAATCATAAAAGATGGTGAATGCTGCCCCAAAGGCAAAGCTATGATCAGTTGAGAACAGGCTAGATTTAGACTTTCACTCAACCTTTCCAGCCAGGCATTTTTGTGCAGTTCACAACTTGCACAACTGTACGCAGCAGCTATGAAATACTTTCTTGGTTGAACAAACAAATTAAATGCAAAGCTTTTCTTAAAAGTGTCTATGTTGTTATTGAGTACATGTTTACTCTCTTCTAAAGGTGAAATACAAAATTGTGGCAAATGAGCCTGACTATTATCTGGATTTACTTGTAAGAATAATAGCAAATCCAATGAGAATATCAAAACAACTCAAAATTTAGCAGATTCTTGGTTACCTGTGCCAGTTGGGATAATCTTTTTTCTCATTCAGGCTTTATTTTTTAAGAATCAGATATGTGGTAAACTCTGTAAATATTTGGCAAACTTACCCTAAGCAATTATTTTGATTATTTTCTCACAATAAAAATAAATTTACTCATAAGAAATCCATACCTTTCTTATATTGGCCTACCTTATTGAGAGATTAATTAGATATATTTCCACTTGAATTTCAAAACTTTAGAATGTGTGTATGTTATGTGTATGTACACACATGCACAAATAGGGATTTCTTCCTCATTAGAATAAAAAATATTAGAGAATATTTATCATTCAACTCTAGGGTAAGAGCTGAGTAATCTAAAACAGATTTATTTTTAAATAACATAGAAAAGTATTTAGAATAAAAATTAAATGTTTACAAACTTTCAACCTAGCTGCAAATTAACATGTTTATTTATTCATTGTTTCATGTAAAAACAACCGAAGTAACTCACGAAAAATCATGCTTCATTTGTGGTTAAACTGATTTCTTTCTACTTCTAATTCCATTTACTTTACAAAATCCTAACATTAAAAGAGAGAGTGAGGCTTTAGAAGCTGCCAGGAAGTTTAGTTTTCAAGTAAAATCATGGGATTGGAGCACATGCTTGTCTACACCATGATCACTGGCATTTACAGGAAGGAATTTGTGCAATGGGCAGGAAGATTATTGCTAACGCTTTCCAGAGATCATGAGGCTTGCATTTAACAAACATAACTTTATATTTTCCAAGGCCAACCTTTGGCTGAGAGTCAGGATATATTCCTTTGGCAATTAGGCTGGGGATGTGGATTATTGACTGACATACCATGAAATACCACCAGGCCTTAGAAGGATAGTTCACAGCAGAATGTGCTAACTAAATGGACAATTAAATCAAGACAGTAAGATTTCCATGGCAAATTATAATATGCAATTTGTGCCACTCATGTATCTGTTGCAAACACACTAGTAAAATGGATTATTCTCTAATACTGAAAAAAAAAAAAAAAAACCACGAATTGCTAAATCTTATATGAAGGTGCAGGACTAATTTCTACCTGTGGCTTTGAGAGTTTTGTTCCTTAGGCTTGCTTAGCAATTTTCATAGCCAGTATCTGACTTTCATCCAATATTTAAGGTGCATACTGACATTTTTATTTTAGCATTTACCGTGCACAATTTAGCTCTTCCTTCACAAAGAATGTTTAAATGAGTGACACCTGAGTTGGAAGAGGAAGTATTCAACTTGGTTTGCAGTGTGATTCTTCTTTGCTTCCTGCCCCATACCAACTATTTTAGATCAGTAATTGATGTCTTCTTTTTCCAGTAACCTAGGAGCAGGGAAGGAAATGCACAGATGTGGCCATTTTAATGCCTATCAATACTCCCACTTTCATATATTCTTAAGCTTATTTCTCACTTCTTATAGTGGAGGGAGGGAGTTCAGCACATGACACTTTTTCACTTTCTCTCTACCTTGTTGGTAGATTTACAGAAACAGCCAGGACTAGCCCACAGCTAGGTGAAGATTGCAATCAGGGTCCTCTCACGACTTTTCAGTAAAGTTTTCCCAAGGACTAAGCTCAGAGAGTCAATGTCATCATGTCTCTCCTGCCTGGAGAGAGAACCCCACGGCCACCCCAGGGTCTACTCTAAAGGGTTCAGTTCTCACCAGCAGGGCTCCAGGCTACAGACCTTTCCCTCTTTCTTCCTTTCGAGCTTTCCTCCTATTCATAAACTACGTGAGTTCTGATATTAGGCTTACTAATTTCAAAAATTAATTCACACTAAAATGTACAGGATTTACTATAGTTCAAAAGTTTTATCTTTCCCCAGGAACATCAACATTTCAAGGAAGACTTCCAGGGATGCAATTTCTTAGTTGTCAGAGTGAACATCTAATGGTGGGAATTTCAATTTCAACCAACAAATAAATAACACAGGCTGCTTGATAATGATATTTTGGGTGGATGGGTGTTTTAATGGCATCCACTCCTATATCATATATTTATAACAGTTCTGTTTAGTGAGCTTCATGCCAGCTCCATGCTAAGTATATTGGAAATATTACCTTATTTAATCAATCACATAACAACCTGCTCTGCTTACTCATAAGGTTGGTGTTGACCCAACAGTATACGTATGGTACTTAGTCCACGTCTAGCTTTTAATGTGCTAGGCTACAACATTTGTCTAACGTGGGTGGCTTAAGAATCATTCATTGTACAAAATTGCTTTGTATGCCTGTTATGGCCTAAGCCTGAACTAGTTTCTGGTGAATATAAAGTGAATTATACATGATTCCTGACTTCAAGGATTTCATTGTACAGTAAGAGAGAGATTTATATAAATTATTACAAGGCAAGTGACAGAGGTAATCAATACAACTTCTCTTCAAACTCTACCTGCACCAGTGAAATTGCTGGTTTACTTGCCTGCTCCCTGCCCATCTCCTGATCTCTTTGTTACTCAAAATTGTATCTTATCCACCTTTGTAACGGTATTTCCTAACTTCAGGATACAAAGCAGAAAGAAAAGCAAGTATATTATTCCATATTATGGATAGAGAAACTGATACTCATAGACTTTGAAGGTTTGTTCAAAATTTTAAAAATGAGTAAAGTTCAGAAAGGGGGTTCAAATCCACGTCCTTTGGTACCAGGTAATATGCTCTTACCTCAAGTTTTACCTCAGTTGACATTCCTTTTCAGGAATCAACCTAATAGCATAGTAAATGTAAGCATGAATGCTAAGCACGTACAACTACAGTCATTTCTAGTAATCTAGTAATCACACAAATGTAAATTATCTACTTCTTGGCTTATCTGTTAAAAATGATTACTATCAGAGTGGCTTCTATTTGCCATCTAATACACCTCTGAGCCTTTCCCCCTCATTATTACTTCACGGGAAATGTAAACTACTGAGATTCTAATATTAGCCCAGATGCAACATAACTTAAACAAGTCTGATATACCCCACCCACTGCCAACTGACAGAATGTCACCTACGTTTAAAATGACTTTTAATAGATGCACCCCAGCATTAACACAGATAATTTAGAGTTTAGTGCACATATTTCAGTGTAATTTACATTTGAAGATTCTGTTTGGGGTAGGGGTAACTGAGAATATTGGTGTATATTTTTCTCTCTGAGGCTGCTCACCTCCAGGTGATACTCTATAACCTTACACTCTTGGAGGCTCAAAAGCTCATGTAATCCTAGAAGGTAAATCTGAGAAAGGCAGCCCTCTCTTCTTGAATTGCCATGGGATGATGCCGTTCTACGTAAACGATTGCTAGTAAACCACCAATAGTAAAGCTCCCAGGTGAGCAACAGCATCTTTTCAAACACAGAGCAAATTTAACTTGTGGCAAGTGGTCATTTATTCAGTAAACCATTCTCTAGAGTTTCCTGACATTATTTTTAAACATGTAAGCTCCCAGGAATGATTACAAAAGACCATTCAGGACGAGGCTATAAAAATTAAACACACACACACACACACACACACACACACAGAGAGAGAGAGAGAGAGAGAGAGAGAGAGAGAGAGAGAGAGAAGCCTCTGGTGATGGTGATGTTAAATTAACAGACAAAAAAACTTTGCATTCCACTTCTTTCATCAAACTTTTTCCTGATCCATCCAGATGAAGGACACCACAAGAAACTCTACAGGTAGTAATCATCTCACTAGGCAGAGTGCTACTCTGAAGACCACTGGTAGGCTTCCATGAAGATGAAGAAGACACAAAGGCTTTTGGATCTTCAGAACAAAAGATACATTGCATTTGATAATGAACCTGTCATTTTAATCTCTAAGGTTTCAATCTTATAAATAATAAAATTTGGAGAGGAACTGTTCATATAACTTTGCCCAGAATTCAGATTTATATTATGTACTTCTTTAGATATTTACCTAAAGTGTATTCAAGTGACAGGGTGTTGATAACGTATACTAACATGGCATTTCAAATAGCTATCTGCACCATGCAAACTGTTTTACTGAGCTACAGACAGAAACCCCTTTTCATTTAGTGCTAGACACAAGCAGTCAAACATAGATAGTAGCCCAGTTGGTTAATCATCCTCTTGCTCTTACTGAGAAAGGCAGTTATCTCAAGACAAATACACGCAAATTTGGGAGTATGGGGAGTGAGAAAGGGTGTGTGGGGAGAGAGAGAGAGAGAGATGGGGTTGGAGGATGGGGTTGGGGGATGGAAAAGAAAAAGAAAGAGAAATCATACAGAAAGTATATATTCAATGTTCTTTCTAAGTCTGTTTGTTTAGGATGAGATAATTGTCCTCCTACTAGATGGTTCTGAAGTTTACACAGCAAAGAAAGACTAAATAACCCTAACATATATATTATAATTACATGCAGCAAGTTGTATTCATTAGTTGGGGAATAGAATAAGTAGGGTACCTAACCATAAAAAAAGGACAAGAAAGATAAGAAATATTAATCAAGCAGTATGTAACCTCAATTTACATCATCTGCCTGCAGAAGCACCCCAACCCAAAACTAATATTTCAGCAATATGAACAAAACCATAATTAAAATCTTCAAAGTCAAACCATGGAGCTTTTTATTTTTAATGTTGCACTTATTTAACTTACAAAACTTTTTTTTTTCCTTTAATGTTTCCAGTGGATTGTTTCAGAATTTAGTTTGGCTCCTACTACACTGGAGTTAACCAAACCAATAGCAGCACAGGAAAGTATTTTAATGTAACAATACACCACCACTTCTAGACCTAATGACAAAATGAAAATCCAAGAACAGCTAAAAAACACCCATGAAGAAATGACAGAGCTTGAAGTCAGCATGAATAATTTCCAAATCATAAATTCACAAAGGGAAGAGAAAAAAAAGTAAGGAGGAGGGGAAAAGGGAAGGTGAGTAGCTCATTCCACCTATCTCAAACACTAAATTTAAGATTCCCATTCACAGGACTCCAGGTGTACATCAACTGAACCACAATTATGGATGCATTAGAAGCTCTGCTTCAGTTGTGTTGAGAGGACAGTGTGTGCCCAATTTGGCAATCATTCTTTTTTACTTTGGCTACATATATATTTGTCACATGCACAGTTGTGCATAATGGAAAACATATATGGTTCACAACAGATCCCCCCTACCTTTTTTTCCTTCCCTAGATTGCTGCCTGTTTTGCTCCTGCAGAATGTCACCATTTGATGGGAGCTCTGTAAACTTATATTGAGTGCCTGAAAACACCCTCTTCTCCTTTCACCCTCAGGACAGCTAAGATCAGCACTTCTGTTAATAGTTTCCAGGTTTGAACTCTGGGGAACTAGGCTACTCCTGAAATTTACTTTTCTTCACAAACAATAAAGCTTGAGAAATACTACAAAATACATTCTTTCAGATTAGCACATCCAGATAGAAACTCTTTTATATCTTTGGCCACTTTGTTTCTTCCTGCCAATATTTAAATTGGAATTTAAGATGCACATGCTGTTAAAAATTTGGAAGTTTTTAAAATAAAGAAAATGGGAAACGTAACATAACAATACATCATTATACACATCCAAGAGAAAAAGCCTGCATGATGGCCAAATATGATATTCTTGCTGGCTTGTCTGGTCTAGTGGTCCTTTGCACTACTGTGCATGTAATACGCACACACGGTATGTCACTGCCCCCTCTGGACTGCATACCCCTTGCAAACAGAAGCCAACCAGAGTCTAGAACATGGGAGGCTTTCAATAAACGTCTACTAAATTAAATTAAAACATCAGTAGCCTCTTTAAATATTAGGGTCTTGCCCAACACCACAATGTATCAGGGAAATGCAAATCAAAAGCAATTTGAGATATCATTTCTCCCTTGTTGGATTGGCTGTTATCAAAAAGATAGAGAATAACAACTGCTGGCAAGGATATGGAGAAAGGGGAACCCTCCTACACTGTTGGTGGGACTGTAAATTCATGCAGCCATTATGGAAAACAGTATGGAAGTTCCTCAGAAACTACAGATAGAACTGCCATATGATCCAGTAATCACACTGCTGGGTATATAACCAAAGGTATGGAAATTATAATGCCGAAGGGATACCTGCACTCCCATGTTTATCACAGTTCTATTTACAAATAGCCAAGAGTTGGTAACAACCTAAATGTCCTTCAGCAGATGACTGGATAAGGAAAATGTGTTATATAAACAATGGAATAATACTATGCCATAAAAAAAGAATGAAATTCTGCCATTAGCAGCAACGTGGATGAACTTAGAGAAAATTATGTTAAGTGAAATAAGCCGGGCACAGAAAGAGAAATACTGCATGTCCTCACTCATGAGTGGGAGCTAAAAAATAAATAAACAAATTAAAGGAAGGTACAACAACCAGAATAATTCATTGAAATTTCAAAAGGAAAGAAGAGAACTGAAGCTACTAGAAATGGGAAGGGGGGATTAGTGAGAAATTGGTAAAGGCCCATAAAGAATTATTACATTGTGTAATGTTGAATATACTAATTATCCTGATTTGAGCATCACATATGCACAAAGGTATTGATATTTAATGCTTTACCCCACAGATACATACAATCAATTATGTTTCAATAAAATGTTTTTTAACAACACCAACAAAAATTAGGTATAACTCCACCTTTCTTTAATATGCTTATTATTGTTTAGCTAGGAATATTTAAGTAGTTATGCATTTCCATCCCTAGAACTGGAATAAAAATAAATGGACGGGGAAGAGAATTCCACAATCAATTCCATCCAACTGACTTTGATCCCTTTTGGTTTCTGGAAGTAGGCAGAGAATTGAGAGCATGCTAGCTCCCTGCTGACCCGCATGCTAGTTTTAATGTTAATAACTACTATGGCAGACATCAAGAAGACCCAAGAAGCACAAAATATTTACAGAACTAAGCAGAGATACTCCTCATTCCTGAGGGGATGTCTCCATATATTTGTATGCTGGATTTATCTCTGAAGCTAAGCTAGATATGGGAGAAAGGGAAATTAGATATCTGAAGAACTATTAACTGGTGAGCTGAAGCTGGAACAACTATAAACAAGCAGAAGAAAACTTAGGTTTTAAAGTGTCTTAAGTGTAACTTAAAACAATGCTTACTACATCCCAAAGTCAGTGCAACTTTCCAGAATGAAACAGGTCTCCCCAAAAAAAACACCTTTTCTGTACCTACCACAAGGAGCTGGTAGGTTAGCTCAGCTGGTTAGAGTGTGGTGTTATAATACCAAGATCAAGCAAGGGTTCAGACCCCCATACTGGCTAGCTGCCAAAAAAAAAAAAAATTCTATACCCACATGTTTTATTTTTAATACAGCACTCTTGGTAAAAAGTTCTTCAAATTTTAGAAGGCAAGAACAAAACTGTGGTTACTAGAGGTGGGAAAGAGGGGGTAGAGAGAAAGGGGAAAGGGTTTAGCAAGAAGTTGGTTAATAGACACAAGGAATGATTATATTTTGTAATGATGAACATGCTAATTATTCTGATTTGATCATCACACATTGTACACAGGTATTGACATTCAACTCTGTACTCCACAAATGTGTATAATCAATTATCAATTATGCTTTACTTTAAAGAAAAGAGTTCTTTAAAGCATAAGAAGCTATAAATAATACTATGCAATGAAAGACTGGATGGCAATTAGAATTTGCAAGTTTGTCATTTTTGCCTTTAAAAAATGTCAGAAATATGATTTCTGTAATGATCTCATTTCCTGAAAGTAATCCAATTGCAGACAAAGGAGCTTTTTTCTAGAAGCAAGGGACGTATAGCTTGAGAAACAGTGATTTATGTTAATACTTAGGATCACATTTAACATTGTTTCTGGAAATATCAAGTTAATTATTGATAAACACCCTGATATAACTACCTAGCTCGATATCTAGGGGCTCAAGTTCTGTTTCTTGGTGACCTTCTGCATCAATAGCTATTCGTATTTTCAGTTGGCTTCTGTCTTAGGTTTTTATTTATTTTAGTTTACATTTTGCCTCCTTCATAATAGAGCACACTACCTACACTGTTCCACAAAGGTTACCCAGCACACATTATAAGCACGTGGCCCCTATGAGACAAATATAGCACACAGGATGTTTGGTATGGCTCCAACAGTGTTTGAAATGTGGGAATTTTTCTAGATATGGATAAATTTTCTAGTTCACAACAGTTCTTACTCCTCTCTAATGTTTTTACCCACACATTTACAATTAACTGCTTAGTCCCTATCGATATGCTTTTGAGTTGGCAAGCCCTAGTGTAGAGCCCGGGCTTCCCCAGATACAAGAAATATTCCTTGTTCCATACTGGGTTTATTCCTTCAGCTTATTTGATTCAGCTTAGAACTAAATATTCACAAACATTCATTCATTCAATGTTTGCTGAGCAGCTTTTGTATGCCAAGTACTGTCCTGGGCACTAGTGACAAGTGACACAGCAGCTTCATCATGCAGCTTCCATTCATATTGGGGATGGGAGGGGACATCGACAAGGAGACAGAGTGACAGGGGATGCTATTTTCAACAGGTTATCAGGAAACATTCTCTCTGACAAGGTGATATCTTAGCAGGCACCTGAATAAAGTGACAGAATGAACCATGCAGATATCTGGCAGAAGAGCTTTCCGAGCAAACACAGGCCTCCTCTTAAAGGAAGTCCATGTTTACAATGGTAAGAGCTTCCTACCTATAGCGCACTCTTGATTTTCTGAGCTGAAGAAAATTGCTAGTGGTTTTCTACTTAATTCTCTCTATGATTTTTACAGTTGGTTTTTTGAACCAAGTAGAAAATAAATCAGTAATTTTCAAACTCTTCTTTCACTATCACAATTTGACGCTTCTCTTATCACTGAGACAATGATAATAGAATTTTGCTACTCTAGAGGAAAATATCTATTGAAAAAAACTCCTCATGGAAAACTTCCTCACTGAAAACCCCAAGATTACTTCAAACAGCAACAACAATGAATAACAAACAATAGCACATTTATGCAAAAAAAACCCATATTCCTTTCACAAGTATTTTTCAAATAGTACAATAAGCAAACATTCTGCTTTTTTTAAAAAAGAATAAGCAACAGCTTTAAATGAGTAATTGAAGAAGGAGAATTTGTGTTTTAAAAAATTTTGATGGGGGGAGAGGGAAGGAGAAAGAGGAGGAATTGGTAAAGGGAAATGAAAGTCAACTATATTGTATGTTGATAAATTATAATAATAAAAATAGAATAAAATAAAATAGTTATTTTAGAATTTTGAAGAGACCTGGGAAATTATTTTCATCAAATCCCTCTTTTGAATAATAAGAAAACTAAAGTCCTGAGGGGTTAGATGGCTCCAAGTTCGAAGAGCCACTTATTGGCCAAGCTGATACCCAAGGTTCCTAATTTTAGACTCGTACTCTTACATTGCATACTGCACATTGTACTAGTAAATTAAAAAATATAAAACTAATATTGAGACTTGTTATTTCCTACGTTATGGGCTAACACCCAATGACTACAAAGAGTTCAACATTTTCTCAGTGTATCCACCATGCCCCCCATCCCATGGGCCTTAGTTACAAGAATATGAAAGCATGTTCTAACAGGAAGACTAACTTTATCAATATTGGCATAGCTGTACCTCTGTCTGCTAAATTTAGTTTGTGAATTTAGTTTGTGATTATGAATGGCTAGATTAATTTAAGACCTTCATGAACGACTTTAAAAGGCATAAATTGAGACTTCTGGATTAGAAAGATGATTTCCAAGAAACAACTCTCATTATGGTAGAAACTAAACCCTGTTCTGAATCTCTGAAGATGGCAACTACGGTAAGGTGGATCCTAATCATTTGCCAATTATCTAAATTTATGTAGAACCACAGGACTGATAATTCTGTTCTGATTCCTAGCCTTGTGGATGTGTGTTATATAATTTTACCACTACAAGAACATTCATTGGTGATTTCTTTGTTCATCTTATTTTTAAGTGAAAAACATGTCTATGAATTAATATCTTAAAATATATTAAAGTCAGTTGTAAAAATAGCAATATAGAAAGAATTTTAAATAGTACTTCAAATTTATTTGATTTTCATGAGTAATGTAAAATAATTTAGTACTTGTTTTGCTTATACTTAAAATGAAATGATTGAATAAAGAGCCCTATTTTAGAATGGGGCCTGGAATTTAAAGGGTGCTTGTTCCAAAAATGCTGGCTCAAAAAAAAAAGAAAAAAAAAGAATACTATTGATTCTGACGCAGTTGCTAAAAGATAGGCCAAGAAAGGAGAAACACTTCTTTTTTCAATTTAAAAAAAAAATGGAGTTCAGATCTGTCTCCATAATTAGTTCTGAGAATGTTCCAGTGGCAACGATATAGCCAGTGAATTTTTTCCCATTTCATATTGTTAATCTTTACATTAATTTTGCTGCTTTTTACTTTCCCTGCTCCTGCTGCTGTAAATTTGAAAAACTTCATTGAGATGTACAAATTTTCAGTCATTGACCAAAGTAGCACTCTTGGAAATATACATTGAATTGTGCATTAAATTTTGGGCTAGAATGTATTTTTAGAATTCTCCTAATTTTTATTTTAACATTAACTTGTACATATTTGTGGGGTACAGTGTGTTTCAATACATGCATATACTGCACCATGATTCACTTTGTACATTGTTTTATCAAGAAAAAAGAACTTTATAATTCAACTAATTTAAAGGTCAAAATATGTCACACTCATTTTCTATTTCAGTCTACCACTGGAATAAAACAGTTTTTTTTAAAGCCAAAAAAAAAAAAAAAGAAAGAAATTATTGATCACCAAAAATTCCTAACACCATTGAAGATGGTTATTAAAATATGTATGTATATTATTGTCAACATAATACTATGTTATTACTCTTTGCATAGTTTCCATTAATGCCACAGATTTTCAAACCATAAGTGTAAGTTTCTATATTGTATATTAATGGAAATGTATCAGTTGTGTCTCTTGGTGTAGATTCAGCTTAGTTCAATGGATATATATCAAGTACCTACTCTATACTGAGATTAGATCATTAAAATACAAAGAAGAACTGACCTTAAGCTCAAGAAGCTTAGATGTAATTTAGAGTTTAAGTCTCACGTCAGATGGCTGACAGTCCTCTACTTGTTTATTTTTTATTTGTATTGTAGTAAAATATCTTCCATCCAGAACTAATCCAACAACAAAGGCCCTGTACCAAGTATGTATTATGAGCCTGTATGAGCCCAATTGCTTGAAGAAAGTGAAACATGCTAAGTTCTGAGGAGGACATTTGCAGGGGAGGGGCTAGCTTGCACATAGTGGGCTCTCAATAAAACTCTGAAAATTGAGCAAATGTAACTCAACTTTTCTATTCCAACCTAGGGCCAAAGGAAGACATTTCCCACAATGAAAACCTCTCCAGTGGTACCAGGAATCTCCATGCTGTGCCCTCCCTGACATATCACACCATTAGGCTCCACACTACAATCATGGCAGGGGAGCCTGGGAGTACAGTGCTGTGGAAGGGAATAGGAAGAGAACAGGATTCTGTGACGTTTCTAGAAGCAATGAAGCCAAAAGTACCTGGCACTTGTCCGAAAGATGCATTTGAAATCAGATATTGCTAATTTGGGAAAGGTCTGAACGTAGATTTTGCAAATATTTATAAGTTTCATGTTAAAAAATTTTAGTGCATAACCTTTATTTTTTGGAAATCTTAAGAAGCAAAACGTCACAATCTGAGCTATAACCTATGCTAGAAATTGAATTGTCAAATATACAACCAATTCTTTTCAATTTCTAAGAGGACAAACTGTAATATTTACAGAAGGTTAGATTAAATAAATAAATGAAATTTAGTTTTGAATATATTCTTAAAAGCAAAAAAATAAATAAATAAACTGAGAAATCTACAGGATCATGTCTTAAATTGAAAAACAGGATGAATGAGAGATGAAATATCCAGTAATGTTCTTTGTCTCCAAAGAACTTTCTTTTGAGGAATTTGTGGTTTGGGTAAATGAGCAAAATTTATCACTCCCAAATAACTGCTGTACTTTATTAAAAATCTATACATCTTTATTTTGATATTTCTAATAGCAACATATAGGAGGAATATGGTTCTATTACATTTATAATAAATCTGAAATAAATCAATATAGTGTACAAGCTATAAAACTTTTTTCTAAATCTAGTAATGGCATTTAGCAAATATCCTTTTTTAGGTCAATGATATGAATATTCAATTAAAATTTTTATAAGGAGATAACACCTAAATGCAACTAGGTGCTTGAACATATATGGACAAGAATTCAGATATAATATAAAATAACATATAAAATAGTAATATAAATATAATATGAAATAATATAAAATAATAAAACTTGTTGGAGTCTACAGTTCCATACTTTGATTTAAAATTGAAGAAGCAGAAACCCAAGTCACTTCCTTCATTAACTTTCACAAGATTACATAGTTTGCTAATGGAATAAAATTCAGCTTTTGCTGATGTTTACCATGAAACTGGGCTACCTCTAATTAGGATACCGGGTTTTTAAATAATAGTGATCTACTGATTAGGCTATACCTTATTCAAAAATAACATCATTTATTTAGACTTTCCAATAAGAATTTTTTTTAAACAAAGTAGGTGTCAGCAGTTTAGGTGAAAAGCAAGATGCTGCCAGAAGGCAAGAAAGGGGAAAACAAAGAAAAATTTAATCTATACCAGTATTTCGACCAAAGCTGGACGTCTCAAAACATTTTTTCATTCAATTCAGACATTCTACTATATTATGATGCCTAATATAATTAGAAGCAATTATGATCAGTTAGTGGAAAATCCTCAGTGTTAATCAAGACAGGATTTTCTTGTGAGTATAGGTTGTTTTATCTAGTAAGCATTGTAGAAGATAAGCTAATTTTGATGTGGGTAGATTGAATTAAAGTCCATAGAGGTTAGCATATTGAAAGGAAAATGAATTACTGTATTTCGGAGGTTGTATACAGTTGTCAGCCCTGGAATCTGTAGCCACAACAAAGACTGAAATGCACAAGGGTGAAAAATCACGATTTTAAATAGAATCTACCAAACCAGCCCTATTGCAATTGATTCTGTTTCTAGCCTCTTTCTGACCTCACTGTTACCCTCAAATCCCACTCAGCTTCCATGCCGAGTTTTTTATTCTACCACTGTTTTCTCTCCACATAGCTTCATTCCAAACCAACATCCATGTCCCACTCATCAACCACTGCTTTAGAAAGCTTCAGGCTGGATGGCCAGGCATGAAGTGCTAGCAGGTGGTGTAGCTGTTAGCCAGCCTTGTGTATCACAAGAGATCTGATGCTATCAAATTCCTTTTCCCCCAAAGACTAAAGAGAGCAAGGCTTTGTGAGCATGCAGGAGGGGGATGAAAACAGTTTGTCTCCTGAGCAGTCAGGCTTTGTCATATTACAAATGAAATCACTTCGGAAATTTAGAGAATTAATATCATAATGAAGACAGGAGTACCCATTAGGGTGGTCTAATGTTGCTCTGGAGAAATGTGATGGATGCCCAGTGGCTGCAAGCCCTTATTTGCAGAGAGTCACCTCTGTAGTTGCCATTATTAGGAAGATGTCTGAAGCAGAGGATCAGACACAACCATTGCAAGATGAGATAGTGTTTGACTGGTTTCCAGGGAACTGAAGGATACAAGCTTAGTTGTACCTGTCACTATGGCTCCAGCATTTTTCCCCCTTAATGTCTTTTTTAGCTGTAGGAAGTTTCTCTTTAAAGATTCAGTGCTTTCCTAATGGCATAAAGTGAGTAATGGGGAACATATAAAAATGTTATATAGATAACAAATGAATTCAGTCTATTTTAAGACAATGTGTGCCAGACCTAAAGAATGATTTTATTTAGCTTCAGTTTTCTCTTGAAAATAAATTTAGCCAAACATTCTGAAATGAACACACCACTGGCATTGCCACGTTCGTTTACCCTTCTATGTAAAACACCCCTGGCTTTTTATGTCAATCTATGTACCTGCCCCAAATACAATCTGCATTTGATGCTCTTTCCTGCACTAAAGCCTAGAATGTGGTACTTCAGGAATCATTGTAAAATGTAATTGAATCATCATTTCTGATACTCAGATCTCTTTCTCTGTTGTACTGCTTTCCAGTGCCATTGGTACGCATAATAAGAAATGGCAATTTTCCAAAACCCCATATCAATTCCAGATTAGACAAAATGGAAGGATAATTTCCCTGAGAAAATGTTGAAAAAATATAAAGAAAAGGAACAGTTAAGCATTGCATGGAAAATTAAGATTTTACCTACTTTTTCTCTGCTTTACAACTTGTCCTTTTGTCTCTCAGATTTGAATTTACATGATTTGTATTTCTTGTTCCTATGTCTGCCATCAACTAAGTATTATCCCTTCCCTGAGATATTTTTTCCTGCACTAAAGGAAAACTGTCTTTTCAAAGACAGTTTTGCAGAGCAGTTCATTCTCTTGATAAATTCAAGTACAATTTTCTTTTTGAGAATACTGAAAAGATGTGATCACCCATATTATGTAAATCTTGGTCACTTATGAATGAGAATAACTCAAGAATTTTTCCCAATGTTTTTTCCCAGCATGAACAAAAACAAAATAGCAAAACTTACTAATCAATTGGAGAACAAACTTGGACTATGGCAGGATTTGTTTTAGTAAATATCCAGGTTCTTACTGTTGAGCTGCCTTTAATTTCCTTCTGTGTTCTGTATTCAAAATCTTTAAGGATAGCCAGCCTAAAGGTCCAATCAAATTTTTCCCATCTAAAATGATGAACTGGAAGCCGGGTTCATAAAAAGCTAACCTGACTGCTATCTCAGTTGTTTCTTGTCCTTTTTGAAGGAGACACAAGTACTTCATTTATAAAGTCTTTTCAATTTTCTATGACAGAAAATTCTATTCATTTGCCAAACACGAAAACTTGCTGATCATCTATATGCATACTTTGCTTATATATTTTGGTACTTTATTATATTTCAAATTTGCATTTAATCACATATCTTATTATTCTTTAACTTTATCATGTCTCCAAGTAATTTTTTCCCCAGCTAGATTTTAATGTCCTTAAGATATGTATTTTCATAGTACCTAATCCAGTTTTGGGCACATGGTGAGGAGGACTCGACAAATACATACTAAGTAAAATCAAACTGATGTAACAAGTAAATAATACGGACTTTTTAAAACTCAGTATTGATAAACAAGTCCTGTGTGTGGAAAGGAATGTATGTGGTCACTGTTCTGTATTGTTTTTAATTTTCTTCCAAACTGATATATACACATTCTGATAAAGAAAGTCATTCTCTCTAAAGTAAATAGAAATGTCCTAATGAAAGTAACGTACCCCACTAGCATTTAGACCCTGAAAACGACAAAAATGATCTTGGACAGAATAGAATCTAATGAAAACAATTACATTAAACATAGCTCTTCTGTGCTCAGTGCTCTATAAGTGAGCAGCAGGCTCTCTCTGTCTAGCTTACAGAAAACAGGAGGTAGCAGTTTGCAAGGAGCAGCGTTTTAATGTGATTGGACTATAACAGACAATCTATTTACAGCATGCTCTGGGGAGCTTATAAACAAATGTTGAGTAATTTCAGCCAGCAGTAATTACCCTTGCAGCTGACAAGGATAGCATGAGACTTTCTCCTTCACCTTCAGCCCAGTCCAGAAGGCAGTGTACACAATGCCACTTCTAATTATTTCTGCATTTCTATGGCTAAAGACCAAAGTATGTTATTAGAGAACATTTTAGAAGCTTTTTAAAAGCTTATTTATTAGGACAATTAAAAGTCATCACTATGACAGCAAATAAAAGGTTCCATTCTCAGGAATGCAGTATCAAATGAGCTTCTGCCCACTTACCTTTAAGGCAATGTGGACTTGTGTTGTCTGTTGTTAAGAACTGAGACTAAGTTTGGTAATAAAAAGAAATAGCATCCAGAATGCATTTGGTTTAATACTGAGATGTGCCTTTTACTCTTTACAATTTTCAAGCAATTTACAGCGTATAAGTGAAATTATTTCTCAAAAGGCACAGAATTTCAAAATGTGTGTGTGTGTGTGTGTGTGTGTTTCTTGATTACAGATGCTGATGGAGATAAAATGCATGTGGTCATACTATCTTTATTTTTCTACCTCTCACAAGAGGCACTGGATTACCCTGGCTGGTTAAAAGATTTTATCTGGAGGGGTCATTCATATTGCATCAGTTTGACATAAGGAAGATGTTAAAAATTCAAAGATCTAAAAATAAACCTTCAGCAGATAAGCTTCTAATGGAGTGCTGAAGGAGTAAAACAATTAAGCAGAGCAATCACCCTGAGCATTTGTAATTAACAATCAAATTACTTCCCAGAAGTGTCCAACAAGAGAACTTTTGTTGAACATTTCTATACGTGCCAAACTACCCCAAAGTAATTGGGGAAATCAGTGAACTGTGGTCTGTGTTGGTTCTCAAACACTATGGCCAGTTTGGCGTTCACTGAACTTCTGTCTGCCTCAGTAAGTTCAGTTCAGATACCAACTATAGAAATTGACAGTGGATATCTGATCCCACAAAGTATATTATTTACATTTTTTGATATGTTACATTACATTACATTCTGTCATGGTGCATTTTATCATCAACGGATAGAATGTTGCATAACCTCATATGACATGATGACAAGTCTCTCTCTCTCTCTCTCTCTCTCTCTCTCTCTGTCTCTGTCTCTGTCTCTCACATACACCACAAAATTTTTAGATCAGAAGATGGATCTAAGGGAAGTTTTTGGATTTGGGCCCTAAAAGGTCCCTAGAAGCCCTCCACTGGTGACATTTACAATCTCACCATTACAATCTAGGCAATAGCATAATATTGCCCTGCACAGTGAGTTCTAAGTTTATTCAATATATATTTTGTCAGCTATTTGTAAATATTTTTAGATGTGTCATTATGATGTACAGTGGACTACGAGAGCACATATTCGGTAATGTAAAACAATAATATGCACAAATTGACCTCCTTGAGAGAAACACCCCCCAAAAATTACAAAGTTTAACAATACACCATTAGATGCATGTCCCTACCACTGCTCTGCACTCATTCCTGAAATGCAGTTGGCAGAGTGACAATAATTTTGTCCTTGTTCTTGAGACTGGCAGGTGTCACTTTGGCCAGTGTGGGATGTGAGTGACAGATATTTTACAGCTGAAGAAATGAGAATGCAGAAATTCAAGAGTACCCCTGGGATTTTCCTGGCCATTTGTGGGCAGTGCAAGGGCAGGGGAGGCTGCTGTGCTAACGCAGGACTGCTTGTTGTTGTGACCGCTGTGGGCAGCTGCCGATTCACGGCATTTTAAGCAATATTTCTATTAACAAGGGTGTGTTTCTGCTTTGACGGAAGCATGCAGAAAGCTGTTCTCTAGGCTGTTCACTATATACCAAACTGCTCTAATTGCTTTCCTGTGCTTTATTCAGAAATCTGGTAAAAGCTGATTTCAGTAGAAAATTGCTTACAGATTTAGCATTTTTGAACATAAGGGTTTCCATACACATTAATATAATTTATCAAAAAGCTGGAAGTTTATTTTTCTCCTCTACACAAAAGTGTCAAATTATTTTAGTTTAAAAAAAAAGGAAAAACTTCTCATTGGAAGGTATTGAAGCAATGATAACAGGAAAGAGTAATAAAACAGAATTCAATGCAGGAGAAAAAATAAAAGTATTTCTCTTTTCTACTTGGACATAATTGGCTCTAGTCTAATTTTAATATAGGCTAAAGAGAAATTAAACATTTAAATTATAAATGTAAAAGGAAAAATAGCTATAAAGCCTCAAACATATTTAAAATATATTTTAAATATGCCTTTTGGATTTATCTTTCCTTGTGAGATTAAAAGGAGTTTAAGCATATAATTATCTAAATATATTATTATGTAAGTTGTAAAGTGTTTACAGATTAAAGAAAAAAGTTAAAACCAGCAAAAAGTCCAAAGATTTTTACAAATGAATATTCTCTAAAATTTACAGACATATGTTTAAAATAGAAAGATAAAAATTACTTCTTTGTAAAATACACTGCAAATGGTATTTTTTTTAATATTGTTTATGGTGTTAAGATGGCAAAGAAAGGAATTTCTTTTGTTTTAGGTCTGAGTCATCCCTGACATTTACATGTTATAAACACAATATTCTTTTTTTATGATTATAATAGCTTTACTAAGACATACCCTTGTCCGTTAAACTTGCAGAACTCAGGGTAGTTTACTCAAAGTAAATGTACGGAGGATAAATTTTTAAAAATCAAAGCTCTTTAGTGTGATTGGTAAAAAGAACGATTATGTACAATATGAATACTAGGTTTTAGTTACAAGGATACTTATCTGCCTTCATTTTCCATTAATTTCCTCCAGACCACTGCCCATATATTGCCTTGCAAAATTAAAATGAAAACCATATGTTGATTTGGGAAAACATGTATTGTCACAGCACATTTCAACATTCACTGAAAGAGTTAACACTAAAAACTTCTCCAAAGAGAAAGAAGATATGTTGATTCGGATTGATATTAGAATATGTTGTTTAATGTTATTTGCCAAATGTTTCAATTTTCAAATAATTACTTATGTTAAATAAACTGAAACATGCATGCAATCAGCATGATATGAAATTAGTACTTTACTATAATTTTAGGAACAGGAATAAAATTTTCTGCTGAATGGAATAAAACCTCTCCATAAAAGCCAATAATGTACTGAAAAACGTACAGTCACAATTACTTTTTTCCCTACTTAGTAATGCAAAGATAAATTGTTCTCCTTTGGAAATCAAATATTTTCCTAACCGCTGTGTTTCTTTAATTAAACTGTATTCTTTATAGTGATCAAATATAATTAGCAGTAACAAGTATTTAATGAAAACAAACTGCTACTCCCAAACCTTTACTACATGTTTTGTTTAAATCCCACAGATGCTCCAAGGATTATTGTCTCCAACACAAGTATAAAAGTATGCCCCCTCCCCACTCTTCTCACCCTTATTTGCCAGGAACATTTTAAACAAAAATAAAAACAACAACAAAAACTTCTGTAATTCCAAGGACTTTAGTTCACACTCAAATCTTGATCCTCAACTCAAGGCATCACTTCCAAAGAAGCTTAACACTTAGCTGTTCAAATATTTTATAGATTTGTTCTTTAAAAATCTCATTTGATATCATAATAAAGCATTACCCTGGTACCTTTGATTATTAGTAAGTGACCAAAATAAGAAGAAAAGTGCCCATGCTGGACTCATTGACAGCTAGGTGATATAGCAAGTCTACTGTAATTAATTGTGAGTGAAAGGGGGTTTGGTTGGGCAGCCTCGTAAAACTTTTCCCACATGGCTGAACCCCACGGTCAGGAGATGTTAGGCAACATTAAGTGCCTGCACATTTCTGCAAGGCTCTAGAGGAACAGCTAGGCACTCAGGCTCCAATCCTAAAAACCCTGGGACATAAGACATCGGCATCTATCTTTCATCTAAGCTGAGATTTGGAGTAGGTTCAGACCACAGAGGCTCCTTAATTCTCACTAATTCATTTGCTTTCCTGATTCACTTGGCTTGGGATAACCTGAGAATGATAATGAACCTGTGAGGGGAGCTCTTAGTCCCCTGCCTTTGAATGTGCTTGGCATGGATCGAGGGCTTTCTGTGAATCTTGCAAGAGGAAAAGAATCTTATTAGCACTGATTGCTAGTCATGAGGTTTCCTCTAAAAATTGCTCTTATGTTTTAACCCTTGCTTGCTTTCTGCAAAGCAGAGAAGTGGGAGAAAAAAAAAAGTTAGGTTATTTATACAAATGACGTACATTTCTAGAAGCTGGGGTAATATTTTAGGAGTATGATTTAAACCAAATCCTAGCAGCCAGCTTTTTCTTGGTCTCTAAAAAGCAACGTCAGTGTTTTGCACTCTTTTCTGCAACTGATTCTAAGTTCTTTTTCATTTCCCATAGACAGACATACTCTTGTACCAGAGATGTGGGGTTTTTCAAAAGAACATGCTAAGTCTCTTTTCAAGAAAATCATTTTCAGACTTAATTTACACAAGAGTTGTCAAGTTCACAGACGTTTCCTGTGGTTTTGGAATTCTGTTGATTTGGCACTTTTGCTTTTACAATTAGTGTGTTGTGGACCTTTAACTTCTATCCAGGTAAGAATTTGTGCTTGAGATGAAAAAGTCAATAAATGAACTGGGTAAAGTAGTGTATTTTAGTGAAGCAATAAAATGGGCAATTTGTGTCTACTAGTGTAGCCAAAGGTGATCATTCTTTAGATTTTGAGATACTAAACTACTGACCAAATTATTCCCTTGTTCAGTTGTTCAGTGCTTTCATATGTTCAGTTGCACAGACCCTCCCATGCACATGCTAACTGAAAGTTTATGCAGCAGCTGTGATGAAATAGACGCACCAAGGGGCAGAAGAAAGCTTGACTCAAAAATTTAAAAGGGACCTTGGTGGCAGGGCAAAGTGCTAACATTCTGGTACTTTACAAAAGGTACATGACCTCTGATGTCATGTGCTTATCTCCCATTTGGGGACTCTCTTACCAAGATTTAAAATTTCCTCCACAATTTAAGTGACCAGAGCAGTTGTAGCATCCATATGTAACTTTAGAAAATTTGTAGCATAGGTAGCAGGCTGCAAACCTAAGCCATAAGTCATCACCATTGATGGCAGGGAAGAGCCTTAGAGCTCTTCCGGTCCAACTCCCAGGAATTTTAAAGATGACAAAACTGAGGATGAGAAAGTTTGGGAGATTTGTCCAAGGTCAAATAGCTATTTAGTGATAGAACTAGGAAAAGAGCTCAGTATTCAGATCCTAAGTCCAGTGTTCTGTCTGAGACAATGTACAAAGAATGCTAGAATATTAATACAAACTGTTTTGACATTAAATTGCACATGTTCAAAGGCTTAATGCTAATGGAAAGTATTTCAAGAGGTAATCTGTCCTCCTAAGCCCCACCATTGCTCCTCTCCATTGACTTTCTATGGCCTGACACCATTACCTCTGTTTTAATTTTGACTCTTTCCAAGGACATCCCCTTTTATTTCTTCCCAGCCAGAGTACATCTCCACTTATTAAGTAAGTTGACATCAGAGATCAAATTTCCAACCATTTTTTTTCTCCATTATCTCACACTATTTCCCTGTCCTCACTTTTTGTCTTTGAGACTGTCCTTATTTATGGCCAACACTGAGCAAATCTTTACTGGAATAACAATTTACGTACAATGTATTTATAATCATATGAAATCACTTGTTTGGTACAATTTTATAACATATGTGGCTACAAAGATATGCAATATGAAAAACATAAATGCTTTCATCAAGGAAACATGGTCATTGCAAGGAATATAGAACAGTGAATAAGAACATGGGTTTGGGAGCCTACAAATCTGGGTTTAAATCTCTAGCTCCAATACTTACTATGACCTGAAGCAAAGTATTTAATCTCCCCAAGTCTCAATTTTCTCTCTTATAATACATGATGCTTGTAAAGTCTTGCCCCAATACTTGACATATAATAGACTCTCAATAAATGTTAGCTATTGGTTCTTTTGGTTGTTGTTGTTGTTATTATTATTGATGGCATCGCTATTATACTGGTATATAAATAATAAAAGAAAAGATGGATGGATGAAGCATCGTAAAGCTAAAATAACTCTGAATTGAATGGATTTGGGGGCTGTACTAGAGAAAAGGAGGGAAATAAAGATGAAATGTCACTTCAAGCATTCCAGCTTGAGAGACAGAAAGTGATGACATTACTTGTCATATTCTGAAGGGGTGAATCTTGAAAGCAGGTTGAAGTGAAGTAGCTTTGATAATTGTGTATTTGTGTCAGGTGAGGGCAACAGAGAGCTATCCAGGCTGACAACCCTAGAGTCCTGATAAACCATGAACTTGGTTATCAATCCCTATTGGAAGCAGAGAAGCCAGTTTGAGCCAAAGAGAGAGACAAGAATGGACTCAAGTTAGGACCCGGAACATCTGTTAAGCCCAGAAGAAAGTCAAGGGTAGAATCTGGGAACAAGCCAACTCCCTAAGCAAGAAAAATGAGAAAAGCCTAAAGTAGAGCTAGAGCAGAGTCAGAACAGGTAATAATTACAAAGCACAGTTATGTAGGAGAGAGAGAAAAGATAGCTAAAAATATATAAATTAAAATTTTTTTGGTCGTAAGAAGGATTCAAGTATAGAGACAATTGAAAGTTAGACTGTGACAGGGAATAAGAAAATGCGTGTCAGATATCTTCGATCAATCAAGTAAGAGACAAAAGTATCGACTGTGAGATGTCTTGAAGTGGATCTGGGGGCCTGAAAAGTGTGGGTAGATAAATGAATGAATGAATAAATGACACAGAAAATCTAGAGGTACACTATGGTTTGTGGGGGAGAGGGGAAGATACACCGAATAGACAGAATCTCATTATTAAGTGAAATTTAAGGTATTGAACAACCCCAGTAGGTGCTGAAAGTTGATGGGTCAGAGCTGTTATAAACTGACCCTTCTAGGTCCATCACAGACCATCTAGTATATGAATTGTACTGTAGACCCTGTGGGAGACAGACATGTTGATTATGTAAGAAACATCAATCTTGCTTTTCTGAGATGTCGTATTTAATCCTTTGTACTATGCATTGAAACCAGGACAATTAAAAACTCTGTAACAGCCTTCCTCTTCCACCACAGGCAGAGTAAATAGCCAGTGTATTACATAGGCAGAATATAGCAGACTTTATCAGTGTCCCTAAATTCTACTGCTAAAACAAAAGCCTTTTGGTAAATCTAAATTTATTAGGAAAAAAATAAAGTTTTACAGAACTCAAACTGTGAGCATTTAAAAAATCTTGACAGGAATGAATAGTAGATTTGATAATAACGTTTAGGGGCAGGAAAACCTGGATAACGTATAAACTAAGCAATTAAAAAGATGAGATGGCGTGGGTGGGGTGACGGTGGAAATTTGTTTCCTTTTTCTTTTATCTTTAAAAATATATGGTAAATCAACTTACCTTTATTGGCAGAGTATTATCGAGCAACTTGGTCAACATTCAAAGTATATACTAGAACCGATAAGACAAAAAAGCCCTTTTATCAGTCTATAACAATGACAATGAGTTGCTCTAAAATTCAAATCTAATTTTATGAAAAAAAAAATTTTTTTCTAAGTATTGATGCCATTTATTCTGAATCAATTTTGGTTTCATAAAATTCTGTTAACTGAAATTCTGGAGACATCCATGAATTCAGAGTTTTTCCACAAGCATCTCTATAGAGGCACATGTTGATTTAGAAAGTGACTACATGACAGTAAAACAACAAATCAATTCAGTGAAAAAAAATCGATTGATTCAATAAAAACATCAAACAGGCTGTTTGCTGTCATGAAGATCAAACTACTGTTTGAAAGAACTTTTACTTTTTAATCAATGGTATTGATGTCCGTAAACACTGTCTAAGTTTACCAGCCTGTGTTCATCGTACAAAAGAGGACCTGGTTGCTAATTGTTAAGTAATTTCAGCAAGAGAGCACATAGGAAAACCTAAACTTCAGGCCAAGATTTCAACTTCTACTTTGCAACTCTTTCCGTGTCTAATTTATTTCTTATTAATCTCCTTCGGAAAGAAATTTTTCTAATGCAGTGACATTAATTGTGCAACACACAATACCTTAGGCAAAATTGCTATCATACTGAACAGCGTCTTATGTGTTTATTCTTAAAAGGAAGGTGGTAAGTTTTAACCTTCCCGTCTTTATATACGTCTTTCATCTTTCTTGGCTGATGTCTCTGGAATTTGTAACATATCCATCATTATCTAACTGCCAACTGTTTTCAGAGGAGCTGTTGCTTTAAGCTCATTATTTCTTCTGATTGGAGAATCTGCAGAGCCTCTTTCTACAGCATGCAGCAGCCAGCATGGTACATGCGTATAGATGAATGGTCAGGTTTGTCCTTCAGAGTGTCTTTGTACCCAGCCTTACCCCAGAACTGCAGCATGTAATGAGCAGCAAATGCATACTCATGTGCCTTAAAAGTGTACAGTGAGAACTGTAAAAAAATTGCTAAAATAAAGACCATATCTGTAAATAAGCTGTTAGTATAACCACATAGTTCCACAGAGTTTCATACTTACCTAAGAGTAAGATTATCACAACTCACCTATAATTAGTTTCCATAAAACTTCCTTGAAGTCAAGCATGCTTGATTGGGCAGTTGCCTTTTAGAAGAGTTACATGAGCTACACTTTGGGAGATTTCAAACTAAATCTGAAAGTAGATGATGAAAGTGCCAACATGCAGATTGTGGGGAAAGTAGGCAAAGACTCTATGAATGCCATTAGTTTAAAGGGCTGTGCAAGCATATCCACAAGACACTGAGTTACAATCAGAAAAAGATGTGTGTTCCACGTTTCCTTCTATAACTCATTATTTAACAACCTAAGTTAACAGGTATAGATGCTCCAGAGCTTCAGAAAGCAATTTTCAGAATTTTTAAATTGAATCATGCTTAGAAATACTGAAATGTAAAACTTACTATCTATACTGATATCAAAAGTCTATTTTGGGACATGAGATAACGGATAGTGGATCTGCAAATAATTGCTAGGTAACCAAAATAAAGCTTTTCTCTCTCTCTCTCTCTTTTTCCTTTAACATAGATCAAAGCAAATATATGTAACACTCCACCGTGATCAGACCTGGTCTTGTATATTATGTGCTGTTATTGTTTTTGTTAAAGCAAAAAAAAAAAAAAAAAAAAAGCCAAGAGGATTAGTTATCTCAGCTGTTAATATCTGAGTTACAGAAACACAGCTGGAAAATCATGGTTTCCTCCCCTTCGACAGTCTTTCCCATAGCTAAAATCAGCATGGCTCTATTGAGGTCTAAAAGACAAAGATGTATTGTCACTGACTCCTGCCATGCTAACACTCAAGAGTGCCACCTTTAGTGATCTAGAGTCATTTTGTATCTTCAAGCATTGATAAAAATTATTTATGCTCACATGAGAGGATTAAAGTAATTGTTATGAGAAATATGAATCCTCACCATGTGACTTCAGTAAGAATATTAAGAGATATAACACATCAAATAAACAAAGGCATTATACCCTAGGCCATAGGACATTGAAGTATCAGAGAGAACAATCAGAAAATAACTATTTTTAAACTCCCAGCAGGAGCATGTGCTGCTGCTGCTGCTGATGGTTACATACATCTCAGATTTGAAAGATGGAAGCTGCTCTAATATTTCAGATTTTGTCACAATATATCATTCTATTTTAAAAATAGATCAGTGGAAGATGCTCTTCCTTTGAAGATATTTCTGTGCTGCTTTATACGCAAATTTTTTTGTGGATTCTATTTATCCTCTGACCAATTCTTTTTAAGTCTAAAAGTAAGGATTGTCCCAATTTTCTAGGGTCCTATGAAAGAAAGAACAAGCTATAGTAGTTCAGCAACTTCATACCATCTTTCTATGAAATTAAAAGGCCCTAGACCAACTAAAAGTTTTGATTGTAGAAAATACCACTGATCAACCATCTTGTTTAGATGCTATATGAAGTAATGAGCAGTTGAGGATATGTTGGAAAAATCCTTATAAATATGAATCATTAAGATGATATCTACGTTTTACATTTTTAATTAAAAATTCTGAGATAATTATAAATTCACATTCACATGCATTTGTAAGAAATCATACAGAAAGATAATCCTATTCCCGTATACACTTTGCCCCAGTTTTCCCCAAAGGCAACATTTTACAAAACTATAGCATTATATCACAATCACAGTATTGACATTAATACAATCCACTTATCTTATATGGATCTCTGCAGTCTTACTTGTACTCATTTGTGTGTAATTTTATGTTGGAAAGTTTTCAATATTCCAAAAGTAGAAACCATTTTAAACTTTGCCTAACTTGAAGCTAACTATCTCCCTGGTTCTGTAAAATTAGCTAGTTAAAGTGTTTGACCAAATTTGATTTCAAGAGCTGATCTGCCACATGACAGTTATGGTAGCATATTCTAAGACCAAGACAGATGTTAAACAAGAAGACATAAAAGCTTGCAATCAACATCAGTTACTCTAACTCCCATCCCCATCAACAAGAAACTGGTTACTTTGAGGAACACTAAAAATAATATGAGACAGATCTTTTAGTTCACTGCTGTGTACAGCAATGGGTTGATTTTTGTCATTATTTTTATTGAGTGCCCTCTGGGTACATAGTGAAAGGAAACGAAATATGAGTGAAAGGAAATACACTTTTATGGATAGAGACATATAGTGATACAGAAATATAGTTTTTAAGGATGACCCAAAGTCTTGAATTCTTAGCCGAATCCTATTGCAGACCTCGTGAATATAATCCCCAAATAGCAATTTTTATTTTCTCCTTCAGTTTTTTCACCTGTGAGTTAAAAACTCTGGGGTATGATGAAACACAAAGTATTAACACAGTCAAATTTGAAAGAATCACTCAGTTTAGTTTTCTCCTTTGCTTTTGAGAGAATACTCTATCCTCAGTCATAATTAGTAGTATAACCTAGCATTTAAATATTTACTATATGCCATCTTCTATACTTAGCCCTGTAAGAGTTATGTGCTACCTAACTTAACTACTACTATACCCCAAAGAAATCTAAGAGTTAGAGACTATTTCCCCCATTTTACAGATGGCAAAACTGAAGCTCGGATAATGTAATTTACCCAAAGCCATGCAACTAACTGGTAATTGGCAAACCTGAATTTGGAGTTACAGTTTCCTACCATAATACCCATACCTTCCTCTTACTCCCTACATTATACATAATGCCTCCGTTTCTATAGTCTGTGTGTTCTCTTGTACATTGAGTCAAAAGAAAAAAATGACTTCCAGGATCTATGGTTCTCTTCTGTGGCCAGCCACTGAGATTTCCCTGTATTGCAAAAGTGCTACACAGTGACCTGAGAGAGTTAATAATATGAAAGGAACCTCCTTGACCACCATTCCCCACTCCTACCCAGAAAAATAAGATAAGTCTAGAAAAAAGAGCAAAACAAACACTAAAACGTAAAAATGATGTTTCTCAAGAGTGACTCATAACACACCATTTTGAACCAAAGTAACAGTTCCAGTGCCAATTAAAAAATCAGACAAAAAAACCCCTTAATAGGTGATAAGTCATTTGCACACCATTTGCACACCACTTTATAACCGGTAGCAAGAGTGAAAGCAGAGTCTTTTACCAGTAAAAGACCTGAGGGGAACAGAACAGTAGACACATACGTATCCTACACTTCAATCCAGAAGCACTGAATTTATGAATCCTTGGAGGCCTTTTGAAAGCTAGAAGAAGAATCTGGGCTGGTAGTCTTCAGAGGATATGGTACAAAGAACAAAGCCCTGATGGCATCAAATCCCAGGGACCCCACACCCCTAAGAGGTTGTAATAACTCTCAGGAGAGATACCACAGTATCAAATGGATCTCTCTGGGCACACACATAGAAATATCTTCATTCCTAAGTCATCAAAATTCCTGCCTAATGGGCCGGCCCGGTGGCGCACTGCTACAGTGCGCAGCTTGGGAGCGCAGCAGAGCTCCCACCGAGGGTTCGGATCCCACACACAGACCGGTTCCCGCTCACTGGCTGAGCGAGGTGTGGGCGCAGCACCGAGGGTTGCGATCCCGTTACCAGTCCCGGTCCGGTATGGGCGCGACACTGAGGGCTGCGATCCGTTGCCGGACACGAAAAAAGACAAAAAAAAAAAAAAATTCCTGCCTAAGACTCTTTATTATAAAAGACGGTAAGTGCACTTCTGTCAGACTCATGGACTGGTGGCCTGAAGCCTGCAATACTGAGAGTAAGGAGTCATGCAGCATGGGATGTTTGATGAGTGATTCCACAGCAAACTGCACCTCATAGTCAGAGCCTGCTGGCATGCACACCCCACTGTACAGAGAAACAGATGGGGATGATGGAGCTGGGGCTGGCTTCCAGTGCAGGTGAGGTGCTGGAAAGGTGGCTTGTTAATAACACTGCTGCTCCCAGCAACTTCTTGTCAGCAGTCAAAGTTTCAGGATCATGGACTGTTGCTTCTTGAAAAGTGCTTCAGGATTGACATAATTCCTAGTGTAATTCTGGCGTAACCCAATAAAAAAATAAGAAAAGTCTTATAGCCCTCTGAAGGGCTATGATAAGGATAGTGTTGTGAAGTGACTAACATTTGATGATATTTTACATGTGATCTTGCAATATTCATACTGTTCCAAGAATCAGATTTTTAGAGTTAATATTCACATTAACCATGCCTTTTTTCCCTTTAATTTTCAGCAAAAGTAAACAATCCAAAAATGCTTTTGTTTTGAGATCTTTTTCTAAAAAAGATTTTCAATGGATGCTGAAAAATTATTTTTAATGTGAGAATAACCATGTAGCTTATTGTAGGAGGAGTTCATTTTCAGACAAGGTATCAGGCCAGAGTACTGAAATTTCTACACAAGGTCAGGTGATCTTTACTAAAAATATGATAAATGCAAAACCAAAAAGGAAGATTAATTTGAGCATTGTTGGAATTTGACAATGTAATTACACACTAGCTTTTTTCCCTCACACTGTCTGTACTCTTACAAAATGATGATATTCTTTTCTATTCAAAAAATACAAATCATAATAAACATTCTAAATGTCTTCCTGGAATAAGACATAATGAATAAATGTCTTACTAAGACATTTCTTACTAAGAAAGTTCAGAATTGACAATGAATATGACAATAATTTGAAATTATTTTCTTGATCCCACAAAATGGACAAGGCTTAGAATTTCTAGAATTGTACAAAATGAAGATTCTTTTTGTTAAAAATTAGATGTTGGTACACATGTATTGATATATGAGAAATTGTATTCCATGGTTTCCCTCTTTTTGCCCCTTCCCCCCTCCATGCTTTCCTCTTTCTATTATAATGAACTCTTACAAATGGGTATTGCTAAAATAATGCCTGGTAGAAGTACATTAATATCCTTAAGGAACAGGAAAACCTTACCTTCGTAATGCTTGAGACTATGTAAAAACAACAATAAGTACTTATAATTTTGGTGGAGGGTTCATATAGGTTAACCACATACTGACATGTAAGTGTTCCGCTCTAACCAAATGAGTCAGTCATTCAAAAATAATATTGTATTATCTAAACTCATGCCATCTTTATGATGTTAAAAAAAATGGTTGGGGGAAAGGCAGGAAGGGTATATACTGCATTAGTCCAAAAATCACCAAGGAAAACGCTTCCAATTGAACTAGGTAGTTGAACATGAATTAAACCATGAGGTGAAATTAAAAGCCACAGTATATATACATACGGATTTTTACTTTCTTGAAGATTGCCTCATCTCAGAAAAGTTTAGCTCCAGTAGACCCAGTAGAATATGATTGCTATTAAAGCTAGAGAAGACAGACATGTACCTGATTTGATTGTTATAAATATATCTTTCCTAACTGCTTTGACAATGGACAATGATTCTAAAGACCTGAGTTCGAGTCCCTCTTTTATCCCATTATACATGTATAACCTGGAGTTGTTTGTTAAGCTCTAACCTCACCCTTAAAAGTTTTGAGATCGGGCCAGCCCGGTGGCGCACTGGAGAGTGCGCCGCTTGGGAGTGCAGCGGCGCTCCCACCGAGGGTTCGGATCCCATGTGGAGACTGGTTCCCACTCACTGGCTGAGCGCGGTGCGGGCGCAACACCGAGGGTTGCGATCCCGTTGCCGGTCCCCAGAACGGGTGTGACACCGAGAGTTGCGATCCCATTACCGGTCAGTAAAAAAGACAAAAAGGAAAAAAAAAAAAAGTTTTGAGATCATTGGAAGGATAAAGTGAGATAACGGAAATTACCTATCTTTGAAACCTGTAAAGCACTACTGTTTTAGTCTGTTTCTGTTGCTTATAAAATAATATTTGAAACTGGGTGATTTACAAAGAAAATGGAATTTATTGCTTACAGTTTCTGAGGCTGGGAAGTCCAAAGTACAGGAAACAGCTGGTGAAGGTCTTGGTGGTGGCTTTAGTGATCACAGAGTATCACATTGCAAAATGGCAGAGCAGAGACAAAGCAGAGAGACTCTCTGTCTCTTCTTTTAAAGCTCTCAGAACCATGCTCCTGACCACCATTTTTTTTTTAAATTTTAACTTCTGTATATGCATTATAGTCGATTTTCGTCCATTCACTACAGCATGGTCCTACAATCTAATCACCTCTTAAGAGCTTCACCTTTCAATTACCGTAATAGGATTTCCAACCTTCTTAACAGTCACAGTGGGGGCTAACTTTCTAATACATAAAACTTAGGGGATACAATTGAAGCTTCGGTGAGTTTTGCGGGGACATAATTCAATCCACTACAATTACATATATAAAGATTGCTTATTGTTACAATTAATATCCAGATGTAGGATTAAGGCATTTGTCCATAGACAAAAAATAAATTTACATGATAATATTAACACTTTATTCTATCAGTATTAATGGGGGTAGTTCATTACAACCTGCAGGAATGATTCAATTTTATTAAAGTAATATTGGCTGAACACTTCTATGTACTGGGTATTACAGTAGGCAAGTAAATATATAGATAGCACTTAATCAACATGCTAAACCTATGAGATGGTATTGTTATCCCCATTTTACAGATTAAAATACCAGGGTTCTGAGAGGCTTGGAGTTTGCTCAAAGGTACTTACCTTGTAGATTTTAACAGGACATGTCTACAGCTGAAGGCACTACCAGAAAGAAACAAAATTATACTGGATATCTAAAATCAGTTTACATGCTTTGACCAATACAAGAGCAATGAGATGACAATGGGACAGCGTATTTTAAAATTGATTCTGTCCTACTTCGGGTATAGGAAATACAAGAGAAACATTGTTTCCATCCCCAGCCCTACTTAAAAATTGATGCTGGTACACAAAGTCACCTCCTAAGAACCAGATAGGATCACTAGGAAAAAAATTCTCCGTAAACTATAGTCATGCCCCATGCTAGATATTTTCTGGGGGTGACTACAGCCAGAGTCTGTGGTATCTGTATGGCATGCTTTGGAAGCACAAGGCTTACAATCTAAAGATTAAAAAAAATGCAAAACTTAAGTAAACATAACGTGCTAGGGCATTTTATCAAGCTGTAAGACAAAGAGACTTCTTTTTTAAAAGAAAAAATGTTGACATATTTTTTCTCTTCCACTTAATCTTTGTCTTTCAGTGGCAGGGGAAGGTGAAGTGAGAGAAAGTCGTGAAAGGAAGCAGCCAGAGTCTGTCTCTCCAATATTGCTGCTAATCTTCTCCCTGCTGCAAGCCCTGCCACTCGGCAGAATCCAAGGGGCTGGAGCAAGTGTTATGGAGAGCAAGGCAAGGGGGAAGAGAAGGAAGAGAGAAGGAAGAAACTGATATTGTCATTGGGGGAGAGCAGAGAAGCAACACTTTGTTTGTAGCAGCAGAATTCTCAATGCACTCCAAAAAATCCCGAATTTAGTGTTGAATTCTTTTTATGTATGTATGTATGTATGTATGCATGTATGTATCTATCTATCTATCTTCTATCATCTATCATCCATCTTCCAATTGTGTATACTCATATATTTATAAATTATAAGCAACTTTTCATTGAGGTCATTTGGGCCTGTTATTATTCTTTACATTTAAACATTTCATCCCAAACTAGTTAGGTACACATCCATAAACATGCAATAGACACACATTGACACACGCTGTAGATGATAAATGAATCTGATAAATCTATTTATAAATAGTTATCGATCTACTGCTCTTTGCAGTGTTGCCACTTCACACAGTAGATCCAAATGATCTATTTTGCTTCTGGACCTTTGGTTTAGCTGAAAGATGACTAAAATTTTGTGTTGCTAGAAGGTGGCCTGTTAGTTCTTTGCCCTGAGGACACTGAAGAATAGGAGATGAACACCTAGGTGAGCTAGAATCATACTCTCATTTGGAGGCAGGCTGCTCATTCCCCATTCATCTGCAAGGCTCTCTTCTAGGATAAATCATCAGACAGGAATATTTACTATGGAAGAACAGCCCAGCAAGTAATATGCACAGCCAGTAAGCTGCCAGCTTGTTGACAGCAAGTGTAGTGGATTTCATACTCTATGGGAACGTCAGCATCCAAAGAGTTCAAACAGAAGCCCTAGCAAAGAAAAACTCTAAGATAGTAATTTTGCCTGTCAAGAATGCTACGGTCAGATGGATTTAGCAATGGCCTGACTCATCCAGACTCTAAAGAAGATTTTGAAAGGATAGAAAAATCAGCCGGTATTCGTTTTTCAGCCATTTCCAGCCATTCCTACCCACCAGAAACCACAGCCTTAAAATCAGGAAGGAGTTAGCAGCAGAACAAAGGGTCACAGGAAGAGAAATTACCATGTGGTAGGGGCAGCCTTTATACCTGGAGCTCTACTCACTTCAAGTAAGCTGTCTTCACTTCAAACTGGAATCATCCTGCTCCTCTGAATACTCCTTATGGCAGGCAAATCCACTTTCACCTAAGCTCACATCATATTCCTCTGTGGATTTTTATATAATGCATAGATTTCTAGAAACTGCTTTTCTCTAAAAGGGGTAAAAATAGACAAGCAAAGTCTTCCAAATGAGAAGAAAAGAGATATTTGCCCTGCATGAAAACCTATGTTCACTTCACAAATACACAAAATACCCTTACTTTCTCTCAGTGCTTTGATCTTACTTGAGAGAGAGTTTAAAGTGTTTGAATTATAAAAAAACACTAATCAAAATGAGGTGAAGAGCCTTTCTTTCCTAGTTACTACTGACTTGAAGCTTTTACTTTACTATGATTAACAAATAAGAATGCCTCTTTAACAGCATTAAATTGGATTGTTTCCCTCATAGAGAAACTGTCATATGGATGTCAAATTAGCTGACTGTCCTAGACTCTTTATGTAGAGTGTCTGCCTTAATCAAATCAACCAAGTTCTGCAAACGTGATCCATCTATTTGAACATGGAGATCATTTTCTTACATAGTAACTAGAATATAATCCTGTAGTTGTTATAAGGCATTGCCAGTATGTCATATATATATACATATATATGTTAGTGAGCCTTTTGAGATGGTATCCAGTTCTTAGGCTTCAGGTTCTGTCATTTGTACGTTATAAACTAGACTGCCTCAGTTTTTGCTATTTGAGCTTAGGGAAATCAATTAATCAATCTAGGATAGATTACACTCTTCGCAATCTTTGCTGTGAACTAATGGATATGAAGCAATATAATTCTTGCCATATAATATAAACTTAAAAAAATACTAACCTCCCAATTGCTCTTGTCAGATCACTGACATTGACACTCCCCTTGGAGACATCTGGAAACTTTTCCTTTTTCTGTTATAACCTGGGCTCTTTGCTCTCCTTCTGCTTCTGTGTCCACCCATTCTTATTCTTCTGCACACATTTTTCTTCCTCCCCTGACTCTTTAGAGGTGGACATTCTCTTAAGTTTCTGATCTCAGAACATTTCTTCTTTTACAATACATTCTAGACTCAGACTACCTCATTTACTCCTAAAGGTTTGCATTTCTATCTCATCACTTTACTGTACGACCTTGCCTCATAATTCTCAGAGGAAAGAAGAAGCCATAAGGCAGAGATGCCTTCACCTGCCCACCATCAAATCTCTAAACCCACCTGTGCTTGCATCTCCTTGTCCTCACTGTTTCATTTCTTTTACAGCATAGGTTGTACCCTACCTGCAAAAACAAAGGCCAGTTCCTCCACCTTTACTCCAGATCTCATCAGCTTCAGCCTTCTCCAGGACTTTATTACATCTGTTTTCATCTCTTTTCCTACTTAACCTCTCCCTTTCTACTGAATTCTTATTCTAGGTATTCAAATATGTTTAACAGTTCCTGTATTAAAAACCAAGTACAACAATAAGAAAGCCTTCCTTTCCCCTCACATCTCCTTTCAGCTACTGCTTTATTAATACCTTTCTCTCCTTTACAATCAAGCTTCTGGAAAGCATTGCCTATTTGCATGTCTTCTCCACTTTCCCATCGCCCATTCACTCTTCAACATGATCTAATCTGACTTCAGGCCCTACCACATCACAACTATTTTCATCAGGGTTGATATGCATGATATTATATCTAATGGGTATTATTCTGTGATCATCTTTCTTGACTTATCAGAATTATGTGAAATACTGGTCTACATCACTTAACTTCCATGACACCAGACTCTCTTGGTTTTCCTTATACTCTTCTAGATAATTCTAAGTCCACTTTGGCTGGTATTACCTTGCCTTCTACCCTATCTGTAAATGTTAATGTTTTATAAGTCTTGGTTCAGATATCTCTTTTCATTATTGCATCTTGTCATAACAATCTGACTAATTGGCATGGCTTTAAATACCTCTTGTATGATATATCTATATGTGTGTGTGCATATATTTCTAAATATATATCTTCATAACTGCCCGTATCCTGTATTCTGAGCTTCAGAAACCTGATAAGCTAGACACATATTATCTTCAATTGGAATTGTTATAGGCACCTTAAACGTATATCTACAAAAACTGAGCTCTAAATATTCTTAAATTCTCCCAGTCTGGGGCAATGGCATATCCATCTATGTAGTTGAGATTGGAAATAGTCCACTAATTTGCTTTTGTCAATTGTTCTTACAAAAAGCCTGGAAGTCATCTTTCATTCCTCTTTCTCTCTCACTTTCCATCTATGATTCACCACCAAATTTTTCAGCTCTACCTCTACACTTCCTCTCCACTACCACCATGCTAGTCTAATCCCTATCACTGCTCACTGGTATTAATGATATAATCTCCTAAATAAGCTCGGACCTTTTTTGATCCCTATAATCCATCTCACTTCCTAATAGCCACAATAAAATGCAGCTCTAACTATACCACTTTTCCATTTAAAATTAATCTATAATTTGTTACTGCTTTAAAATAAATTCTAAAATCCTTAGCATGGTTTAAAAAGTCTTGTATGATCTGGTCTGTGACTCCCTTTACAATTTTATCTCAGAGCTTGTCTCCTTTTTATTCTCTAAGCTTCAGGCATTCTTATCTTCTTTAGCTCCATGAGCACTGACGTGTGTTAGGGCTCAGAAAACAGTACCCCAAAGTATGGCACTTTGATATGTTGAACTAAAGAAGCAGCTTCGCGTTGTCTCTGACCTTCGCCACCCCCACCACCTCCTGTCTCTCAATTCTCTGTCTCTCTCAAAGCACATGATGAGGCTGTTCTCTGAAGTTTCCTTATCTAAGTAGAAAATGGACCCACTAAAGAGGAACAAAATTGTCTTCAGTCTCCTCCCTGAAATTTCATTAGCCAGAGATGATTAAAACTCATATCACAGAAGAAGAGACTGAAAATTAAAAACCAAATTACGATCCCAGACATACTTTGCCCCAAACCATTATCTGAGCATTGGGCCCTTTCATTCCCCCCTAAAAACCATTTACTACCCCTCAAAACTGTCACATTTTCCCCATCTCCCACTCCCCTATGAAGAAGGGTATATAAGCATCTGGACCTCATTGGGTGATTGGATAATCATTCTCCTGTGATTACCCATGCTTATACACATTAAATCAATTTGTAAGCCTTTTGCTCCTATTAATCTGTCTATTGTCAGTCATTTCCGCAAACTTTTAGAGAGGGTGGAAGACAAGCTTTCTCTCCGTCCCTACACATGTTTTCTCTAGCCTCAGCATTTCCACACATGCCGTTCCTTCTGCCTGGAATATATATCCAGCATCCTTAACTCAGATAACTCCTTCTTATTCTTTAATTTGCTGCTTAAATGAAACATCTTCAGAAATACCTTTTCTAATTCCCACACTTAAAGTCTGATCCTTACTCTAATGCCTAAATCTATTTTTTAATTCATGGAACTAATAAACATATAAATTATATATTAATTTGTATGGTATACTGTCTATCTCCTGTGGTGAGCTCTATGAAGGCAGAGACATATCCACTTGTTCACCACTGTATCTTCAACACAGAACTAGGCTGATGGTGGGTACTCAATGCATTTCAATTGAATGACTATGCAAACATTTATAATCCTTGACTAGACTTGATCTCTTTCCTGGGTATCAGACTTCCATTTCCATTTACCTATTTTACCTATCCACAGAGAGGAACCACAGGCACTTTAAACTCAGCATATTAACAACTGAACATACTATCAACCCCCTTCTAACCTGCACCTCCTTATCTCTGTTATTGCCATTCATCATCTACCTCCATTTTGAAACCTTAAAGGTATTTTAATTTTTTTTTCTTTCTTTCGCTCCTAAAGTCCAGTTAATTGCCCAAATTGGTCACTTCTTTCTCTGCGGTGTTTTTTAAATTTATCTCTCAATTTTTATTTCCACTATTAACTTCCCATGCAGGCTTCCTTCTTCATTCTCCTAGATCCATTGAAAGGTCCTCCTACTATTTTCTCTTAAGCCACTGCATCCTCCGTGCCGGATAGATTGAGAGACATCATAGTGGTTAGGAGCATGAACTCTGAAGCCATCATACCTGGGTAACAACCTGGCTCTGTCCCTTCCTTGCTGTATGATTATTTTCAAATTACTTAACCTTCCTGTGCCTCAGTGTAAAAGGAGAATAATAATGATAACTACATATGGGACTGTGATGAGGGTTAAAAAAGTTAATATTCATTACATATGTAAAACAGTGCTTGCACTAAGCACCAATGTTAGCTCCTATTATTACACTGTTAACACTAATTTTCTAAAAATTCAGAGTATTAATGTCACTGTTTGTGCCTTCCCATTGCTAACAGAAAAATACTCAGACTCCTATTTAAGATGTCTACAATCTGGACTCAACTTTCCTTTATCATTACTCAGTTCAATCTTCCTCAACTCCTAAACTCCAAATGTACCAGATTAATTCAGTATTCCCCAATCACAACACGCACTTCCATGCTTCCATGGCTTTAATTATGCTGTTCTTTCAACTTGGAATGCCTACTTCATGTCTCAAACACTTGTACATTCAAAGCCAAGATTACTTGTAGGAGGCCATCCCTGAGTCTCTTAGTCAGCATTAATTCCCTGTGTCTCCCATAGTACCTGTGTCTCTATTTAGCACTTACTTTAAGCTTACCTCACATTATAGTTAATGGCATACACTGCTGCCTCCTTGCTTCACTCCCTCACTAAACAACCCCCATTGATGCGATTAGCTTGAAATCTCTATGACAGGAGCAACTACATCTTAAAACATTTGTATATCACGCAATATCTAGCAGTGGTATCTGGCAAATAGACTAGCCAATGACAGATATTCAACAGTTATTTGGTGACTTTAATTGGAAAATAATTGAATAGTTTAAGGTATGACAAAAATAAGACACTTTTCCTTTTCAGACACCACCTAACTGGCATATTGATAGGACATTTGTTACTGATACTATTGCCAACTATTTAATCATATCTTGTATTAGTGAAAAAAAAAAAAACATTATTTTAAGCACTCTGTTAATATAAACTATTATTTTCTATTTAAGAAAATAATCTTACTTTTTGAATATTTAGCTTATCAGTAAACTATTTCCCTACAATAAAAACCAGGAATGTGATAGCAGTCATTTACGCATTTTGTATTTAAAGATTGACAAACAAAGTAATCTGAAGACTTTTTTCCCAAGATAAAAAAGAATGCTTTGTTCCCTTCCCTACGTGATCTCTCTGTTTACCAAATTTCAGAACAGTGAAAGGTTTGAATTCTTTTTACAGTCAAATTATTAACCTTAGGAAATGAAGTATCTTCAGGGGATAGTAATGGAATCCTGAACAAAAATCTTTAAATTGCCTAGAGATGTAACGTCAGTTAACTAGAAGTTTTTATTTTCCTTCCAAACTGCAATCTGGCCTCTATATGGAGCAGGATTCTTTGTCTTTTTGGCAGCCTCTTTGGCTGAACTTAGATCTAAGCATCCAGTGCTCCTTTAAAACAGTTCAACAAGGCCAGGAAAGAAAATTGTGCTGACCAATACTCCTATTCCAAGACCCAGGATGCTTGATTTTTAGATCCAATATCAGTCCAGTCAGGGTATCTCATGGCTAGGATCTCATCTCATTATTTTTTCAATTCATATTGGATTCACTGTTAAGCTATTTTCAGGCATGAACATTGACCTAGATTCTCCCACAGTGTAAGCTACTCCCCAGGAGCATGCTAGGTACTTGAGGAAACTGCATTAACACTTTCAGGTATGCTGTGGTAACTGGTTTTCTGGTGCCTGAAAAGAGCTACTTCACAGGATATTAAATGATATCAAAGAGGATTTATACAATGTCTGTAAGTGTCTGCTCTGCTGTGCAAACCAGGGGAAACCAGAAACTAGGAGAAGCTGGTTCACTAAACAGAAAAAAAGCAAATATTTACATAATAGATTTTTTAAAATCTTCTAATAGAAAGTATAGTGTACAATGATCACTTAGATCCTAATTATAGAAAGGTCTTTGAGCCAGTACTAAGGTTAGTATAAAATTAAAGTGCTATTTTGAAGATCATAAATGATGACTTCCCCTGGAGCCTCCTCCCTGCGATCTCTGCCATCCAATCTAACTCAATGGTGTTCTGAGAACCTTTAGATGCCGGACTTTATTTCCTCTCAATTGAGCCTTAATAGAGCTATGTGGTCATTTCTTTAACCACCTTGTAAATTACCTCAAACTAGCTTTAGCAAGAGTAGCCAATTGTTGTTGGTTCTGGAAACTGAAAAATCCAGAGATAGATGTTTGAAGAATGGCTGGACACAGGGATCAGATGATACCACTCTGCTCACTCACTCTCTCCAGTATTTCGCTCTTTCTCCGTTTCTCCAACTTTCAGCTCTTCTTTTTTCTATGTTTGCTTTCTTCTGCGGGGACTTCTTTCTTCATTAATGGTGGCACTTGAACTTCCCCTGGCATACCTGCTAAGGAAATCTCAGAAAAATAGTGTTGCAGTAAAAGTCCCAGCAATGAATCCCATTGGGGTGGCCTGGGTTGTTTACCTTCAATATGTCACCCATCTAGTCATCTCTACATTGGATAGATTGAGAGACAGTAAAGCATGTTGGTTAGGAACATGCACTAGGGTAAAAACCTGACTCTGCTCCTTACTGACTGTGAGACTAACATCCATGCCTGAATGAATAATGGAGGCCAGAAGGTTGTAATGCCCATTGAGGGGGCCTGCATTATGTCCCCACCCCTGGTCAGGTGAAAGTGAAAGCAAGATAGGTTCCAACTGGTTTGAGATCAATGGAGGGAAACAAATATCAAGAAGCAGTTATAAGAGAATTAGCAGACATAAACTACCAATGTCTACTAAACCTGCTACATGTTAAACAACCAACATACATCTTATGGTTAAATACAAAATAAAAGCTAACATGATGTGGGAGGTACCCACACCATAGCTTTTCTCTTAGGGTTGTTGCTTGTTTATGTTTATAAGTGTGTTTCTCTCAATAAACCTGGAGCCTCTCAAAGTCAGGTCTGTTTCTAGTGAGGCAAGGAGTGACTAGTAAGTGGAGAGATTTGGTAAATGTTTGCTGAATAAGGAGGAGATAGCTCCAACTTTTAAGCAAAACACTTTGAACAATACATTTGCACATTTCATTTTACTCACAGGAAAATCACAGCTATAGTTACTTAGAAGGAGAGTATACAGCTCAGTAGGATTTAACGACTTTCCCATTGTCTTAAAAAAAAAAAAAAAAAGAACTGTCGAAGATTGATGCCACTATCTTTGAGGTTTATTGCCCATTATAGGACTTTAAAAAATACTGGTGGGGGGACAATGGAGACGAATTAGAACTTGAGTTAAGCTAAGGTTGTTGAAGGTTCAAATTTATTACCATCAAAAAAACTGTTTACTTGCTTCTTTGAAATATGCCAGTGGGTTTAACCCTGTCCCTACACTAAAATTTGTTCTCTTCTCTTCGCTAGAATCTCTTCTAGCTAGCAGGAACGGAGGTGTGTACACAGAGGTTCATGGCTAGACCTGTGGTTTCAGTTTTTGTGGTGTTCAAGTTTTATGCCTCCAAAATAAATTCACTGCCTTGGATTAACAATTCATCTTACAGGTTAACTTCTTTTAAAAATGACCAAATGGAAGCTTCAATAAATATCTGGCTCAGAAGCAGGCAAGACAGAAGCAAAATGCTCTCTTATGGTGGTGTTTAAACTCTTCTAAGCCTTGGAAGAGGTTATTTGCTAAATGTCTAAAAGAGTTAATGATCTTCCAAAAGGGAATAAAGATCAAACCCAGTGTCCTCCAAGAAGCACTAATGGCCCAGTACACTAAATCTTATGCTCTTCTCTAAGTGATTTCAGTCTCCTTCTTTGCCCTATTGAAAGCAAAATCCTATCCCTTTATAAGGGACAAAAGAGGAAACTACTTTTAGACTGCATTAAAACCATATGCTGCCCAGGAAATTCAGTATTAGCAGGCAGTAAATTACACTTTTAATCTGCTTGTTGTTTCTGGGTGTTGCCACAAACATATTACAGTATGGGATACCACTTAGTGGCTAGATTCCCTGTCTATGCCATTTGGAAAACATGTGTTGTATTAATGGTGAACTTCAGTTTTAACTCAGTCTTCCCTGCTGCCCCCCACAAGCTGGTTTAGATCATAACACATGATTCTATAAGTATGAATAATAGGCACTTCAGTGAAAATTAATTTAGAGTCTACCCTTCCCTCCATTTAGTGAGGTAAAATAAAAAAGATTTTTTTCAGCCTAACTCCCATTGCCCATTAAAATTGTGTATATAAATAAGCCTGGTTATCTTTTTCCTTGTGAGAGATGCTATTTTATCTAATGGTCACTTTCCTAGTAGTTCAGAACTCCACTACTCTAAATTAGGGCACTTTATCTTAAGGCTTCATAATCTTACAAGACTATAATTGGAAGTTTATAAAAAAAAGAAATCCTGCTTTGTAAGCTTGGCAGCTGAGATAGAAGGAGGGAATGAGAAGGGCTACAACAGAATTACACCATCACTGCTAGCCTGACTCCGCTTGACAGAGCCGTTTAATATTTTGACAAGACAAAATATAAAGCAGCATTTTATTCTGTAGAGACTTCACTAGACACAAGCATGGAAGTGCTTGTGATCAATAAAGTTTGCGGTGGAGAGTGATTTATTTACAGCAGGGTATTATGTAGAGAAAGAGCTGTGATATTTCCACAGGCTTTGACGGCATAATGGGCCTTTCTCAATCCTTACATGGAAGGGTTAGATTGTCACGGGTGCTCAGGCAGTATTCAAAACGTTATCTGATCAGCCTTAAAGACTTCAGAACGAGACAGATGATTAGTTACCCTAAACGATCCTCATCATGCAGAAATTGATGATTTAATATAGTCAATGACAGACGATTCCATTTGTACTAGATAAAGTGTCTGTGGTTTGTATCAATCATAATAGAGTTATTATTGAGCATAAAAGAAAAGCATGTTTAATATCATTAATTCCAGATATGTCGCTTTCCACATCTGGCATTCATCCATAGACCAGAACCACTCCAGGCTATCATTCCTGCCTCTGTGCTGGAGACTCCAGTGTTTTTTGTAATTTCAAAATGTTTTTCAGCACCTCCAGCTAGGCGCAATAACAGTTTACAGATTACCTATGTCATCACATTTTGACAAACTTCTCAATCTGATGTGACCTTCATCTTTAGCCATCTGCTTGCCTTTGTTTCTGCTCTTTTTTGATAAACCTCCACAGCTTAAAGCTGTAGTAGTTTGTTCCGCACACTGTACTTCTAGGTCAACATTTCACCTGTATAAATCCAGAAACATAGACTACAGTGTAAAGATGGTGACCTAGGTTCAGGTCCCCAGGTACCTGACCCTCCCTCACCCCCTTAGTTATATTTTTCATCATTCACGTCAAATGCATTTTGATGGTATGGAGGGGAAGGCACACAATCGAAAAAAAGGAAGCATGAGTGATGGGACGAGGGAAGACAGGGAAAAGAATAATCAGGAAAGCCGAGAAGTTGGAAAAAAATAGAAAATAATGTAATTCCTACATTTGTCTTATCCGCAAACAATTTAACAATGGGAAAGGCATATAAATAATGAAGGAAGAAGAGACACAAACTTTCTGCTGAACAACATTATAGTTACCTAAAGGAAATGCTGTTTCTTTTTTATTTTGAAAATAATTTTCCAAACAGCATGTTGAAACAACAGAAAAACTCCCAAGACTCAAGTATTGTGTATCCAACTATTAGGGAGAAAAGAACCTGTCTCAGTAAAAAATAAAATAAAATAAAACCTCTCAAATTTAAATTACTTCTACTCATGAATGTTTATGCAGCACTCTAGGTTGTAAGACACTGGGGGTTTCTTCTCTTTATTTTTTAAATGAGAACTGATTTGGAGACAATGTTTTTGTGTATTTATGTAACAAATATTTATTGAGTACTTACTAGGTACCGACACTGTTTTGTTTAGGCACCATAAGTGAACAAAACCCATAAAAATTCCTGCCTTTGTAATGCTTACATTGTAAGGATGATTACTAAAATGAAAAGAATTGTGGGAAATGATACATTATTAGTAGAACATTTTTAAAAATTAAGGACAGGATCAAAATAACAGACCTTAGGAAGTATAAACAAAAATCAAGATCTCCCTCTGTCCTGAGAGGTGATTCAAAGGATAAAATTACAACAAATTTAGTTAGAGATCTCAATGGACTTTACTGCAATTCTAGAATCAGGCAACACATCACTCCATAAAATAGTATAAGTGTTCCAATGAGCTGAGCAAAAGAGGCTGATTTTATAGGCAGAAAAGACTGAAGAAAGCAGAAAAAAATGAAATGCAGATTGGTCATTTAATAGTTACTTTCCTGGTAACTTGGGGACAGGGAGACAGAACAATAGAAAAATAACTGACTAGTTAACATCAGGTTACTTCAGACTATCTCTTTTATGTAAGGATTAAAGCAGAGGGAACATCATTATTATACATAGGGAAGATTTAAACTAGCCTGTTTGGGAAATTGGCTGTTATCTCTTTCTCCTGATTCCTTGGGAGGTCAGACCACAACCTAAATGACCTGGAATGTAGCGGAGGTGACTCCATTTTGACTTTTAGTCTGTTCTTGTGGGGCCTAGTGCAAGAACTTAGTCCAAAACAATGACCCTCTGTAATTTTTATTTAACAGGTGTTAGGTGTTAGGTACATGCTTGCTGGGAAACAGAAAACAGTCACCCCTCCTAGATGCTAATTTAGTACAGCTAAATGCTTATCAACACTGATACACTTGTTTACTCTCATTTTGTTTGGTGAGGTAAAGTAAAAGGGGTTTCAGGGGCAAAGGGCAAATTTGCAGCTTTAGTTCACATTGTCTCATCCCATTATCTTAGTTATCTTGCTTCAAGAGGATTGGTTATCCAAGACAAAGCCCAAGTTCTTTTCCATATATGATCACCCTTTGTTCATTAGAGGGCAACTGACAAACTATCTGAGGAAACATATTGCTTTCTGATTACTTTGTTGAAAAATATTGGTGACACTTAAGATGGAAGTATTAAAATACTTAAGGGAATGATTTAGCAGATTAGACAAATCAGATTTAAGAATGCAAATCTGAGATGCTTTCTATGATAGTAAAACACTCAAAGTCAGATTTCTAGTGTTCTGGGCCTGGCTCCAACATTTCCTAATTATGTGACAACCTCTCTAAAACCTCAGGTTTCTTTTTTTTTTTTTTTTCCTTTTTGTCTTTTTTCGTGACCGGCAACGGATCGCAACCCTCAGTGTCGCGCCCACACCTCGCTCAGCCAGTGAGCGGCCGGTCTGTATGTGGGATCTGAACCCTCGGCGGGAGTGCCTCCGCGCTCTCAAGCGGCGCACTGTAGCAGTGCGCCGCGGGAGTGCCTCCGCGCTCTCAAGCGGCGCACTGTAGCAGTGCACCACCGGGCCGGCCCAGGTTTCTTACTTTCAAAGTAGGAGAAGATATCTGTCTTACCTATTGCAAAAGGTTATATTATGAGTGGTTTTTAAAAGTATTTTGCAATAACAGCAAAACAAAAACACAAGATATGATCTAGTCAAACTCCATTTCATAAATAAGAAAGGCCGAGAAAACTTAGAAGACTTAGTCAAGGTCAGTCTATTTAAAAGCAGAACCAGGATTAGGTCATTGTTCTCAATTTCTTTTCCAGTGATCCTTCTTCTCCTCTATGAGATAATGTCGTAAAAATGTTTTGAAAACTATGACATGCATGAAGGATATGGTAGTATAATAACAGATCAAAACGATGTGATTTCTATATCCGAGTTTTTATATTTCTCAAAAATAGCACCCCTGAATATTTCACAATGAATTTCTACCAAGAATTAAAAGGGAATTTATACAAGAAACATTAGATTTCTGATAACAATAATTTCACACTTTATATAAAATTTCATATGCATATAAGACTAAAGTCCACCAATGATCATTACATTAATAGATTACGCCAAGTTTGACACCTTAATTCTCAATCTAATAATTTATTCAACTGTCAGTATCAATATATTCACTGAGCCTTAAAAAATATTAAATTATAGTTTTGTTTTATTTTATTCCCATGACTAAAATTAATGTCTTTAACATCTTTTTGATGTTCGAATACTCTCAAAGCAGACAGCAGACATCAGTAAACAAATACAGCATTATTTGAGAAAGAATTTCTGTTTATTGATGGGTTTAGCCTTGACACTAAAATGTATACAGAGAAAGTGTCAGTCAACTTTAGACATGTAAAATGTTGTCAGACTCACACAGTGCAGGTTCAAAAAGCAAGTGACCATAAAGTCACCTAATGCTAAAAATCAAAAGCCTTCTGAATCATAGTCTAAGAAGAGCTCTCTTTGGTTCTTTTTTAAGCTCATTACTGATTTTACTTTGACCATTAATAAATTCATATGCCCTCAACATATTTTAAACAACCATACCTATTTGCCTGACCAAAAGTCACTGAGCTGACAATTATTATTTAAATTAAGTTAGATTTTAACTATGTAATTGCACATTAACAAGTAGAAGAAAAAATGGAATCTATATGATAAAACGAAGATTCACAAATCTGAGAGGCTAACTGCCTCCATCATGAACTTGGTCAGCTGGCATAGAAACTTAACTTAGAAACAAAATTATACAAGAAGTCATTCTGATGTATAGGGACAAAGACATGAAAGGTTTTCCAAAGAATTTTCTACTTTCGAACAACAATCATTATAAGTAACAAATAATGGTTCAAATGGAAGCAATAAAGAATGCTGGTTTGGATAATTTTTCTTATTTCTCTTTGAAGAAAGGAATGCTACTCTAAAATATTTTAAGGTTTTTATCTGTAGTTACAAACCAGCAGAAAACTTGAGGTTTTAATCTTTAGAGATTTCTCTGAATATACACAACTTTGGAAATTAGGGCTAATTCGAAAACTTTTGTTTTATCAATAAACTTTTTGTTGTGTATGGCTGTAAGCTATGTATGACATCTTAGAATGCTCTGTTCTCTAATTTCCTTCTCATGTCTGTATCTTTGTTTATGATACATCTTCCTCCTGGAATTCCTTTCCTGTTCCTCTTCTTTCCAAATATTGCTTTATCTTCAAGTTCAAATTAAATATAAATTCAACCTCAAATATTTCTCTAGATTGTTCACTTATCTTGCATTTTTTCTGAATTCTAAAGGCAATTATAAGTCTATATTATATCATCCAGAAATATACATTCATTTACTAAACATGTATTTAGTGCCCGGCTTATCCCAGACACTGTATTTAATAAGAACCAAGGCTACTACAAGAGGATACACAAGAGAATGGTATTCCACCTTATCTAGTAAAAGAGGGAGAATTACACACCTACTTTAACCCAGAAAAGTGTTTTTACTTTTTATCTCATTGAATCCTCATGTCATCTCAGTGAGGTGAGATTATCAGCCCCATTTCATAGGTGAGAAAACTAAGGCATTAAAAGATTGGGTTACTAACCCAAAGATTTCAGAGACAGTATTTCTTTCAAATCATTCTAGTGTATATGTCTCATTTCCATAACTACATTGAAGTCCCAGCTCTCTAAGAATTTGGGTACATTTTTTAAAAAGTTTTTTCCATTCTTTGACTTGCTGAAGAAAAAGTAATATTCACTAAAATATTCATTGACCGATAACAGAGTGTGAGTTTGATTCAAGTCTTAGTATAAACCTAGATAGACTTTTTCCAAATATTGTATAACACAGTTGTAATGCTCTTCTGCATTATAAATAATGATATTAAAATCCATTTAATAGTTTAATTAGGACTCTTATAAGGCTGAAGGAAAAAATGTGGAATGAAAACTAGAAAAGCATTACATTAACCAAATCTAGCTTCTTTTCTCTGTGACAAAGCTATAAAAATACATGACTATAAGATCAAATTCACAGCCACTCCATCTTACTGTACACCTAGAGAACAGAAAATGTTCAAACTTTCAAGCAATGTGTATTCTAAGTATAACAGAAACTTAAGAGTATGTTTGTATACTATCTTAAAGAAAGCCACACAGTCACCAAGGGCAAAATTTTTCTTTTATATCTCTATGAATAATCTGGACTCCAACTTTGTGCTTTCTTTAAATTAAAAAAAAATTCATTTATGATCTTCAAGAGAATAGTCTAAAATGTGGCTCATAATCCTTTAATAATACATTATATTTACACATTCATATATAAACATACATATTTTTAGGAAGCAAAAATATCAGTTGTCATTTGAATGCTACAATACCATTTTAGGAATTAAAAGATAAAGTTTCTAAAGGAAAAGAAAAACATGTTATCTAGCTATTACAGATACAGTTATAAAATATTTCCATAACCATGTTATATTCTTGGAAATTAAAATTTTATTCCTGCCTGATCTTTGTATATGTCTGGATTAAATATTTGAGTTTCAAACTGAAAATAGATTTTACATCTCTAAAACATTAGTTAGGTAAATATTAAAAGTAGAAGAATGTTAAACTAGAAGAAAAAAGATGTTATATTCTTAACTATCTATGTAGTTATTTCTAATCGCATATTAGAAGTATCATTTACAAAACATTTAATCTCAAGTTGCCTTACCTATCCCCAAACTCAGTACCCTATGAATCTATCTCTCCTTTGTTAAGATCAACATGCATGTTACAGCTTGGAATAGCCAGGTTCTGTGGCAGAAAATTACACACATGCCACCTTGGCCTGTCCCCTTAACCTGTGTGGGTACAGTGACTACAGGTGAGGTTTTAGTATTCAGGCTGCCTAATTTGAACTTCTGGCTCTACCACTCATTAGCTATGTGACTTAGCATGTGTTACTAAATTTCTCTGGACCTCAGGTCCCTGATCTTAAAATAAAGCCTCATAATTCATGTCTCATGAGTTTGCCATAAATATCAAATGAGATAATACTTATAAAACACTTAGTACAATGCCTGACACATAAATAATGACCAAGAAATATTAATGACTATTACTACTATTACTAGCCAATAAGAGCTTATCAGTCAAACCAATATGCCATTAGAGTTTAAATTCTTCAATAAGTTAGGTCATGCCATACTTAACTTTGTGTTCATAGTACAGTGCATGTGGACTGAATGACAGGCTGAACAGATGAATGAGTGAAACAAATACAAGTATATACAAGACAATAAAAGATAAATGGCCAAATTATCAATCAATTAAGTAAATTTTACCAACTTATCAATTACGTGGAAATAATAATCAAACTAGTTGGACATTTGACTTAATTGACCCACTGTTTCACTAAATTCATGGGCTCATTCTGTCCAGTATGGCAGATACTGCACTAATATTTACAGGAACAGAAACAAAGTCAATTGAGAAAGGAGAATGTGGCATACAAATCATAAGTAAAGCAAAAGTAAGTATATAGAGACCGGCAAAGGAGGAGAGCAGCATATTATACACCACGGGAGTAAGGACATTGGAGAATATGGCCAAAGGAATTTAGGCAAAAGTGTGAAGTAAAGGAGGCAAAAGGATTATAAGTACAAATTCACTATCTTTCATAAAAATAACTTGAGAAAAGTAAACATACTGCCTTGCAAAAATTACATCTGCAAAAATTCCAAAACCAAGCAGAAATAAACATTGAAGTAGTCATGTACTTTTTCCTGAAAGGACTTTCTCCACTTTAAGCCTTATTGGAATCATGTTATGCATTAAACACATGCGCGCATGCACGCGCACACAGTCTTCGGTTGCTCTAAATTAAAATTTTAAAATTATTCTTAAAAGTACTGAAACTATGTCTCAAAGGTATATACAAAAAAGAAAACAACATTGACAACAAAAATAAATCTAACAAATATTCTTTAAAACCATCTCTGTATCTGGAATATTATGAATTAGTAACAGACGAAAGTCTATGTTTCTGATTGTAGAGACAACTACCACTCACTTATTGTATTAATTTTTCCCAGGTCAACTTTCTAATGGCCCACCATCACAGATAATTCTACTTCTATGAATTTGTTCCTTGTCACAGTCACATCAGATGAAAAGAAAAATGAGTTAACAGTCAGCACTTAGGGGTTGTTGAAGTGGCAAGAGGTTCCGTTCCTTTAGAACAACGACTCTGGCTTGACGTTGTGATTGTAAGGTAAAATACTATCTTACCTGAAAGAGCCTTTGTCTATGGCTAAAAGGAAATAGCATGTCTATTCTTGAAAGTGAAATATGGATCCATAATTTTATGAGAAAGTGTGCCATTAGTCATCAAATATATTCTGAGTGTATTTTTAAATTATTTTTCTTCTGTCTTATAAAAGACAGTATAGACTCTGGCCTCTACAGTTCTCTCTCCCTCTCTCTCTCTCCTTTTCTCTCCCCCTTTCTCTCATTCTCTCTCACTCTCTGTCTCTCTCTCACACACACATACACACACACTCCGTACACATGCCAAAATGATGCTCTGCAGTTGGCATTCTATTATCCTCAGAGCTATTGAATCTGTAATGCGTTTGAAGGAGAGTTGTCATATTCTTTACACTGAATGGCATGACTAATCCACTAACAGTATGGTCCTGGAATGTAGCCAGCCTACCAGGATTGAAGTACCATTTATCACAACACAATTCCACCAAGATGGATATATGTTGAAAACAGATGCTAACATGACACCTAAACAACTGTTGAATAGTGATTCTCTAAAGCATCACCTGGAAAATAACATCTAGAAAGACAGGCTGGATACCCAGGGCTTGGTAGTGTGAATCTTTCTGACCTAAGTTTTCATGTCAACATGGGAAAGGAAGAGCAAATAGTGAGTATACATGAGAAAGGAGCTGCAAGGACAAAGTAATTCCAGGTCTCAAGTTCCTCCTGATAAATTCCTCCAGCACTCTGATCCCAATCATAATTGATGCCATCTTCTGTGGTAAAAGTTAGCAATGTGCGGTATCATATCTCACCAAATTGTCATTAATCGTGATTAGTTTGAGGCAAAGCGCTAGCAAGTATTATAACTGCAGAAAAAAAAACCAATTATTCAAGTTTAAAACCATCTTAAAAGTATTTTTATACCTATATACTGATTTACTATGCCCCAAGTACTAATAATTACACCATCTCAGTTTCCCTGATTTAATTTTAATGATCACAAAGTCCAGAATCCCAGAATTTGTACAAATGCCCTCTATCAACCAGTTACTATGACAAAATATATTAATGAGGGACTCGGGTCTTTTGAAAATTATGTTTGTAAGATCATTTAATATAAAGGTGATGTGTATATGCTGTGGTGATATGCCAGATACAGGCATGTAGAAAGCATTCCAGTGAACCAGAGGTAGGTTTGAGGAATCAAGGCAGATAAGAACATGGCTGACAGTTCAGAAATATTAACACAAATGTTGTATGAAAAAAAAGTCTTCCCCTTCATTGATATTTGTTTACACTGTATTCTGTGTTGCATCAAAAGTTAATAAAATGGGGCTGGCCCTGTGGCTCACTTGGGAGAGTACAGCGCTGGTAGCATCAGGCTGTGGGTTTGGATCCTATATAGGGATGGCCGGTGCGCTCACTGGCTGAGTATGGTGCAGACAACCCCTTGCCGAGAGTTGCAATCCCCTTACCGGTCAAAAAAAAAAGTTAATAAAATGTATCACCTCATTTATTTTCAGCATATTTGTATCTCTTACCTCACTGATGCGTTGTGACAAACAGCGGTTCTAAGAAGGAAACCCTGATGGGTTTAGAGACACAGAATTATACAATTAAAATAGAAAGACACTGTGTGTGTGACATACTCACTTATCCTAACAAATGAATCAATGAAAGTTTTGTGGTGAAGTTATTATTTCCTAAAGTCAGCACTCCCTAACTATATGAATAGGAACAACTCTCTGGTACTTCGTAGAAAACAATATGTACTGAAGCTGTACCACAGGGCTAATGTGAATTGGCTTTTAAATGGCTAGATGACTTGCACACACTAAAACACAAAAACTATCTGCCTTGGTGGGATTTCTACCTTTAATCTTTATAGTTCCTGAATGGAGTCTGCAGCTTACCACTATGGAGCCCTACACACACACACAGACATACAAACAGCTTCACACCCCCAATTTCCATAATCTTTTAAAACCAAAGCCGGAGGTCAGGCTAGTTCAATGCCTGCAGAGAGAACTCTGAGTGACATTTAAGTCAACCTTGGAAATAGCCAGTCATCTCCTTGCTTAGAATGAGTACCAAAGAATGTCAATTTCACTTATTTTGAAGTAGGGGCACTGGAAAGAGAACAGGTTGATAGGTTTTGTTTTGTTGTTTTTTTGTCTTTTTCTGCTGTTACTGTTCCTTTTGTGGAGATTTTTGTTTTGTGTTTTGGTCATGTGTGGCTCATTTGCAGGTTGATTTGGAGGCTAGGTCCAACAATTAGTGTATTTTTTCTTAGTTTATACAATCCTGCTGTCCCCTCATAATATGGAAGGCTATATATCATGAGAACTCACTTTCTTGAAGTGTTGACGAAACTGGCCCTTTATTAATTCTTAATAATTCAATTAATTATTTCTACATGGTAGTCTTAGATGCCCAGATGAACCATCAAGTCTTTGAGGGTAGGGGAAAATATTATTCCATGACCTCTTTCCATTTGTCATAGATTTGAATACATATTTAATCCATAAAAACTTGTTGAAAATTTGCTACTAAATTTGAACTAGGTCATTAGGGATAGGGTTTTGAATTAGATCATTAGGGATAGGGTTATGAATAAGATGAGGTCCATGTCCACAGAAGTTTCATGGGAGAGACAGAGAAGGCAATAATTACAATATAATGTGATAGAATCTATATCATATTGATGAAAAGAGTTCAAAATATCTCTGCAGAGAGGGCTGATTGACAAAAGCTGTGACCCTATATCAAGGGTTGCAGCCAGCTCATGTTGACCCCTCAGGGAGTATGATGAAGCAACAGCAGTCAGATTTCAGTCTCCTTCCTCACTCTGACATCCCTCTTATGCTTGTCAAATGGCTGGATTCAACCAGAAACTGAATAGCAACGAAGCCCATTGTGGTAATTCATTCAGGTCCCCCTCCCAGAGTGTACCTCCTTAAGCAGGGTGCTTAAGGATGGAAAGTGGATCTTGAAGCATAAATTAGAAATATCCAACACAGATACAGACTTGGGGGAATTCGTTTGGCTTTGGACATGACAAATGCCATGTGTTTACAGAATATTCAGATAGGGATAGAAATCTAGGATCTGAAGTTCAAGAAAAAGTCTGTGCTAAAAAAAAAAAAAATGGATTTGGACCTTATCAAACTACAGGTAGTTGAAACCATGAGAGCATGTAAAATAACAAATGAGGGGTACGGGGAAAAAAGAGCCAAAGAAGAATCCCATACTACTCCAACATTTAAAATGTGGTTAAGAAAAAGAGCACATGATTGATATAAAAGGCAGTACCAACTAGGTGAGAAGAGAACCAGATGAATATATCATGAAGTATTGGGAAGAAATGGTAAAAAGGGTTAAATGCAATGGAGAATTCAAACAAAATAAGGATTGAAAAATGTTCTTTCAATTTAGTGAAGAGGAGATCGCTGGTAATCTTAGTGAAAATGGTTTGAGTGGGAAAGTGTGCGTATGAGCCAATCGAAATGGAAGAAAACCATTGCAGGCCCTGCAGTGACTTAAAGACCCCTTCGAAAGTTCATGGAAAAATAGAACTAAAAGATGGTATGATGGCCAACAAGAACATGAAAAAGATGCTCCACATTCCTAATCACCAGGGAAATGCAAATGAAAACCACAATGAGATATCATTTCACCCCAGTTAGACTGGCTATTATCAAAAAACAGAAAACAACAAATGCTGGTGAGGATATAGAAGAAAGGGAACCCTCCTACACTGTCGGTGGGACTGTAAACTGGCTCAGTCATCATGGAAGACAGGATGGAGGTTCTTCAGAGAACTAAAAGTTGAACTACCTTATGATCCAGTCATCCCACTGCTAGGTATATGCTCAGACGAAATGAAATCAATATATTAAAGAGACACTTGTACTTCCATTTTCTCTGCAACATTATTTATAGTAGCCAAGAGATGGAACCAACCTAAATACCCATCAACAGATGAATGGGTAAAAACAAAAAAACTGTGGTATACATAAACAGTGGAATACTATTCACCTTCAAAAAAAAAAGGAAAAATACTGTCATATGCAGCAATATAGATGGAAGTGGAGACTATCACGTTAAGTAAAATAAGCCAGGCACAGAAATGCAAATACCACATGATCGCACTCACTTGTGGAAGCTAAAAAAAATAGTGGTTCTCATAGAAATAGAGAGTAGAATAATGGTTACCAGAGGCCAAGAGGGGAGGGGGGCCAGGGGAAGAAGGGGAAATGGTGGGTTAATGGGTATGAAGCTATATTATCTACCCTAAGTGAATCAATGTACAGTATACACAACACACTGTACTCCACAAATATGTACAAATAAATGTTAAAGTAAAAATAAATAGATAAATAATACAAATATTTCTATAAACTTTTAAAAATACCCTCATAGAATGATTCATTGGGAGGTACAATACCAAGGCAGCAAGAGTGAGGGGAAAAAGGAACATGAAACAGACAAGACAGAAAGCAAATACAATGGGGGGCACTTTGAACAGTCTCCAGATAGATAAGAAAATAAAGCCAGCTTCTTGGTGTCTGGACAGGACATATGGAACTACCCATAATATGGAACAGTTCAACAGGGGAAAAAAGAAAGAGGAATTTATCAGCTGGATCTCTAACTGCCCTACCTTATATCTCCTGTCACTCACGGTTCAAAGTTTACCTTCAGGGGTGTTAACTCCCTTGAGTCCCAATTTGTGGCACACAGCCAACCTTTCAGTTCAGTCTCTACCACACAGCCTTGTATCTGAGTCCTGAGTGGTGGACGGAGCTACAACCTTTGTGAATCCAGTCAGCTCAGATCTTGGTGGAATGGCTTTGACTCCTTCCTGGACAAGTGTGATCCAGGCCATGACAGGGCTCAGCCCTTATCCACAACAGCCAAGAAGTGAGGAGATAGCAGTAGATGTGGATGCTCTCCATTGAGCATGCAACCCAGGACCTAGGAGGCAGCAGGGGCCAAACAAAACTGGAGAGGTGAATAAATGGGATCAAACACAGATAGGAAGTGACATCTGATAATGTGGACAACTCCTTCGTAAAAAGTGACTCAGAAAGGTAAAGAGGATTTCGGGAAAGAAATAAGGAAATAGACATGGTGGTAAAAGCACAGACTCTGGAGCCAGATTGCTTGGGTTTGGATCCCCGCTCAACCTCTTACTACTTGTGTGATCTATCACAATTCATTTAACCTTTCTGTGCCTCAGTGTCCTTATCTGTAAAATGTGGATATATTATGTAGTTCATAAGGTTGTTATGAGTTATTATATACAAGCTATTTAGAACTGTGTCTAAAATGTGGATATATTATGTAGTTCATAAGGTTGTTATGAGTTATTATATACAAGATACTTAGAACTGTGTCTAGCACATACTAGGCACTATTTTAATATTTGATAAGGGTCAAAGGAGGATTTTTCTTTTGTTCCATAAACACATATATCTTTTTATGCTAAGGGAAAAAAATGAGAGTTATAAGGGAGAGACTGAAAATATATGAGATAAAGAAGTGTTGGTAGAGAAAGTGATCATAAAAGATAGGATTTGTTGATCAGGTGAAGGGATTAGTGCATAATAGACACTAGTTGTTGACTGATAAGAAATAAGTATTAGATCAAATAAAGTAATTATGCATGATTTACATGAACAATAATATATGCAGTATCCATTGGTCTAAATTTGAAAATATTATATAATGATGAAATTCACTATATCTGTACACTTAAAAGTCCTCAATAAGTGTTTGTTTAATGGATGAAGAAATGAAAGAATGATTGAATGAAAATTAACATTTACTGCTCTGGCCATTCAGTTGCTACCTTTTCCAACTTCATCTATACTATACGATCTTATGCCTTAGAGTCATATTAATCCAAGGCAAGGGAGGCAGAGTATTCTGTGAGCTCAGACTCACAGCCAGTGCAATCTGGAACTAATTTTATTGCATCTGATGAGCTTGCTTTGAGCACTAGGCACTTGTGTACCTATCATATTGTATACCATCTTTTCCTGGGGCTGCCATGTTCCCCAGTCTGTATTAGGCTTCTGCCTTACATTGTTTCCTTTTCAGCATTCCAGTTTCCCTTCAGAATTGAAGTCCAGGCCTCAACTTCAGCCCATGTATGAGTCTTTGGCTTCCTGTCTATCTTTTGACAGAGCAGGAAATCCCTGTGGCCTCCTTCTCTCTCCCAGTGACTGACAACACCAAAACATAATGATGCCCCCAATTTGGCTGAATATAACCATTGCCTTGACTTCTTTCCAGCGGGATAATGGACAACACCAGCCTGCATCATCTCAGGTTCACCAGGTTCCTTTGGAAACTATAGTGGACTGTTGGCTTCTTCTCACAAAGGCTAGCACTAAAATTGAATCATTTCACCCAGCCTATGATCTTTGTAGCTTCCTCTCCTAGCGTCCTTTTCTTCCCCACTGGCCTGTTTTTGCAACGGAGATTCCCACATACCTGATGATCAAGCCCATTGCAACTAAAGCATACCAACTCAAAACATGAGAGTATGTGAAAATGTTAATTATGTCAATTCATTCTTATGTACTTTTTTTGTGAGAAGTCTGAAGTGCCATAATTCTAAAAGGCAGACAATGTAAAATTATTCATTAGCTTCAATGAGCAACATTTTTAACACCTTACAATTTTTCTTTTAATATCAAACTGGACATTGCCAAGTTCTATGAAAAACCTTCTGATTTCAGATGCAGTTTAACATATTTGAAAGAGCAAGGGCTTTGTAGCCAAACAACCATGGATTCAAATCCTATCTGTGAAAAATACTTTGTGTCACCTTGGGCAGTTACACAGTCTCTCTGAGTCTTCATTGCATCAGATATAAGAGTAGTGTTGGTAATACATGCCACAGAGGGTTGATTGAGAAATAAATGAGATAACAGATCAAAACCACTCAGTCCAGTGCCTGGCACTTGGGAAAGGTAATTCCTTCCCTTTTCTTTCCTTTTCTCTGGTAAAATGAACTAAAGATCAAACAGACTTCAGAATCAATCACAATCAGTTCTATTCCTGAAGACATCCTACAATTTTTATAAGCAACTCCAATATCAGAAATTTGACTATCATAGCTTAATTGTCTGTGTTTTTCTCCATATGTAGACTAAGCAAATTTAAGCAATTTCATAAATTGGAAGCATTATAAAGGCCTTTTAAACAGAAGCTTATTTATTTATTTACTTATTTTGCACCCACTGGTCATTTTGAGTGTGCATTCAGCCTTATTGTTATGGAGCAATTTTGCAGCTGTGAATACTAGGTCTATATAAAATAAAGTCCCTTTAAAAATGAGGGTTTTTGTATTTGCTTTCCCTGAAATTGGGTTACGTTCCTGAACATTTTTTCTTGGATACTTCCAAATGGTCAAGGGCCTCCTGAAATCACCAGAAAAGTCACATGCATTTCTTTAAATGATCACTAAACAAACTGATGTATCAGGTACCTAGAGAACTGCATGAATCCATCCTCTTCTTTGCACATTAAGAAAAGCTACAGATGATGGCAATTCTAGCAACTGCCTCAGAATCTCTTTATTAAATCTGTGTCATAATCCAGGCTATCAAAATCATGACTCCAGCTCCTACTTTCGATATTTGCTTCTACCCGCATAGGTGTTTTAAAACATGGCCCCAAATTTCTTAGACATGCCACCTATTAATAAGCTATGTTTCCTCCCCTTGGGCTCTGTAACCATTTGACTCATAAGTGACACTGTACTAGTTTTCAGGCAAAGAACTTAAGAAAATGGTGGCTTCCACTTCCTGATTTTCTTAGGATACTTGCTCTTGAATCCCAGCCACCATGCTGTGAGGAAGCCCAAGGCATCTCATGGAGAGGCCCACACTCAGAGAAACCAACAGTCAGCACCAATTTACCAGCCATATAAAAAAACCATCTTAGAAGGAAATCTCTAACCCTGCAGAGCTCTGCCAAAATTTCAGATTCGTGGGCAAAATCAATGATTGCTATTCTTTTAAGATACTAAGTTTTGGAGTATTGTGTTATATTGTAATGGATAACTGAAATAGCTTTCACAGGTTAGACTTCCCATTGAGAGAAGTTTAGACAACATTTGGAGGTAATAAGTGGGCTATGTCCATTTATCTTTAGAAAAGAAATGGCTTCAAATTGTTTGCACAATATCTACCTCCTCACTTCTCCCCTCTGCCATTATCTCTCTGATTTCATCTACTATCTATTTATTCCTATATTCTTGGTATTGTGGTCTCTTAACAGATCCTCATATATACAAAGCATGCACCCAATTCAGGACCTTTGCATTACTGTCTTATGAGAATTCTCTTCCTAAAATATCCATTCAGATCACCTCCTTCAAATCTTTGTTCAAATGTCACTATCTCAGCAAAGACTTCTCAATTTAAATTGGAAATTCACCTATACTAGAGAACCCATTAACTCTTTTACCTTGCTATAATTTTCCTTATAATTTTCAATAACTTAACTATTGTTTATCTCTCTATTAGTAGAATATAAGATCAATAAAAATAAAATAATTTTTGTTTTTTTGGTTTTAGGGTGTCTTTTTTGTTTGTTTGGTTTTGATTCATCAAGTATTCCCAGCAACATGGTATTTAGTGTTCAATAAATATTTGATTACTGAATACAGAATGTGTAGAGAATAGTTATTGTTAAATGATATACTTAGCAATAAGTTCTTGGTAAGTAATAAGGTATGAATTTTCTTACTAAGTGAGGTATGAAATAAACAGAGCTCAATAGAGTGAGGTGGGGAAAAGAAGATAAAAAAAAGTATTGAGTCCTAAGTTTGAGAGTGGTGTCTAGAGATGTGGAAACCAGCTGCCAAACTATAGGGTTACCACAGTATGAAATAATTACTTGCCCACAGTAAAAGGATTTAAGGGAGGTAGAGATGTAGAAGGCTATGAATATATGAAGGTGAGAAATGAGGCTGGAGTGAAGCTGAGCACCCACCCCTTTCTGGGTGACCTCCACCAAATTAGGGTATATTTATGCCTGCACAGTGACTGACATACTCCAAGAGAAAGTATTACATAAGAGGATGAACTAAGGAGTAGTAGATGGTATAAAGATAGAATTGACTGAAAGATGTAATGGGACAACTAGATTTCCACATGCAAAAGAATGAAGTTGGCCCCCTACCTTACACCATATACAAAAATCAACTCAAAATGAATTAATGACCTAAAAATATGAGCTAAAATCATAAAAATCTAAGAAGAAAACACAGGGGTAAATCTTCATGACCTTGGATTTGGCAATGGATTCTTAGACATGACAATAAAACCATGAGCAACAAAAGAAAAAATAAACAAATTGGACTTCCATAAAATTAAAAACTTTTATTCATCAAAGAGAATTATCAAAAAAGTGAAAAGACTACCTACAGAATAGAAGAAATATTTGCAAATGATATATCTGACAAGAACTCCTAAAACTCAACAATAGAAAAACAAACGATCCAAATTAAAAATGGGCAAAGGACTTGAACAAACATTTCTCCAAAGAAGACATACAAATGGCCTATAAATACATGAAAAGAAGCTCAACATCCTTAGTAATTAGGGAAATGAAAATGAAAACTACAATGAGTTACCATTTTACACCTATTAGGATAAAATGGAAAAAAACAAGTGTTGGCAAGAATATGGAAACCTTCATACATTGCTGATTGGAATGTAATAAAGTACAGCTGTTGTAAAAAACAGTTTGGTGGTTCTTCAAAAAGATAAACACAGGATTACAATATGGCCCAGCACTTCTGTGTGTATATCCCAAAGAACTGAAAACAGAGACCTGAATAGATACTCATATGACAATGTTCATTAAAGCATTATTCACAGTAGTCAAAAACTGGAAACAATCCAAGTGTCCATCAACAGACGAATGGATAAATAAAATACACACACACACATTATTCAGCCATAAAAAGGTGATGAAAAATATGTTCATCATCTATCTGTTGCAACATGGATGAACCTTGAAATCACTATGCTAGGTGAAATAAACCAGACACAAAAGGACCAATATTGTCTGATTCTACTTATATGAAATATCTTGATAGGCAAATTCATAGAAACACAAAGTAGATTAGAGGTCATCAGGGGCTGGGGAAAGGAGGCAATAGGGAGTTGCTGTTTGATGGCTAGAGTTTTTGTTTAGGGTGATGTACTGGTTTAGGAAGCATACAGTGGTGATGATTGTATAACAATGTGAATGTTACTAATACCACTGACTTAAACACTTAAAATAGTTAAAATGACAAATTTTGTTAGACATATCTTACCACAACTCAAAACACTGATGGACAAATCCACGATTATAGCTGAAGACCTGAACACTCCTCTCTCAGTAGTTGATAGGAAAATTAGATGGAAAATCAGTAAAGATACAGAGACCTAAAAACACCACCACCACCACCACCACCTATCAAATAACTTGACCTAACTGACATTTATGGAATACTCCACCAAGAGAATTTTTTTTTCAAGTGCACATGGATCATTTTCCAAAATAGACCATATTATGGATCATAAAACAAGCCTTAATAACTTTTAAGGAACTGAAATAATACAAAACATGTTCTTGGCTTGTAACAGGATTAAACTAGAAATCATCCACAGCAAGACTTGGGGAAATGCCCAAATGTCTGGACATGATATAGGACACTTCTAAATTGCATATCGATCAAAGAACAGTCACAAGAAAAGTTAAGAAATACTTTTTATTAAGTGAAAATGAAAACACAACAACTTAAATGTGGGATACAGCTGAAGCAGGGCTTAGGAGGGAATATATAGCATTCAATGCTTACATTAGAAAAGAAGAAAGAACTAAGCTTTGACCTCGAGAAGCTAGAAAAAGAAGTATTCTTCCATTGATGAATATTTGAATTATTTTGAGTTTTGCTCTTTTATAAACACCGCTAAGAATATTCTTGCCATGCATCCTGGTGCATGTAAGTATTAAGTGATTTAGGGAAGAAACCAGAAGAAGAACTGCTGGGTCACAGGAATGAATATTTTCAAATTCACTGAATAATACCAACTTTTCCTAAAGTTGATGTACTAATTTTGATCTTCATCAACTATTCCATATAATTATCAATCCTTGTTTTGTTCTTTGTTTTTTAAGGTTTTTTCTTCCTTCCTTTCTTCTTCCCTCCCTCATCCTTTCTCTTTCTTTCTTTCTTTCTTTCTTTCTTTCTTTCTTTCTTTCTTTCTTTCTTTC
>NW_007726112.1:434886-441736 GCF_000696425.1 Galeopterus variegatus | reverse complement strand
TCTCTCTCTCTCTCTCTCTCTCTCTCTCTCTCTCTCTCTCTCTCTCTCTCTCTCTCTCTCTCTCTCTCTCTCTCTTTCTTTTTCTGGCTTTTGAAGAGAACTTTTAAATTTTTTGTGGTCAAATTTATATATTTTTTTTATTTTATGGGTACTGTTTCATGTATCTTATATAGAAAACCTTTACCTGCCCTGAGGTGAAGAAGATATTCTCCTATATGGTCCACCGAAATCATTTTTGTTTTATCTTTCACATTAAGGTCTATAATCCACCTTAATTAATTTCTGAGTATGAGTTATAGATCCAATTTCATTTTTTCCCCAAATTTATGCTCATTTGTTCCAGCTCCATCTTACAGTCTTTCTGCACCATTCTGTGGCAAGACCTTTATCATTAAATCAAGGGTCCATATAAGTATGATTCTGTTTCTGAATTCTATTCTGCTCTTAGAATTGAGAAATCTAGCTGTTTATCCAATGCTGCATTAAAATTACATTTCTAATTCTTATATCTTTATAGTCAGTTTTGACATGTAACAGAATATGTACTCCCATTCAGGATCAGCTACATAATTTGCAGGGCCCACTGCAAAATAAAAATGTAAAGCTCTTGTTCAGAAATTAAGAGTTTCAAAATGATGACATCAGAGTTTAAACCAAGCATGGGGTCATTCTAAGTGCAGGACTCTGAACAACTACACAGGTCACATGCTCATGAAGCCAGCATTGCTCCCACCCTAAATTTCAATGTCCGTGAATAAAGTTTTATTGAAATCAAGTCATGATCATTCTTTAATATATGATCCATGGTTCCCTTTGCACTGAGACAGCAGAGTTGAGTAACTGTGGCAGAGACTGTCTAGCCCACAAGTCAAAAATATGAGTATTTACTATCTGGCCCTTTGAGAAAAAGTTTTCCAACCCCTGCCTAAGATTTCAAATACAGTTTTAGAGGAATGGGGGAAATTTTATGGAAAAAGTGGAAGATGGATTATGTACTGAATAATGAGCAGGATTTAGATATGTTAAGATTAAGGGGAAATACCTCCTAGACATGAGGAAAGCAGAAAAAATCCTTAGTTCAGAAATAAATATGGTGAAATTAGGGTAGTGGGGAAAATGACCTACTATACACAGAGTATCTAATTTGGAAAATAACTGAAGTTGTGATCGTAGAACTAAAAAGTACCTAGAAAACTCTGGAAAATAGGGTTTAATTTTTGAAGAATTTTTCCAAGAAAAAGTAGACCAAACAGTATATTTTATCATGAGACATTTGTAAAATGCATGATTTTTGTCTTGAAAGAAAAACTGAGACATGGTGAAAAGTGAGGAAAATTTATTACTCCTGTTGCATATTATAAATCACCATTTTGGCTTAGATTATGTTTTCCATTGGTGTTATCTGGCACCGAAAACAATTTCACGCACGAAATACATACCTTTCCATATAATCTACCATATGACTTTTCCTATTCATATTCACCAGAGTAACTACTTAATTAATATTTTCCTTACTTTAGATTATGTGTTTCTCAAGCAAAATAGCTAACTCTTATCCATGAGCCTTCTAATGGCCCCTTTTGAAGGCTATAAGTACCACCATTGACCTCTCAGCTATAGACAGACGGGACATTGATCATATTTAGACTTCATTAAACAATCTTCCTGTTCTCACAAGGTTTGAGGTCCTCAGACACAATGTAAGCCAGTCTATTCTTTTATCTGCATATTAGTCAGGATGCTATTGCTACTTTGCACCAACGCTGTCCAGAACTCATACCGTAAAGCAGAAAAACCCATATTTGGTACCATCCCAGCATCCTTTATGCTTGCTCTTTCATAACACAAGTAGGCTTCTCCCAGAACCCATACTTTGAATCCTTTGTCTACTAAAATAAATTTGTTTTTCACCTTCTTCCCTCCTGTGTCAGTCTCCTTCAAGGTGTTAATGACTGATGGTAAATTCATGTGTTAGGTTCAGGAGATAATAACAGGTTCTGTTCTAATAACAAGGGATTTCTAAAAGAGCAATGATTTAAAGTCAAAAGAAATGCATTTTGCCTCATTGCCCTCCTGAAAGCAAGATGGGTCACCAGCAGCTTTACTGGAGTCACCTGCAAAAATTCAGCCAGAGTTCTCCCTCTTGCTGCGTCTGCTTACACCAGCGTGGTCTGTTCCAGAAACATGGCCTCAGTATGTGCTGCCAGTGTTTCTGTTAGTACACCAAGGATATAGGCTTCATCAAGTTAGACTAAGTACTTCTCAAGCAAAACAGTTTGGGTAACAGAATGGGTAATCCAATGTATCTACCCAATGAAAGAAACCATGCTATCTCTTTGTACATAAATAAAATTTTTAAAAATTTTAAAAATAAAATAAATCAAATCAAATCAAAAGAAATACATTTTAAAGGGAAATCTTTTCTTGTTTCTATATTTATTTTTATTGTAGCCAACTGTGTTTATATTAATATTTTACATATTAAGAGCTTTTCTTTTTTTTAATACATTGTTTTGTTCCCAGAACTACAATAGCTCTTTAGCTTCACTACTTGCAGTTTGTTTTTGTTTTTTTTTCAAAGAAATGAATACTTTTATTAACATAGTAAGTTTTTTTTAAACATGGTAGGGTTTTGACTTCAAATGCTTGTCAGGTCAACTACTCAAATGAACTTATAGCTGGACAACGTATGAACCTTAAAGATGCCTCTTCCCTGTCTACTTTATGGTTCAATGCAGACAATTCCATGCTTCCCACCCCCCAGCCCCCAAAAGACCTTGGCAAATATCTCTTTCATTTAGTGCCCAGAATTCCCTGAAATGCACCAACTTGTAAAGAATACCAAGATCTCATCTCCTATTCTAGGTTCCATGTCAAATAAAGCTGAGTTAGGTTGTCCAAACAAATTCACCAGTTTACATCAGATAATGTATCACACAGAATTTAAATTTTGAACAAAATACATTTCTCCTCCTTTGGTCTCACACAGAAATTAAAGTGCCCAAATACATATATAAACAATACTATCCTCCATCCATACTCGCAAGCATGGTTCTTTCTATGGTTTAGTCTTCAAAAAAAAAAAAAAAAATCAGGCCATGTAGACAACTGTCATCCCTTTTTACCTAGATGTCATAGCCTACCTGGCAGTCAATGTCCATTCCATATCCAGAGGTAGAGCTGTTGCCCGAGAAACCCCTCAGGAACTTAAGGGCTTTGAGGCTGAGTGGGCCCATGAGACCAGTCTAGAAGTCACACTACTTAGGCTATTAAGGTAACCCTTTACCTACTACAATATACTGTTCACTCAAAAAAGAATATTTATGGGGTTTCTAGAAAACTCTGTGCTCCATAAAATAATGGATTTGCATGCAATACTCACTTTAAATTTTCTCACAGTTCATAAGAGAAATTCACTTGCTGAAGACCAGTTACTTCACTTAAGAGTTTAATTATTCATTTGGTTTTGAGCTGCAAAAGAAAAACAGGAAAGGCTCAGATGAGTAAGTCAAACTCTGGGCAAGAGAAGGAGTCCACACTAGCTGTGTCCAGGTCTTTTCATCGTTTCATAAGAACAAATTCCATCAAAGTACCTGCTGCAATTTATGGTATGGGACCCATGTGAAAAGCTGAAGATCTATTTATTATTTTATCATTAACAAGTGTTGTCCATGGATTTAAATTATTGAAATAGGAAGGGGGAGGGGAGGAGAAACTTTATTTTCTACTGTACTTGCTTTGTAACTAGAAATTTTATGAAGAAGGTATAGCTATACCACTCTACATTTTAAAAGTAAGGAAACTGAAGATCAGAGTTGAGTCACTGGTCCAAGGACACATGATTAATTCTGCCATAGGCAAGCTTCCCAGCTTATCTTTACTTACTGAGGACCAGTGTTCATTTCTTTGAACCTCTGGTTCAAACTTGCTTTGGAATCTTGTAGCTGAGTAGCAGTTGATAGATATTATAGAATTAGCTAAAAATTACAAAAGAGGAAAAAAACTGTTCATGTATTATGATGTTAGTTGTTCATGAATCCAAGCAGTCTTTCTAAATAAGGTCTATCATTCCCATAAATCAATCTCAAGCTTTAATGTTCACATCCCACTTTAAAAAATAATAACTACCATTAAGATAGTTATTCAGAGACTTCTAAGTACCAGATAATATACTTTAATCTTTCCAACAACAAAATAGCTATCCTCACGTTACAGATAAAAAACTGGCTAAATTACCTGTGTATGCTATAAATGAGAGGATGGGAATTTGAATCTACTTCTCTCTCAGTCTTCTTTGCCCAGTATTTATCACTGAACCAAGTTCTAGGTGTATTACTATACCATATTTATTACAAAGCCCATTGAAATTTAGAAGTTAAATACTAGCCGAGATTTATCCCCCTCCAGGATGAGTCTAACATTTCTATGCACCTATTCTACATAATTTTCAGCAGAGATTCACAGGAAAGTTTAACTTTCTGTATACCCAAGCAGGCAACAACCTTTTGTCTTATTAAAGAAAGAAAGCCCACAACTTGGGCCTGCTTAGGAACCCACAAGCAGTCCAAAAGCCTCCTACCTAAAAGTAATTCTGCTAGTTTCCTGGAGTTACAAGACACAGTCCTCTGATATCTGCTTCCTCATCTTAACTCTTCAATTCTGGGTCCTTCCTGAGTTAACTTTAATGAGGTGCCTTTAAACTAAAGGACAATTTTATCAGGGTTCTTTTGTCCAGTGGGCCACGTAATGGATGATCCCTTCAAATACCATCCATACTGATGAATCCCAAATTCCAACTTCAGACCTGTCTCCTGGGTTCCTGATCTGTACATCAACAGCCTCCTCAATATCTCCACTTGGACATGAAACATGTCCAAGCACCTTAATATCACATGGCTAGAACAGAACTCTTGATTCTGTATCAGACCTCCACTCAATACACTCTCAATCACTTTCCAGCCCTTTTCCAACCTAATAACTTGAACATATGAGGGTACTTCAAAAAGTTTATGGAAAAACAGAATTGAAAGATAATACAAATCTTTCCATGAACTTTTTGAAGTGCCCTCATACATTCTCCACTCTCTACACTCAGTTGCTGAGTCAAAAATGTAGAAGTCATTCTTGATTTCTCTCTTTTCCTACCATCCCATACTCAGTTCATCAATATGTCCTGTTAGACCTACCATGTATTACCAACTCTGCTCCTAAAACTGAATTTAAAGACAATATCTTCACCTGCTGAACTACAAGAGCAGTTCCTAATGGAACTCCCTAACCTCACCTGTGTCCCCAACAATTTATGCCCTACACAGCCATTACAAAAATATAAATTATGTTAATCTCTTGCTTAAATCATCCCAGTGATTCTCCATTATGTGTACAAAAACAGAAACATGTAACATTGTCTATGAGATCCTAAATGATCTTGGCCTTACCTACTTCTCCAGCTCATATACCTATGCTTTCTACTTTCTTTTGCTCTCTTGAAAACTCCAAACACACTCCTTTTTCAGTCTTTCCACATGCTATTCCTCTGCTTGAAGCACCTTCTTGCCTCAAAGAGGCCTTCTCTGACTACCTCAAGTAAAATACCTTCCCACATCTGTCACTCCCCACCACTTTACACCATCTTAGCTGTTTCCAGGCACTTAGTAAATGAATTTAGTTTAATTATTCATTTATGTGTTTATCGTTCATCTTCCCCATCTTTTTTTTTTTAGAACGTATGTCCCTTTGGAGCAAGGGGTTGATTATTTTCCTCACTGCTGGATCTCCTGTGCCTAGAACAGTGCCTGGCTCATAGTATCAGCAGTTAATTGTTTACTGACTCTTTGGCTGATTCCAGACCCCAAAAGATATGTCAGACTCCAGTGCAGAAAAACAGTTGGAGAAGAAACACCAAGACAACAGCCTGCTACGTGCCCTGACTTCATGTAAAGAATGTATGCTTCATGTGGTATTCATACACAATAGAATACTACTCAGCCTTAAAAAGGGGGAAAATCCTGTAACTTGGGACAACATGGATGAACCCGGAGGACATTTTGCTAAGTGAAATAAGCTAAGCACAGAAAGACAAGTACTGTATAATCTCACTTACATCTAGGATCTTAAAAGGTTGAATTCATAGAAATAGAGAGTAAAATGACGGTTACCAGAGGCTGAGGGAGAAGGGTAGATGGAGAAAAGGGAATAATTGACCAAAGGGAACAACGTTTCAGTTAGGAGGAATACACTTCAGTGATCTATTGCACAGAATGGTGACTACCATAACTAAGAATGCATTGCATATTTCAAAATTGCTATTGGTATAGAGTAGATTTTAAATGTTTTCACCACAAAAAAATAAAAATAAAAAAAATAAGTACATGAGGTGATGGACTTATTATTAATTCCACATTGTAAACATATATCAAAACATCACATTGTAGCCCATAAACACATAAAATTATTATTTGTCAATTAAAAATAAAATTTAAACAAATAGAATTTATGCTTTGAGTTCATCTGAGACTAAAGGTAGGAATTTTCTCTCACAACTAAAGCAAGTGGAGTAGGAACCAGTGAATGTCCTATATTCATAAGGATTCCTAAGAAGTATTTGCCCCTGAGAACCAATTTAGTGAATTATCCCCATAGAGTTGGATAAATTATGCCTTTGCCACCATTTAAAGGAGAAAGAAGTCCTCTCAGAAGCAGCAGCCTTAATTTTTGAGCCACATTCAGTCCTGCTAGAGATCTCTATAGAGTTCCTAGGATTGCTGTCCTAGCAATCACTGTTTCTTTTTTTTTTTTTTTTTTTTCTTTTTGTTTTTTTTCGTGTCCGGCAACGGATCGCAACCCTCAG
>NW_007726112.1:371842-434671 GCF_000696425.1 Galeopterus variegatus | reverse complement strand
ATTGCTGTCCTAGCAATCACTTTTTTTTTTTTTTTTTTTTTTTTTTTCCTTTTTGTCTTTTTTCGTGTCCGGCAACGGATCGCAACCCTCAGTGTCGCGCCCACACCTCGCTCAGCCAGTGAGCGGGAACCGGTCTGTATGTGGGATCCGAACCCTCGGCAGGAGCGCCACCACGCTCCCAAGCGGCGCACTGTAGCAGTGTGCCACCGGGCCGGCCCGCAATCACTGTTTCTGAACACCATATTAATTCCCCAACTGCTGAACCAAGAGGATGAGATCTCAGACATTACCCTAAACATTTCTATAGCATATGAAATATTCCTTAGGTCTTTCACAGTCACTCCCAGAAGCAGCTCCTACCATTCCAGTACATGGCTACCTATGAAGATCGCAGAAGCAGTACAATAACCATGGTGGCTTCCTTGCTCGGAGTCAGACCCAATGCAAGGGGTACAAAAATCTGTAGTAGAAGAAATGATTTCATTTGGAGAGAATTAGTTTTACCTCTAATCCACTTTTAGACATTATTTTATCAATTAATTGATTTATGGTTTTCAGTATAAAGCAGAACAGGTCTGTTGAAAAAGCAATCAGGTCTAACAGATGTGTGATCTTGGATGAGTCATTCAATCCCCTTTCTACCTCATATGTGTCACCAGCTCTGCTTCTTGTTTATACAGACAACACTAGTCCCAGCTTGTCTAAAGTCTGGCTCCATTGCTCTAAAAGTACTATTTGATGATGATTATTACCTCCCAGCCACCAGTCTCAGTTTCTCTGTTACTATGAAGTTATTAATATTTGGTACCAGATGGCATATTTAAAATAACTTGGATAGAAATTGCTATTGAAATGCTAACGACTGTTTAGATCATTCTGGAGGACCAATTCATAACACTGTAACTCAGGTTTAAAATCAGAAGGCAACTGAAGCATCCTGGGGGAGGTGAGAAAACCAAAAAAAAACTCTTGGCCTGAATGTGCAGTGGGGCTAAGCAGCTTAATTATTACCACTTGGATACAAATAGCCCAATAATAATCAGGATTTAACTATATAGATACAGGTATAGATATAAACATCAGTTCCTAATTTAAAAACCAAATATTCCTGTGAAGAAAAATCTACTACAAATGAAAATGTTATACTGCCACTTCAAGTTTCGTTTGCAGACCACAGCATTAGCATCACCTCGGACCTTGTTAAAAATTCAAATTTGGGGGCCCCAACCTAGAACTCCTTAATCAGAATCTGGAGTTGGCCCAGTAGTTTTAATCCAACAAATTCCCCAGAAGATTCTCATGCATCCTAATATTTAAGAAGCACTGTTAGTGCACCAGCACCATGTACAATACTGGGATCTCAGACTCGAATGCTTCTAAGGTCAAATCCAGTATTAGAATGAGTGACAAAGCCTAGTTGGGACCTGTGGTGAACTGGAATGCTCATGTCATGAAGCTGTGCAGCTTCAGCTGATTTTGCTATGTAGAAATGTGAGTCCACAGTGTCAGATTTGCTAACATTTCAAGACAGCCCCCAAATCTAACATTTCTAGTAAAAATTTTGCATTTCTGTTTTAAAGTTTTTAAACAACTCTCAGGCCAAGCAGAAGCTCTATGGTAAGAGTATGTCTGGCATGTTTGAGGAATAGCCCAGAAGTCAGTGTGGCTATTCCATGTGAGACAAGTAGAAGATGGAGTAGGGAAAACAGAAGATGAGATCTGAGAGATAAAGACCAGAAGATGTAGGGTATTGCAGGCATTGAAAGGGTCTGGATTTTTCTCTGAATGAAGTGTGAAGCCAGTAGAGGGCTTTGAGTAGAGAAATGACATAATCTAATTTATATTTAAAAGGATCACTCTCATAAAAGCAGAACCCTCATACACTGCTGGTGGGACTGTAAATTGGTGCAGCCATTATGGAAAAGAGTATGGAGGTTCCTCAAACAACTACAAATAGAACTGCCACATGACCCAGTGATCCCACTGCTGGGTATATCCCCAAAGGAATGGAAATCATCATGTCAAAGGAATACCCGCACTCTCATGTTTACTGCAGCTCTATTTACAATCATCAAGAGTTGGAATTAACCTAAATGTCCATGGACAGATGACTGGATAAGGAAAATGTGATAGATATACATAATGGAATACTACTCTGTCATAAAAAAGAATGAAATTCTGCCATTCACAGCAATATGGATGAACTCAGAGAAAATTATGTTAAGTGAAATAAGCCAGGCACAGAAAGAGAAATATCACACATCCTCACTCATAAGTGTGAGCTGGAAGGAAGGAAGGAAGGAAGGAAGGAAGGAAGGAAGGAAGGAAGGAAGGAAGGAAGGAAGGAAGGAAGGAAATCACAATACATTCAACTTTCAAAAACCAGAGAGAACAGAATTGTGGTAGTTAGAGATTGGGAAGGGGAAGGAGGAGGGGGGTTGGTGAGCAACTAAGGGTCACAAAGTTTGAATATGTTTTGTAAACATTAGTATGCTAATTATTCTGATTCAATCACCACATATTGTACACATGTACTGATATCTAATTCTGTATGACACAAATATATATAATCAATGAAAAAAATTTTAAATAAAATAAATAAATAAAAATTAAAAAATAAAAGGACCACTCTCAGTACTGTTTTAAGTGTCAAAACCAAAACCAGAGCTAGATCACCAGCATCTTATCCCTATTATGTTCTGTAATATAATTGCACACCTGAAAAATTCAATCACCCAGTGTTAGATATAGACCTTGATATTAGTTCTGTTCAGTAATATTTTTGGAGAATGTCTCTCTAATGAGCACCTCCAATGATGTATATATACTATTTCAGGGCAGCCAGTTCTATTTTCAGAATCCTCTAATCCTTAGAATTAAACCTCAGCCTCCTTTTCTTTTACCTATTTATGTTTCCAGTATTGCTCTAGAATTCAGATCAAGGATGTCAAGACCATAGTCCATCTTCCATCAGTCTAATAATGCTCCATTTTTCACTCAAGTTTATTCAACTCTTCCAATAAAATATGGGTTCATTTTTCCTTTCAAAGTTCCTTTTAAAGTGAATGCCAAAATTTAAGAACAAATCCCCAGTGAGGTCAGGTCATCACAAAATGAACCAGAGAACTGTTAGCTCCTTTAGTCAAGACACTGTGCTCTTTGCCTCATCATGCAATTTATTCCTATTGAGTTTATTGTTTAATCATATTCTTAAGTATTTTTCATGATTATGTAAAGCCACAGTTACAACATCCAAGAATTGTACAATTGATTTTTCTCACCCAAGTGTAGGATTCTACATTCATTTCAGTTTCACTTCATTTTGTTATAGCAATGCTGCTGGCTATAAATCCATTTCATGATTGCTCCTCAATATATTTATATTCTTCCTAATCTTGTATTATCTATACTTTTAATAAGCATGTGTTTTATGCCCCCAAGTAAAAGTGTTAAATACAGCAAAGGCCAATGACACTTTCGGGAAATTCTCTAACCCTGTGTAGTCACACTTCCTTCCTGTTATCCCAACAGACATTAATAATTGATCGTAGAAATCATGTTTATAGAACTCACTTCTGGTTTTAGAATCTTTCTCAGTGAAGCATTCTAGGTAGTCACCACTAATCAGTGATATTTGGCACTTGCCGTGGAGATGATTTAACATGCTGAGCCCGGAACAAAGCACAATGTCATCCTTCAGTTTCATATCTACAGTTGCTATGGCACAGAATTAAACTTACTTTGCATTGTGTATTGTCAACTCTTCCTTTCAAGTTCAAAATCACTAAAAATTAATTAACTTTTAAAGATTCATAAAACATGTTTTCTTTGATTGTTAATTTTTTTTAATTGGAGGCTCATTAATTCTCACTTAAACTATTACTGAACCAATGCCATTTCCTCAAGTTTTCTCCCTCTCCAATTCATTCTCCACATTGCCAGCAATTATCTTCTTACATCCGTTCATACATTTCATTCTGTAAATATGCTTTATGTTTGTTCTATATGTGAGATACAGTGGTAGATTACAAAGGCGAAAAAGACACAAGACCTATTTTCAGGGGACTCACAATCAAGTGGGAGAGAGAAAAAAATAAACTGTTAATTAAAATTCAACATGGAACAAACCATGATAAAGAAATGCCCACCAAGATGCTCTTGGTAACAAGACCAACTAATCTAATTGAAAGGAGACTGAACTTCACAAAGAGCTCCTGGAGGTTCTGAGTTGAACCTTATGAGTAGAGACAGGTGGACATGCCTGAGAAAAGCCCAGGGTTAAGACAAGGTGAGAAAATAGTAAAGACTGGTAAAACAGACTGAAGAGATGACAGGAGATGAATGTTTATAGGCATGGGATAGAAAATGGAAAATCTGGTTGACTAACTCAAATATGTCCAGGTGATGAAAAGGAATTGAAGAAAACGACATAGTTAGGTCTGAATTTCAAAGTAATCACTGAAACTATGTTGTAGATATATTTGAAGAGGCAAGAATATAAACAAGGAAACTACTTCAAAGACTACTCCAGTAGTCCAGGGAAAAGATGAGTGTCTGATCTAAGACAACAGTGATAGAGACATAAATAAACAGAATGATCAGAGAATTTATGAAGTGATACAAAGTATTAAAAGTTTTTGATTGACTAGATATGGAGGTGCAAACACAGAAGCATAAAGGATAGTTAAGTTTCTATCTTGAGCAACTGGATGGATGGTATAGTCATCAACCGAGAAAAAGAATATAGGAAAGGGGTAGGAACAAATTTGAGAGAAAAAAAGATGACACAACAATCACAATAATTCCTTGAACTTAAGATAAGTGAATGGTTATGATGTTGATGGGAGGAGAGGGGGAAAGGAGGAATTTGTAAGCGACATGAAAATCAACTACATTGTATATTGATAAATTAAAATGTAAAAAATCTAATAGATAGAAAAAGAAAAAAAAGTGATTGTTTTAAATTTGGAGTATATTTAATTTAACATATTTGGGGACATCCAAATGGAGACACCTTGCAAATAGATTTTTAAAGTCCGAAGTACAAAGGAGAAGTGAGGCTAAAGATTATGTGGTTAGTTTTCCACATGGCCTATAAAATAAAGTCAAACCTAGTCTGTCATCCCATATCTGTTCTTTACTCTGCATATTCCCACTACAGATTCTAGGTTCCTAGTCATGCCCAACATATTTTATGTGACGGCCTTGCATCTTTAATCTTTCCTGACTTCAACTGCCTTTGTCTTTAAACTCCTACCCCAAGCTCTTCAACTTGGAGTTTTACCTCAATTTCTATACATTCATAAATTTTTCCTAGGTGCCTTTAGAATTAAATTCTCCACTACTATAGTACTTTGTACCTCTTTCATATTGTTTTTAACAGCTTTATTGAGATATGGAGTATCTTATAACGTATACTTTTTAGGTATACAAAACAATGATTTTAATAAATTTGTAGAGTTGTGCAGCTATCACCACAGTCAATGTCAGAACATTTTCGTTACTTCATTTACAGTCAACTCCCACTGCCGACCTCAGCCCCACGTGCTGATTTGTTTTCTGTATCTATGTGTTTAAATTTTCTGGACATATTACATAAGTGAAATAATTGTAGTCTCTTGTGTCTGGCTTCTTTCACTTAGCATATTGTTTTTGGTGCTTATCCATGTTGTGGTACATATCAGTGGTTTGCTACTTTTTATTACTGAAAAACATTTTACTGTGTTAGTATACTGCAGTTTGCTTGTGGATAGACTAGATTTTGTTCATCAAGTCACTGCTTGATGGATGTTCGGATTGTTTTCAGTCTCAGGGTATTATGAATAATGCTGTTATGAACAATCACTTATAAGTATTCACGTAGACATATGTTTTTATTTCTCTTCAATAGATAACTAAGAATAATATTATTGGATTATACGGTAAATTTATGTTTAAGTTTTTAATAAACTGTTTTTCCATTTTAAATTCCCACCAGCAATGTATGAGGATTAGAATTTCACCACATGCTCACCAATACTTTGTATTGTATTTTTTTTTTTTATTAAGCCATTCTAGTGTGTTTAAAGTGGTATCACATTGTGATTTTAACTTGCATTTTCTTGATGACTAAAGATGTTAAGCATCTTCTCAGATACTTATGAGCCATTCATAGATCTTCTTTGGAGAAATATCCATTCAAATACGTTGTTCGTTGTATCAATTGCTTCCTTTGGAACAAATCATTCCAAACTTAGTGACTTACCAACAACTAAACTATTTATTATCTCATACAGGTTTTGGGAGACAAGAATCTGGTGGTATCTTAGCTTGGTGTTTTGGGCTCAGGGCCTCTCATGAGATTGCAGTTAAGATGTCAATCTTCTGAAGGCCTGGATCAGGATGAAGTACCCACTTCCAAGATGTCTTACTCACAAGGCAGTTAGTTGGCCATCTCACAAGATAATAGCTAGCTTCCCTAAGAATAACTGATCCATGAGAGAGAATAAGGTACAAACCTCAGTGGCTCTTATGACAGCTTTAGAAATGACATACCATCCCTTCTGCTTCAGTCTATTGGTTACACAGTCCAATATGATACAATGTGGGAGGGCACTACACATGGGAATAACAAGAGACAAGGGATCATTGGAGGCCATTTGGAGGCTGTCTACCACACCTATGTTTAATTGGGTTGTCTTCTTATGAGATGTAAGAATTTTTTATATCTTCATGATATAAGTCCTTTATCAGATACATGATTTGGAAATATTTTTTTTTCCCCTAGCGTGGGCTCATCTTTTTCATTTTCTTAATGATGTCTTTTGAAGAACAAATGTTTTAAATTTTGATGAAGTCCAATTCATCATTTTATTCTATCGTAAATCTTGCATTTGGTATCTTATCTAGGAAATCTTTATCTAAACCACATAAAGATTTTCTCCTATGATTTCTTCTAAAAGTTTTGTAGTTTTAGCTATTACACTTAGGTCTATAATCTGTTTTGAGTTAATTTTTATGTATAGTGTGAGGAAATGGTCTAAGTTAATTTATTTTGCATACAGATATTCAATTTTCCTAGAACCATTTCTTAAAAAGACTTTCAGTTTTCCATTAAATTGCCTTGCTAACTTTGCTGAGAATCAATTGGCCATAAATATGTGTAAGGGCTTATTTCTGGAATTTCAATTCTGTTCCATTTTTTCATTGATCTTACACCGATACCACACTGTCTTGATTACTGTAGCTTCATAATAAGGTTTGAAATCAGTTAACATAAGGCTTCCAACTTTGTTTTTCTTTCTTAAAATTGTTTTGGCTATCTTAGGTCCTTTGAATTTCCTTATAAATTTTAGTATCAGCTTGTCGATTTCTTAAAATGCCATAAAGTTGTTCATAATATTCCCTTACAATCCTATTAATGTCTCTAGGGTTGGTAGTTATACTCTTTCTTTCCTGATATAGCTAATTTGGGTCTTCTCTCCTTTTTTTTCAGTTACTTTTCCTACAGGTTTTTGTTGGCCTTTTAGAAGAATCAACACTTGGTTTTACTGTTTTTCTCTATTATTTTTCTATATTCTATTTTTTTCATTGATTTCCATTCTGATCTTCATTATTCTCTTTCTAATGTGTGCTTTGGGTTCAATCTACTCTTTTTTTATTTTTTTAAGGTGGAGAGTTAAGTTATCGATCTAAGATCTTACTTTTTAATAGAATAGGCATTTAAAGCTATAAATTTTCCACTAATCAGTGCTTAAACTGTATCCCATACACTCTGATATCCTGTTTTCAATTTTTTATTTCGAAATATTTTCTAAGTTTCCTTCTAATTTTTTCTATGACCCATGGGTTATTTAGAAATGTGTTCCTTAATTTCCAAATATTTGGGATTTTCCTACAATTCCTTTTGTTGATGATTTCTTATTTAATTTCATTGCAGTCAGAAAACATATTTTGAATGAAATTTATTTTTTTTAATATACTGAAGTTTTTTTTATGGCCCAGTATATGGTCCATCCTGGAAAATGTTCTGTGTACACTTGAAAAGAATATGTATTGTGCTCATACTGGATAAAGTCTTCTAAAATTCTCAGTTAAGTCAGTTAGGTGAATAGAAGTGTTCAAGTCTTCAATATCCTTGCTGATTTTCTGCCTAGTTGTTTTATCATTTACTGAGAGTGAGAGTGGTTGGAGATTTTAACACCAGGTTGAAGTTTTCAACCATAATTTTGTAATTGTCTATTTCTCCTTTAATTCTGTTAAATTTTGCTTAATGTATGGGTCTCTCTTGTTAGATATGTTTACACTTCTAATTGTTATATATTCCAGACGTTGATCCTTTTATTATTATGAAATGTTCCTCTTTATTTTTCATATTTCTTTTCTTAAATTCTACTTTATCTGATATTAATATAGCTATACCATCTCTGTTATGATTGCTGTTTGCATGGTATAACTTTGTCTGTATTATACTTTTAACATATTTATGTTTTTATATTTAAAGTAAGTCTCTAATAGAGCATATAGTTGATTCTTGAATTATTATTCCATCTGACAATCTCTTACTTTGATTGGAATGTTTAATCCATTTCCATTTAGTGTAATTACCTATATAATTGAATTTTCATTTGTCACTTTACTATTTTTTTTTTTTTTGTAAGTCATGTCTTTTTATTCTTCTCTCCTCTTCATTGCTTTTTACTGTGTTAAATTTAGGTGTTATGATTTTAATTCCTCAGCTGATATCTTAATCTTTTTTAAAGATATTTTCTTAGTGGTAGCTCTAGAGATGAAAACATGCATCTTAATTCAAACAACTATACAGTTAAAAACCAAATAATCCAATTAACAAATGGGCAAAGGAAATGAATAGAAACTTTTCAAAGGAAGACATACAAATGGCTAACAGATACATGAAAAAATGCTCAACATCACTAGTCATCAGAGAAATTCAAACCAAAACCACACTGAGATATCATCTCACCACAGTTAGAATGGCCATTATTAATAGGAACAATAACAACAGATGCTGGTAAGGATCCAAGGAAAGGGGAGCTCTTCTACACTGTTGGTGGAACTGTAAATTAGGACAGCCATATGGAAAATAGTATGGAGGTTCCTCAAACAATTACAGATAGAACTACCATATAATCCAGCAATCCCCCTACAAGGCATACATCCAAAGGAATGGAAATCATCATTTCAAAGGGATACCTGCACTCCCATGTTCACTGCAGCTCTATTTACAATAGCCATGATATGGAACTAACCTAAATGTCCATCAACAGATGAATAGATAAGGAAAATGTGGTATCAGCTATAAAAAAAAAATGAAATTCTGACATTTGCAATAACATGGATGACTGGAGAAAATTATGTTAATTGAAATAAGCCAGACAAGGAAAGAGAAGTACCACATGTTGTCACTTATAACTGGGTGCTAAGAAAGAAAGAAAGAAAAATAAACAAAGAAAAGACCTAAATAACTCCTCGAACTTTCAGAATACTAGAGATTGGGGGTGGGGCAGGGTGGGGGGAAGGGTTTGGGGAGGAATAGGTTGGGTAAAGGGCATAAAGAAAAATCATGATTTTTTAATAATAATAAGCTTATAATAAATAATATTTTTAAAACATGCATTTTAATTTATCAAAATCTATATTAACACTAACATATGTGTTAATATGACTTAAGCCTAGTAAAAATAGCAACTTGTTCCAATATGGGTCTACGTCCCACACTTTTTGTGCTATTATTGTCATATATATTAAACCTATATGTTATGAACCCAATGAAACAGTGTTATAATTCTTACTTTATACAATCATATCTTACAGAGAAATTAAAACAAGAGGAGAGAAAAAATATATTTATACAGTTTTTTTTATTTACCCATATATTTTCTAGTGCTCTATTTCTTCCTGCGGATTCATGTTACTGTCCAGTATCATTTTCTTTCAATCTGAAGAATTTCCTTTAGTATTTCTTCTAAGGCAGGTATGCTGGCACAAATTCTCTTTTTTAGTTTTTCTTCCAACACTGCAATATGTCACTACACTGCATTTTTGCCTTCAGTTTTTCTGATGAGAAATCAGCCATTACCGTAATGTTACTTGTGCTCCCTTGAGTGATTTCAATATTTTCTCTTTGGCTTTGAGTTTTAATATTTGATAATGATGGGTCTGTGTGAATTTTTGACTTCCAATATTGTATTTTTCAATTCTAGAACTTCCATTTGTTTCTTTCTCATATTTCCGTTTCTTTGTTAAGATTTCCTATATCATAAGTTATCATCACACTTTTTTCTGAGTGTAGGTCACACTTTCCTGTTTCTCTGTATGGTTCTTTATTTCATTGTTAGATTACATCTTGTAGAAACCCTGACATGATTTTCTTTTTTTTTTTTTTCCTGTGGACTGCTTTTGTGGATGGTTTTCCTTTTATTTTTGGTTTTGCTTTATTTTATTGTCTGGAATTAATCTGTGGAATCAGTTTTCCCCATACTGTGTGATTGCTGATGACTCTACTCAGTATTTTTTATACTAATTTTAATTTTCAGCCTGTTGCTCAATGGCTCCCCCTCATGAGTTTCTGCATAGCTTAGAAGTCATCCAATAGTTACACAGAGGTGCTCAAACACCCCAAGTCAATAAGGCTTCCACCCTGTGGCTTAGAGAGCAAATTGAGGCAGTTTTTAAGTCAAGGAACTGTGAGTTTGACTTATCTCTGGTTCAGATGCCCACTTTATATCCCAGGTGAAGTAACTCAATCATTTGTTTCTCTATTTCTGTTCTTCTACCTCAAAAACCTGCCACATGTTAATGTCTTGGGTCTGGTCCTGTTCTTGAACTGAAGGTCTCATCTTATATTCAACTCCAGGTCACACTGACACTGATTGCTTTGCCTGGGTAACTACCTACTAGCTGTCAATACTCTCTTCTGATACTGGGTTCTCTCTCATGCCTATCAGTACCTGGTTTGGCCTGTGCCACCAGCAACTGAGTCACAGCCTAGGTGAATAAGGTCCAACAAAAGGAGGAAATTTCAGAGGAAAACTGCTTTATCTACCATGGTGTTTCCTGTGACTGTTACAGTGTTTTGTTCCCCATAAATTAGCCAAGTGTTTGTTGCATTAAGTAGAATGGCCACAATTGTTCCCCTTAATTATCACCTTAATCCCCTGTAAATTTTTAAATTCCCAAAAGACTTGAGGAAGTTTTATAATTTCTAGGATCATTTTGCAATCAGAGAAAGGTAATTTAAGAGTCGTATAAAAACTTCATATATTCACAAAAACACATTCACAAATTTCTGTGAGGTATTTTAAGTTATAAAACTAAAATATCTTGTCTAAATAAGGATGTCTTTCTGTATTAGAGATGGGTTTACCCTTAGTAATCAACCGTCCTGGCTGACATACTCTCTCTCAAAGATATCCATAAAATAATGATTCTTTTCTGGAATAATATGCATATTAATTAGTCCCTACAGCTCTTGAGAGAGTTCTGTTCTATTCCCAACAGTAAGGTCAGAAAATGCATCCACCTGAGTTAGCAGCAAATTTAAAAATCTTGAGCAAGTTGGGGTCACAGAGAAGATTGGGCACCCCAAGGGAAGAGAAAGACCAGAGGTAGGAATTTTTCACAGCCCTGAAATGTTGCCATGTGACCTAATCAATGGACTTCATTTGTAAGCACCCTAATCCCCATTACCCACAATTGGAATAGACAGTTTTGTTCAATTAGTATGTGGCCAGGGAGGGTTTGAATTTAGTGTTGAAAATGTAGGTGTGCCACATTGAAATTCAAATATTCAAATGAGAAACCTCAAGAGGATTTGGATTTAACGACTAGTGCTGAGCTATGTTTAATAATATAGAAAAGTTTGCCCAGTAGAAATTTAAACTTGCGTTATGATTTACTCTAAGGTAAAAATGCCAAAAATAACAGCTTTGTTCACAAACTGCTAATCAGCTTTTAGATTTCAGAGTCCTGTGATTCCTTGAATATAGAAAACTCCATATGAAAATCAACGAAGGCATTCTTTTTCATTTTTCTAACACAGAAATAACATGCTGATGTTCCCCAAAGGAGTATGTCCACACTCATTAATCTTTGATTTCTAAAAATCTAAACTTGACTAAGTGAATTATATATACATATAAACACACACACAAACACACACAAGCTAATCTGAAGCATTCCGTTTTTTTAAAATTATATCATTTATTATTGTAGTATTATTTTACCATTATTTTATTATCATTATTATTAGCATATTCATCATTACAAATCACAATCATTTCCCATGCCCTCCACCTGACCTATCACTCCCCAACCCCTCTCCTTCCCTCCCCACCATCTCTAGTGTCCTTAGCTTTGCTCTCTCCTTCTGAAAGTTCAATGTGTTATTATGGTCTTCCTTCCTTCTTTCTTTCCTTCCTCCCTCCCTCTTTTCCTCCCTCCCTTCTCTCTCTCGTTATCTCTCTCTCTCTCTTTCTGTCTTAGCACCCAGTTATGAGTGAGAACGTGTGGTATTCCTCTTTACTTGTCTGGCTTATTTCAATTAACATAACTTTCTCCAGGCTCATCCATGTTGCTGTGAATGACAGAATTTCTTTTTTTTATGGGTAAATAGTATTTCATTGTGTATACATACCATATTTTCCTTATCCAGTCATCCATCAATCAACATTTAGGTTGGTTCCATATTTTGGCTATTGTAAATAGAGCTGCAATGAACATGGGAGTGCAGGTATCCCTTTGACATGATGATTTCCATTACTTTGGATGTATGCCCAGTAGTGGGATTGCTGGATCATATGGTAGTTCTATCTGTAATTGTTGGAGGAACCTCCATACTGTTCTCCATAATGGCTGTGCTAATTTACAGTCCCACTAACAATGTAGAAGAGTTCCCCTTCCCCTCCATCCTCACCAGCACTTGTTATTCTTGGTCTTTTTAATAATGGCCAGTCTGACTGGGGTAAGATGACATCTCAACGTGGTTTTGATTTGCATTTCCCTAATGATTAGTGATGCTGGGCACTTTTTCACTTATCTGTTGGTCATTTGTATGTCTTCCTTTGAAGAATGTCTATTCATCTTCTGTGCCCATATTTTAATTGGGTTATTTGTTTTTCTACTGTATAGTTGTTTGAGTTCCTTATATATTGTGGATATTAATCCCTTGTTGGATACAGAGTTTACACGTATTTTCTCCTTTTCTATAGGTTGTTTTTCTGCTCTATTGATTGTTACCTGTGCTGTGCAGAAGGTTTTTAGTTCGATATAATCCCACTTCTTTATTTTTTCTGTGGTTGCTTGTGTTTTTGGAGTCTTATTCATAAAGTCTTTGCCCAGTCCTACTTTCTAGAGTTTTTTTTCCATTTTATTTTAGTAATTTTATGGTTTTGCATCTTATATTTAAGGCTTATTGCATTTTGAGTTAATTTTTGTATGTGGTAAGAGGTACAGATACAGTTTCAATTTTCTGCATATGGACATCCAATTTTCCCAGCACCATTTATTGAAGAGGCATACATTTCCCCAATATATATTCTTGTTGCCTTTGTTGAAGATCAGTTGGCTGTATGTGGGTTGACTCCTGGGTTTTCCTTCTGTTCCATTGATCTATGCCAGTCCCATGCTGTTATGTTTACAATAGCTTTGTAATATAATTTGAAGTCAGGAAGTGTTATGCCTCTGGCTTTATTTTCATCACTCAGGATTGCTTTGGCTATTCTGGGCTTTTGTCATTCTATATGAAAGTTAGGATAGATTTTTCTACTTTTTGTGAAGAATGTCATGTCATATTTTAATGAGGATTGCATTGAATCTGTAGATTGCTTTGGGTAGAATGGGCATTTTCATGATGTTAATCATTCCAATCCAAGAGCATGGTATGTCTTTCCACCTTTTTGTGTCCCCTTTAATTTCTTGCAATACTGTTTTATAGTTCTCTCATTACAGAGATCTTACACCTCCTTGGATAAGTTGATTCCTAGGTATTTTATTTTTTTAGCAACTATTGTAAATGAGCTTGGTTTCTGGAATTCTTTTTTCTGCTAGTTTGTTATTGTAGTATAAAAATGCTACTGATTTTTGTGTGGTGATTTTGTAACCTGAAAAATTATTGAAATTGTTAATCAGCTGTAAGAGATTTTTTGGTAGAGTCTTTAGGATTTTCTATATATAAGATCATGTCATCTGGACACAGGGACAGTTTGACTTTGTACTTTCCAATCTAGATGCCCTTTATTTCTTTCTCTTCCCTGATTGCTTTGGCTAGTACTTCCAGTACAATCTTAAAAAGGACTGGGGAGAGTAGGCATCCTTGTCTTGTTCCTGTTCTTTGGGAAAGCTTTGAGCTTTTCCCCACTCAGGATGATATTGGCAATTGGTTTGTCATATATGGCTTTTTTTGTGTTGAGATAATTTCCTTCTGTACCTAATTTGCTGAGAGTCTATATCATAAAGTGATGTTAAATTTTGTGAAATACTTTTTCTGCATCCATTGAGATAATCATACAGTTTTCTTGCTTGATTTTGTTGACACAGTGTATCACATTTATTGACTTGTATATGTTGAACCATCCTTGCAACCCTGGGATGAATCACACTTGATCATGGAGTATAATTTTTTTGATGTGTTTCTGTATTCTGATTGCTAATATTTTGTTGAGGATTTTTGCATCTATGTTCATCAAGGGTATTGGCCTGTGATCCTTTTTTTGCTGTGTCTTTGTCTGGTTTTTGTATCAGGGTGATGCTGGTCTCATAGATTACATTTTGGAGAATGGCTTCTGTTTCAATTTTCTGGAATAGCTTGAAGAGAATTGGTATTAATTCCTCTTTAAAGGTTTGTTAGAATACAGCTATAAAGCCTTCTACTCCTGGGATTTTCTTCATTGGAAGACTGCTGATTTCTGCTTCAATTTCATTGCTTGTTATTGGTCTGTTCAGGTTTCTTGGATCTGAAGGACTTTGTCTCTCCTGATAAGTGAAAAGTTTTCTGTTATTATTTCCTTGAATGGGTTTTCAATGTGTTCTCCTTCCTCCTGTCCTTCTGGAATACCCATGATTTGGATGTTTGTGTGCTTGAGGTTGTCTGCTAGCTCTCTTAGATTTTCTTTATCTTTTAAAAATTCTTTTTTCCTTCTTTTTTGGCTGCCTCGGTTACTTCAAAAAGACCAACTTTGATATCAGAAATTCTTTCTTCTGCTTCCTTTAGCCTGCTGCTCAAGCTCTCTGTTGTGTTTTTTATTTCACTGAATTAATCCTTCAGTTCTAGGAGTTCTGCTACATTCTTTTTTAAGGTATTAATCTTTTTGTAAATTTCCTACTTCATATCCTGGATATTTTTTTCTTGTTTCATGGTGTTTTCTGATTGAGTCTTCTCCTATCTATTTCAGTTTTCTTAAGATCATTGCTCAGAATTCCTTTTCAGACATTGAAAGGTTTTCCTACTCCATGGCATCTGGTACTTGAGAATTACTGTATTCCTTCAGTGGTATCACATTTTCCTGTTTATTTGTAATTCTAGTATTTTTTCATTGATGTTTGGTCATCTGGTAAGGTACTTGTTTCTTCCAGTACTCTGGAGTGGGCTTTGAGGAGAAAGACATCCTCTATTTATAGGCTCTGCTGCTTACTCTTCTTGTATCAGTGCAGTCAAGTGTGCGGTGGGTTGCCCACAGTGTAGCCCTGGCTGCTACTGTGGTGGTGAGCCACCCTTGCAGTGGCAGTAAGTGCGGCAGTGGCTGTGGTAGACTACCTTGGCTCCTGCTCAGGCCATGGGCAAGCCTTTCCTGGGCTTGGATCTGGGCCCATGGCAGTTCATGGGACAGTACTTACCACAGCTCTTGCTCAGGCTGTGGGTGGGCCTCTCCAGGGCTCAGATGTGGGCCCAGGGTGTCAGTTTGTGGAATGGCGCTCACCTTGGTTCCCATTCAGGCAGTTGAAAAAAATATTTAAAAAGTAAAAATGGTAAAAGAAGCCAGACACAAAAGGACACATCTTGTATGACTTCATTTATATGAAATACCCAGAATAGTTAAATCCATAGAGGCAGAAAAAATAGTTGATGGGCAGGGGCAGACAGGAATTGGCAAAGCATGAAGTACAGTTGCATTCCATGTTAATGCAAAGAAAGAAATAGTTAAGTGGTGTATTTGAGTGCTGTGAAATATTACATTGTTTTACTGTATTTTACTAACTAAAATGTCATTAGAAACATAATAATAAAATCAAGGCAAATAATTCTAAAGTATAAATAACTGTAGCATGGTAAAGATTGGTGGGAAGGTGAACACATGTATTTGGAGAAGCTATACAAGCTTTTTTTTTAATACTAAAGTAGTAGTTTCTTGATCAAATCCTCAATATACACACTTCTCCTGGGAAATTTAGAGACTTAGGGAACTAGATTATTCTTCAGTGGAGTGATTTTCATATCATACCTGTGACCTGAAGAAAACAATAAACTTCTAAAACATTATAAGTATATAGAGAGGAACAAAGAAGCAAAAGTGGCCAAAGGTAGCATTCTTAAACCATGAGTCGGAACATCTGAATTATACACCTTGTTTTGCCAAACACTAACCTTGGGAAAGTCAGTTGGCACTCCGGGCTTTAATGTCCTCATCTGAATGTTAGCTTATTGGTAACAAATGATCTATCAGACGTTCTAAACTGGCAACCTGTTGTCTGGATAGGACCAGCAGTTACATTTTGTTAAGATCTGGTTTTTAAACAAAACAATTTTTTTTAATTGAAAGATTTCACATAAAAATCTGGTCTTCATTTTTTTTTCTTGAAAGACCTGAAAATCTGGTCAGACACAAGGCCGACATTTCCACGTGGCGATACTCAGCTTGAGCTGCATAGTGACTGCCTTCTACAGATGCAAGCTCCCCCTAGTTGGCTTCAGTTCTACTCTTCACTATTGAGTACACATATGCAATCTCACCCAGGCCATTTCACCCATTTACTGTGTACACCCAGCCTAGGAAGATATAGTAAATTTTGTGATTTCTAATTTAATATGTCCCTTCAAGTTCTAAGATTCTGTAATTCTTTAAGTTTATAATTTTGCATTAACCTGTTAGCCTCTAAAATGGTAAGGTTATACTTAAGAGAGATTAAAACCAGAGAGGATGGTAAGAGAGTTGTCATGGTCTGGTAGACAGATACACTCAAGGAAATTTGGAGTATGGGGTTATTGCTCATGGATGAACTTGGACTAACAGGGCAAACCATAAGATCTCTGGGAAATGTAGACATAGCAAACATAAGGCACTTAGAATTTGAACAAGGAAGGGCAAAACATAAATTCTGAAACAGAATCAAAAAAGGAAAAAGTATTTAATTTTACTAAGTGTCTGTGTGATTCCAGACACCATGCTAGTCTCTTCGTGTTATCAACTGATTCGTTAAACTTCACAGCATATGAATTGCAAGGTATCCTCCCCAGTATAAGGAAGGGAAATTTAGGCTCACAAAGATTTAGTAACTTGTCCAAGGTCACACAACTAGTAACTGTCAGAGGCCTAATTTGAAACTAACTCTAATGCTATCATATTACCAGACACTTTTACTTCCTAGTTTGGCCTATAGTCGACCAGATTTGAGAGACATGGACGTGGGAGAGAAAAAAATCTTCCTTTGTTTCATTATATAAAAATGAGTAGATTCTAAAGTTTTATTAAAGATTCCTCCTGTGTAAAAAAATAAAAGAAAAAAAAGAAAGATATCCTCTTTGACAAGTATAAATCTATAAAATTTGGACCTTAAATCAATTACCAATTGAAATATCTTCCTGTAAATTATAGCAGTGCCATTTTAAACTGTTTTAATCAACTACAACCTTATAATCAGCTAAATATCTTAAGGTCATACATTTACCTTGAAAAGTTTAGATGTTGCTACTTCCAAAAAATGAGAGAAAGTCAAGAAGACATATCTTATGGTTATTTTTAAATAACAGAAAGAAATGTGTGAACACTTACCAAGAATCTGATTTCATCCATTTCATGGATGTTCATATTAATGTGCATTCAATCAAATTCTGTTTTTACAAGTTGACAATTATGACAAAATCTTTCTTGAAGTATGCATTGGTAGAAACACTCACACGCACAATAAAACCCTGAATACCCTTCTGAACACAGCTTTTCTGAATTTTTAGAGTTCTGGGGGAAAATATAATGTGCATCATAATTCCTTGATCCTTTTTTAAAAAGAGGGACTCTAATTATTTAATACAAAATCAAAAGGAGGCAAACGTTACCTAAGAATTACCTTTTTCTGCAGTGCAGTTGTGTTGTTTAAAGGTTCATTGTATTCCATTCAGTTTTGTTATAATGGCCATCACTAATTGCAATATGATCTCAGAAAAACAATTCAGCATAGATTCGGTATTTATTCAGTCATATATACCTCTTACCATGTTATAATGTTTCATTAGTCCACAAGCTCATAAAATACTGGTTAAATTAGATAATCAGCTTCACAAATACCTTACAAAATTAATTATTTTCTGTATTTTAAAGATGAGGTGTATGAGAAATATTTATTTCTATTATGATCCAAATTTAAATCTCTTTTGCTTTAAAAACAAGGCCAAATAGCAAAGCCTCTCCTACTGTTTGTGCTCTATAGTATAACATCTCTTGATTACTCTGACAGAGTTCCAGTCACAGGTTGTGAGTCAGAAAGAGGATTTTCAATGTCCAGCAGCTAAATGTGTCAGCCATGACATTTCTGAAAGTTCTATTTTTATATACAGAGAGAAGAAAAAATCATTTCTCTGTATCTGTCCTTTGCAAAATTCTCAGTTTAACTCCAGCTTTAGATATGTACAATAGTGAATGCACTCTTAGTTAACATGACAAGCGACTGACATTTTTAAACTGGAATAATGCATGTAATGAAAAAATAATCTACACAAGTTTGTCCCTTCTGCATTCTTATTCCCTCTTTCAGTCATAAAGCCTGCTAAAATGCAGTTAAAATAATACAAAATGCAATTCAAATGTCACTATTATCCTAATCCTTTATTTCCTACTATTATACAACTTATCTAAAAATGTTGAAATGTAACTTGCTTGAGTTATAATATTATGTGAATTAAGAGTCAGTATTGTTTGGAAGCTCCTGTTAATTGGTCTACAGGGAGGTTTTCTGTATATATTAAAATGATTCTATGTCTGAATTATAACGAATTTACCTTTAAATTTCTTTTGTATTTAAATACATATTAGAGGCAAAACATTTTAATATTTCTTAGGGTAGGCTTTATTACTAAAATTATTAGTTTGGCAATCTTGGCATAAATGGAAATTTCTGACTGGCTGTCATATCAATGTCAGTGAAGCCCAGAAAGTGTTTGGCTCTGGCTGTTTTCCTTATTTTTATTTATAAATTCTGTTTCATAACAGCAATAAGATGCTTCAGGCCTTGCAGTTCTGGGAGATTATTGCACTTGTCAGGTGGTAAAAATCACTGGCCCCTCTGCTTTGTGCTTCAGAACACCACTAGAGGCATGTAATCACTGAGAAACGCAATTCCTGGAATTTCTTAATGCGTTATTATGACATATCTAACTTTTAAAATAAATGATTTATTTTGAAGGCTGGAGGTGTCATATGAGTATCCAACCGGTAGCTAAGGAATGGAGAAGAAATCAAAACGTAGAACGTGAAAGCAGAGAAAAATGGCCAAGCAGTGGCCATATAACAATGAGTCCTTAAAGATATGAAAATCTAGAATCAAGTATATTATATATTAAAATTGAGAGACTGGCCTATGATTAGTCAAAATATATGTATATTAATATAAATTGTCTTACATAATATCCTAAGTTCAATTGTTTTTTTTCCCTACAAATAACCAGTAATATATTTATACACCAAAACATGCATGATATACATTGAATAAACACGTGCAAATCACATTTGGGAAAATAAATTTCTTTACACTGTTTTCTTCTATTAAAAAAAAATTCTCTGTTATATAATTAGCATAGTATCTACTAAAATTAAAAATATTGGAAAGGGGCCGACTCTGTGACTCACTCGGGAGAGTGCGGCACTGGGAGCGCAGCATCGCTGCGAGCGCCGAGGCGGCGGGTTCGGATCCTATATAGGGATGGCCAGTGTGCTCACTGGCTGAGCGCGCGGTGCGAGCGACACCAAGCCAAGGGTTACGATCCCCTTACCGGTCACAAAAAAACAAAACAAACAAACAAACAAAAATATTGGAAAGGATACTCTTCAAAAGTATAAATAGTCTGAGTTTTTAAATAAATGGAATGCAAAATTCAGACTCAAATACAACAGTGGATAAAAATTTAAGCTCACAGATTAAATTTCTTTTTCTAAATAATTGTTTGGAAGTAAGTTTCTATTTCTGTGTCTTGACAATTGTTCTAAATAACAATGTAAACTAAAGGAAGCCAAATTATCTTTTCAAAGAAAGAATACCAAAGTTTTTCTTGGAAAAAGGCCAGTTTTAGGTAGGGGGTGCTTATGGCCTAGGGAGTCACTGTAGCAATAGAAAAAGATTAATAATTTGCACATGTGAGAGTCTTGGAAGCAGGATACAGCTGTAAAGAATTAACCCCTCTTGAGAGATGTAAAAACACAGAGCAGCTGAGCGGAGACCTGTTGGGAGGGACTAAAACTATTCAGGCTACAGATGTCTTCAAAGAAAAGCAGAGAAAGTACATTTGGGAACTGACAAGCTTTTGTCTTTGCTTATCAATGGGCAGATAACTTTTAAAAAATTAAAAAGACAAAAGGAGCTAATTGTAACCAATTAAAAAGTATTATTAAAATGTTAACTAAGCACTATAGTGAGTTGTTTAAAGAAATCAAGTACTACAATGCTCATAGTAATCCTGTGATTAGAATGAAACCACTTTGTTAAAGGCAGTTGTGTGCATCCATGTGATGATGTCCTATGCCTCTACTGTTCAGAAAAGTCACTTTATTGATTGACAGGAGAATCATTTTCCAGAATACATAGTTCTTAATTTAAAAAAAAAAATAGAGAATACTAAACAAATCAAAACATTTTGTCAATGGATAAACGAGAGGTCCAAATTCCATTTTAACTGAAATTGGTGGTTGATTTTTCCTTCATGGGAGGAATGGTTGGTTGTTAAGCTTCAAAGAAAGAAACCCAACATAACTTTTTTAAGGATCTTAAAACACAGGTTTAAAGAATAGAGATATTACTAAAAATATTTTATGAAATCTCCTTGAAGTAAATCTCATTCCTCATTCCAATTTCCTTTGAGCCTGAAGCAGAGATGGAAAAAAAAAATACACACCTGACTTAATGTTTAATTCAGTACCTTAGTGTTTCCATCAAAATAATAGTTTAGTGGTTCTCAAAGTCTGGTCTCAGGTCCCCTGGGGGGACTGTAAGACTCTTTCAGAGGCCTCTTGAGGTCAGACTTATTTTCATAATAATATTTAGACATTGTTGTTTTTTCACTTTCATCCTCTCATGAGTGTTCAGTGGACTTGCCAGAGGCTACATACCATGTGATGACATCATCACTCTGGTGACTAATACAATGTGTGCTGTGTATTCTGTGTTCTTCGGAATTTTCTAGATAAGCTCTTTGGGGGTCATCAATAATCTTTAGGACTGTAAACTTAAAAAATTCATACTAGTAAAGGAAAGTCAAAAAGTTTAAGAGGTATGAAAATATGGTCTCCTGCCCCACCTCACAATAACACCTTTACCTATGTCTTAGATGTTTTCAAAGCTTTCTGCATACTGTGAAACACATTGCAGTTCATATTATCATGATAAAAGAGAACATATCTATCATACGTATGTTTCAGACTCTGCCCTTAGCAGTAGAACCTTTAAAATCAATTAAATAAAATCATATGTGTTAACAGCATGTAAAATAGATAAAAGTAGAGCTGCTGTCCTGGAGATGGAGAACAGATCCGCCTGGCTGGCTTCCGAGACTCCTCAGGAGCTTCACTGACTTCCACCAAAACATTATGAAAACCACCACACCGTGACTTTCCATATGTATTTAATATCTCTCTGTGTGTATTCTCCTATACATATGATTTTATTTGATTTCTATAATAATTCTGTGAGATATAAAAAGGACATATTATCACACTGTAAAGACAAAAAACTTGAGAGTCTGGGAGATGAGAAATGAATTGTCCAAGGTCACACACTAGTAAGTGATGTGACCAAATGTGACGGCAATGTCTTCTGATTTCACGTCCAGTGACCTTTTCTCTATAATATTTTGGCTCTATTTGTCCTTCAAAAATGCTCATAAACTGAAGGCTAATTTTTATAAGTATTATATAGTTAGCCTTCTTCTTCCCCAGGGATGGAGAAAAGAGAGAAGGGCCCTCCTTTATTCATTCTGAGCTTTCCTCAAAAATTCTAACACCTTAACTTGGTAAGAACCTCAGTGAAGATAAGATTCACCAGGGAGTCTTATGTTAGCATTGCCCTCCCCCAACAGAAAGAAGCAAATTAATTAATTAATTAATAATTAATTAATTAATAGATGGAGAATAGGAGGGAAGTACTCATGCAGTCAAGGTATGCCCTGAGATGACAGTGACCTCTCCCCCACTTTTTGCCCAAACCTAGTCTACTTTTTCTTTAGTGGGCATATTGTAAGCTGAAAGAGAGAGATATCAAGAATTTAAATTCTTCATATATTATACACATGGGAATTATTACCTGTTGTTTTTTAAGTAACAATTTATTTTTAATTAAGAGTATACCTATTGCACACTTTTTACAGGTGTGTATATAATGGCAACAGGGTAAATAGCTTTCTAGGATCACAAAGGCAAGAAAACAGCTAAACAATGATAATAATTTCCAAGGCCCATCTATAGTACGTTTGATTTAACCACTACACTGTATTTCCTCAATAGGCAGTTGTTAATAGGCCATCTTTCCCTTTTTCATAAATGCTTCTTTCTTCCTCAACCTCCAACACTAAAATCTTAACTTTTATCTTCAGCTCAGTTATATGTGTTGTGGTGGTGGTGGGGGGGGAGAATAGGACTTCTACAGAAGTATGATCTTTCTGAAGAATGGGTCAATCTCCTACTGAGTTGGAATTTGCAAACTTCTTGGGGTTGTCTGGCCCAGATATTTCTTGCTAGACCTGATTGTGGTCATTATTTTCAGACATCAGTGAAACATTCACAAGCAGGTCTGATCTAACAGCTATGTTAAAAGCTCCTGAATACCATTCCTATTAACAAGTGTATTTTTAATAATTTCTCTTCATGAAAATAGCACCACACGCACATCTAGTAATGGAAGCATTTGTCAAGCTGTGTTAGTTAATAGTAACTTTAATATAAAGACTACAGAATGTTCAGGGAACATTAACCTAATGATTTAACACAATCCTATGTTTAATTAACACAATAATGTTTTGCATACCAACTCATTCTATTGTCTAAAATGCATTTTATCATATAAAACAGAATAATAAAAGTTGACATTTATATGATACTTTTTATAGCCATGATGTTTTATGCTATTTATTTAAAGTACACAGGGCCTTTGCAAAGTGGGTAAAATTTATTATCCCATTTTACAAATGATGATAATGGACAGTATACTTACTTATGTAGTGCTTCTGGAGGTAGTAGCCCATTTCTGTTGCTTATTATAAAATACACAGAATGGGATAATTTTTAAGAAAACAAAATTTATTGCTTACAGTTTTGGAGGCTGGGAAGTCCAAAGTCCAGAGAACACATGTGATGAGGGTCTTCTTTGGTGGTGGCTTTACAGCAGTGCAGGGGTCTCACAAGGTAGAAAATGGTGGAGCAGAGAGAGAGAGACTCTTACATGCTCTCCTTTTAAAGTCCTCCAAACTATGCCCCTGACCACCATTATTAATCATTCACTACAACATGGTCCTACAATCTAATCACCTCTTCAAGGCCCCACCTTTCAATTACCATAATAGGATTTCCAACCCTTAACAGTTACAGTGGGAATTAAGTTTCTAATACACTTTGGAGGACACAATTCAATCAATCCACAGCACTAGAGTCATAACCAAATCAGTGGTACTTGCGAACCTGGAGCAGAGAATATTTATTTTCCAGTTAGGTTCTTAAGCTTCTTTGTTACTCTGAAACCATTTTACTATCAGAAATGTTTTCTCTTGCCCAAGGTATTGTTTACTGAAGACTTTCTATGTGCCAGAAACTTTTATACATGGTATTTCATTAAATCCCCACAAACCAACCTGTTAAAAAAATAGTTATAGGTGAGCCCACTGAAGGTGAGAGATGTTAAGTAATTTGCCAGGTTTGAACATTACAGAATCAAGATTCTAGCCCCAAGTTCGAGAATCCTTCTTTCACTACCTTCCCTCAATTTGTTCTACTATAAGACTAAAAGAAAAAGCAAACAGCCACATACAAATGCACTTCAAAATCCATGGAAGAATAGAATTAAAAGAGAATAAAAATCTCTTCATGAGCTCTCTGAAGTACCCTCTTATAAGAATAAACCACAAAGGCCAATACATCCCAAGACAATCTAACAACAATAATAAAAACCAAAACAAACAAACAAACAAAAAACCCAAAACAGAAAAACAGATTACTAGAAAAAAAGAGAAAAAATTACCCATCAGTAGATTAATGGATAAAAAATTGTGATTGATATATATACACACAGAGAATGGAATACTATTCAGCTATAAGCAAAAATGAAATCCTATCATTTGCAGCAATATAAATGGAACTGGAAAGCATCATGTTAAGTGAAGTAAGCCAGGCACAGAAAGACAAATACTGCATGATATCACTCATATGTGGAATCTTAAAAAAAAGAAAAATGTTTCTCATAGAAGTAGAGTAGAATAATGGTTACCAGAGGCTAAGAGAGGAGCGGAAAAAAGGGAAAGTGAGGAGGGGAGGGGAGAAAGAAAGGGGAGGAGGGCAGGGGAGGAAAGAAGAGGAAGGGAGGGGAGAAGAGGTGAACTATCTGGTACAAAACCATGCTGTCTACCCTAAGTGAATCATTGTGAAGTATATGGATGTATTGAAACAACACACCATACCCCACAAATATATACAAGTAAATGTTAAAATAAAAATTAATTTTAAGGGCCAGCCCAGTGGCGCACTGCTACAGTGCGCCGTTTGGGAGCGCAGTGGCGCTCCCGCCGAGGGTTCGGATCCCACATACAGACCGGTTCCCGCTCACTGGCTGAGTGAGGTGCGGGTGCGACACTGAGGGTTGTGATCCGTTGCCGGACTCGACAAAAAGGAAAAAAAAAATTAATTTTAAGAAATTAAGAGGATGCATTTCAAAGCAGGGATCAAAATTTAACAAACTGATACAGATCTCTTGCTATATTAGACATTATGCTAAATGCCTGGCCTTCTGCAGCTTACTTTCTATGGTGTTTTGCTGGAGAAACAATAATATATGAGCAAGAGAAGAAAAGAGTAGAAAAATCTAAACAAAAATACATGCACTGAGAGTAGGAGAGGAGAGCCAAGTGTGTTGGACAAGGAAAGCTCTGGCCTGTTGTGTTAAAAAAAAAAAAAAAGAAAACACTATAAAGATTATTCCCCCAAATACCTTAAGTCACGGCAACTAAAAACTTGCTCATTTTCATTAACAGAGATTAAGATATATTTTCAGAAACGATTATTTTATCTGTTTCTTCAACCTAGAGATGCATACAGACAAACGAGAACATGGCCAAGAGTCCTATTACCTTAGAAAATGGACCGCGGCTCTCATTCCATTCTCTGATTGGTTCCTCTCCGAGACAGGAAGTCCCGCCCCTTACCGGAAAAATAATGGAGGCTGGACTCGTGGAGACAGGAGCCGATGAGGTACAGGAATTAAAAGTGAACTGTGGTTATAACCTCTTATTAGGTTTATCAGCTTTTTTTATTTTTCCATAACTAGTCTGGTTCTGGCTGCCCCTTTCCTACCCTGAGGGTATAGTGGAGAGCTTTTAGAGGTTTAGAGGAGGAAAAATCACTTGCCTTCTTTCTAGGCCCCTAACTGCAGTGCGTGTGATTCGGGCAGTGGCAGGACCAGGCTTCGGGGGCAGAGCACTGTTGGGACTACATGGGTCAGATACCTCTGTTAACTTGCAAGTGTGACAGTACGGTGTGAAAGGGATTTGTTTTATATGGTATTAAAGCTATCCACCCGGTTCTTTGCTGACTCCTGCTAGTAACCGGACTTGGCTGAAGTAGTCCCAAAGTAAACACATTAGCTTTACTAAAAAAGAAAGGCTCTGAAGCGTTTACCTACAATACCCTCTTCAGCTAAGCACTTCCTGCGGAGGACCCAGAGGTCTATTTATTCTTCCAACGAACAAAGGCTGAAGAAAGCTCTCTGATATTTTTGCTTGGGAAAAATCTTTGGATACTTGAATACTTATTTATTTATTTTTTTTAATTGGGGGTTGAAGAGAGACTTAAGCTCAACTCAGTAACACCCCTTGTTCGCCTTACCGCTGTAATTACTGCTCAAGAGAGTCTAACTTGCTTACTCCTAGCTCCTAGGCAGCTTGGGGGTGGCTGTTGTTAGAGTTCCCTTGAGATAATGATTCTTCTGGGTCAGTCTGAAGAAACTGCAACAATGGCAATCCCCAGGGTGACACTCCCGAGGGGGCCTAGATTCAGCTGTCAGTCACCTTCAGCCCAGAGCCATCAAATCCATTTACACAAAAGCTGGTTATCGCAAACCTTTTGAAAAGCTAAGTAAAGAGGAGATTTACCCATCCTTGAATCTTCATTCTTTTTTCTTTGAGTCCGTCATTTCTCCCATTCTCTTTCCTTTTTTGCCTAACTACCTCTGGGAACTTCTGGGTCCCCCCTCGCCCCCCCCTTTTGTCTTTTGTTCCACCTTAAAGCTTACACTGTTGTTATTATCTTAAAGCTTGAACCTAATCTTGAATATCATTCTCAAGATATACAGAAGTAAATACGTTGTACTCTTGTATGAACAATTTTAATTGTAATAAATCTTCGTCCTCAGAAGGATAGGATTTTCTGAGTATTGGGAAAGGACTGTTTCATGCAATAATATTGAGACACTGCAGTTGTGTAGTATTTAAAGTATTTCTTTAAGCATACATTTGTCTATGCATATACATTCATACACACCTTCCTATCATATACATATCTTTTTCTTTTAAAAAAAAAAATCTTTACACTAACTATGAGACTATGATTCAACAGCCTGGATCAGTTTATAACTGAAGTGAGGCTCAGCAACTTATATGAATGTAAAAAAATATATATATATATATTTTGTTGTCTAAGTACTGCTGAATATCAAATATAACAATTCTTTCTGTGAATTCCATACTTTTGTAGTTATAAGAAATTGATTTTCTTTCACTGACAAAAGGAAAAATTATGGCTGTGCTATAGAAATTTGGGTCTTCTCTAGGTAATAGCATTATTATAAAATATTGAATTTAACAAATTAAAAGACAGTTTTAATTATAAAAATATAAATTACATATTACATTAAAATGTGAGTTTATTTCATTGATGTGCATACAATTGCTAGAATTAGAATAACGCAGTATTACCTAGTAAAATGCTTGAGGGAGTATTTGTAATTGTAATTAGTTTGTCAATTGTAAGAAATTTTAGTGTCATAGTTAGGGATGTAGGCAGCAGATATCCTAAGTTTGGTGGAGCTGTAATGTGAGGCCATGCATAAAGAACAGGCCAGGGAAAATCTGTCCTAACAGCCAAAAGACATTTTATAAAGAATGAGATTGTTGGCACACAGACCATTTCACTGAAGTCAGTACTAACCATACCAGTTGTATAGTATATGATATAACCTGAGTTAGTTCAGACCTGGTCCCACCCTCTCTAGTTATTACCAAAGGAGTACCCAATATTCCACTGAAAAATAATTGGATGTTTTATTTGTTCATTTGCCATTATTTCTTTAGCATTTACTACTGCTTGCCAAGATATAACAGTAAACGGGTCCTAAATAACTTAGTATGTAGTAGAAAGAATCAGCACCAAATAGTATTTGAGTATGCTCAAAAGCAAATTGCTGTCAAGTAATTTTAAACACCCTGAAATCTTATTTGTAAAATTAATTTGCTCATTCAGACTATGTAGCAGTGTCAACTATGTCCAAGAACATTGTTAGGATTTGAGGGTATAAAAAAACGAGATAGAGACTGTATCCCAAGGTAGCTCATGATCTGCTTCCCTAACTTTGTATAGGCCACTGTTATCTCCTCTGCAGAACTACAGCAGCCTAGACCTGCATGGTTTGGTTACAGCCCATATTTTCAGCCTCTTCTCTACTTTGTTCCCCTTGCTGTATACTCCAAATACATGAGTTTTTTGTTATTTGCTTTCAGTTGTTGGAACATGTCATCTCTTTTTCACCTTAGGGCCTTTGGGCTGATTGTGGACCAAGTTTACAAAGTAGAGGTAAATTACTAACTTTTATGTTTGGATGTCAGCTCTAATGGAAGATTTAGATCACTTAATCCACTGGACTCTAATAACATTATGTGAAATGCATGAAATGAACTTTTCATACTGTCACTCTTCTGTGTAAGTTTTATTAGTTGATTTTACAGGGGTGCGGGTGTGCTATGTAGTTATTTCTATTATCACAAGAAATGTGTATCTCAATATCTTTTTTCTACATAAGGTAATATTGACAGTTTCTAGAGATTTTACATGGACATATCTTTTGGGGGCCATCATTGTACCCACTACATATAAGAATTTATTAATTTGATATTTCATATTTACATGTTTCAATTTGCTGTTGAATTTTTGTTTTCATTTCAAAAACAAAATATTTGTGATACCTTTAATATAGTTTGAATGACTAATGTGTGTATTCAGCATTTAACTTGAAAAGTACATTTGATCTGTCAGAACTTTATTGTAAAATTGTGATTACTTGATTCCAGGACTAGAAGAATTTTACTGAGGTAAATATTTGACTCACACATTGGATATAGGAAATCATATGTCCTTTGTCCTTTTCTCTATAATGAAGGCTCATTTTCACGATCTAAGAAGAGGCTAAGGCGATCATTATCAAAATCGACCAAATTATGTTACGATCATTTGCTATAATTACATTAACAAGGAATTAATCCATTAATAAGGGAAAAATACATTAAAGAAACATGCAAATTTCAGTTAATAATAATTGGAGAAATGTAGCAAATTTAGCATCCATAATTGTCTTTTTATGTATATTTTTTATTCCATATACCTAGGAAGGAGTCTTACCTATAAAAAATTAGAATGACAATGAAATATATTCTTTATTGTACATACATGGTAATCATAGATGAAAATAGAGCCTATTGTTCATTAGCTAAAATATTGACAGATCACAACTGAACTTATTACCTGCAACAATGATTACATTTTCCTCTTTTCTTTCTTCCTTCCTTTTCTCTTTACCTTGGGGTGGGGGTGGGGGTGGGGGGTTCCACATTTAGCCAAAATTATGTTTAAGTGAAGGAAGAATACTTGAATTTGGAAATTAGAGTAAGGAAAAGAACATTAGAGATGGAAACAGTGGTTTAGAGAATGATATTCAGAAAGAAGGAAAATAATATTGGAAACAAAATGGAATTCAAAACAGCTCTATTATGTATGAAAAAATGTGTAAAAGCATTAAAAAACAGTACTTAAATGGAAAAACAATCACAATCTAAGCGTTGTTCAGTTTGATTGGACATTAAAGGACAATTTCTATTTCTATCTCAACTTTAGGAAATTATGGTCATCCCAACATTAAATATAATATCAAAGCCATAGCAGTTCACAATTTACACAAACCTTTTCAAGAATTAGCTAGGCACTATTTGATCTACTCAGAGGGTTTGTCTCAGATTTTCAGTTTTAACAATGGAAGAATATCTGTCACCCATGACTGTCATGTTGATAATAAATGGAAAAATGTGGCTGATTTTCCCATCTGGTAGCAAACCAGGCACCAGGCATACTAATTATATCTTAGCAGTAGCAATTTACCAAATTAGACTTAAGTTTCCTGAAGTACTTTCTTCATCCATGATCTCCAACCCGCCACTATTTGAGTTATTAATTTACTAGCAAGGAATGGTCAAGTCACAGCAGAACAATATAGGGAAATTCTGCGACATGAGTTATTTGAGTTGAGAAACATTGCCTGATTAATAAGGATTGACCAATATGGATTACTCCTAAAAGGAAAAATAGGTGATAGAGAAAGCTGGAAACTGAAGAGCTCAGAAGAGGAAAATAGAAAATAGAAGAGTATGTATATGAGAGAGAGAGAGAGAGAGAGAGAGAGAGAGTGTGTGTGTATGTGTGTGACCTTGAGAATCTTTGGCACCAGCAAGAGTGAGACACAAAACACAGATATGTTGTAATCTATTCTCCAGCCTTGGTTATACTGTCTCAATCTATACTTCATAACTATTTCCAACTATCTCTTTTTTTCTCACACACCAGCAATAAGGTTTATTCAATGTCATTTCCAGAAGTAACAGCTCAAGAAACACTTTGAGAAACAGTTTCTCAATTCAAAGATACTGATACTTTTAGCAGCCAAAACATAATTTCTGAAATCATTTCAAAAACCAAGGTTTCTGAAAGTAACAAGAGCCCAGTTTTTCCAAAAAATTGTATACAGCGTACACACACATTCTTAATAAGGATGAAGAAAATTAATAAAATGAAGCATAGAGACCAGAAAGCATCAGTGTTTTACCATTTACCTTTGAATACACCTGGATTTTGTCTAAAAATCTTGATTCTTTTTCAGCTATTCTTGGAACAGTCAAGCTGTATTGAGATTCTTTTATAGATGGCAAGGTTTTTTTCCTAGGAAGCTGAAATAAAGGTTTTCTTTGACATAAATTTCACTTTATTTTGCCAGTTAAGTACTCCTTCCAAGGTTTGCATTTGTTTTTTTAAAGTATTTGTTCCTAGGTCCTTAAAAATCTAGAATAAAAATAAGCTCCTTGGTGGCACTTAATTAGTTATATAGTTTACATGGAATTTTTGGAGTAGCACTTTTTCTATTTTTGAAGAATCAAACGTATTATAAATGAGAAAATTTGCTTTTCACTGAATCTATCAATGTATATAAGTATGTATTTATGTAGCTATGTGTGTTATTGTCTTTATTCCCTCTTTTCCAAGGAGAGATGTGTATAATGTAGAGTTTAATCAAGACTATCATTATGGGCTATAAGCATGGAAAAATCCTGAAAACTCTGTTAGTTAAAATTGAAAATAAAATTCAGGTTCGAGATCTTACCATTTAAAACCTTGAAATCTCATAAATTAAGCATCATTGAGCCTGGTCCCTTCCTTCATAACAGCTCTCCAGAGAAAATCTAAAAGCCAGGACACTCTAAGATGAGCTGTGGATGATTCAGTAGGTGGCACAATTTTCACTGAGTCAGTACTGAACTGATGCCCCAGCATGGTATGAGGGGGCACTGCACTGCTGGAGGTGTCGTCTAATGGATGAGGGTAAAACCAAGGTCCTGACCACCAGCAGTTATTAAAAATCCCATGGCACTTTTCAAAAGAGTAAAGATGATGTTAAACCCTGTGTCCTGGCTAATTTCCAAATTGGGCAATTATATTCTGCCTACTTAAAATTTCTCTGTAATTTTAGTTGGATAATATATTCTTCATCTTCTGCCCTATGCTTTTGCTATTTCCAGCTTAGAGGTGGATGCATTTCTGTGTTGAGGGAAGTGATGCTTCTTTGAAAAATGTCTTCTTGCAAGGGCCGGGATCAGGGGATGAAAGGTACAACATTCATCTATCAGAACAAGTGCCATGTTAGTTTGTTTCTCTTGTGATTAGGCTGACTATAAGAAAATTGCTAAATAAGTGTCTTTAAAAATAGCCTCGTCAGGTAGTCAGAGGTGCTATCCTTGCAAAGGTTTCCAAGATGGATATTTTAATTCTATTAAGTTGTGACTAAGAAATGAGGCTTCTCTTGAAGTGAATATATTATGTAAATATTAACAATTTAAGCATAAAATTATAGGCATTTAATAGGAAAAATTAAATTTCCCAACATTTACCTAGCAAGGCTTATCACATTCTCTCTAAAATATTAGTTGCGATATCATTTTTACATATAGTGTATTAGAATTTTCTCCAAATCAATAATTGTTGAGAGAAGATCACTGTCGGGGAACAAATAGAAAGGATTTCTTTAAAATAATAATAATAATAAAATAATTCTTGGTTAGCATGCTCTGAATTTAGGGAAAGCCTATAGAAAACATTCTTAGGGAAAAGACCAGTAGTGCAAGGCCAGACCCATGCTTCCTAACTGTGCTTCCAACTTTACACATATTCTTGGTTAAACCCCATAGAGAAAAATGTGAAGAAGTGATGTTTGCATTTATCTTGACTGTTTAACTTTAAAAGATGCTTAGCTAGAAGATAATAAAAACAAACTATCAACAACTCAGTTTCCTTGAGTACCAAACATTTTCATGTAAAAACAAAGAATAAATCTAATCTTCTCTTACAGAAGCCTTACAGTGACTTTCCTATATTATCTTTTATTGTATAGAATCTTTCCAAGTAGTCTTAAAAGGCTGTAACCTCCAATGTTTCTATTTCTAACAGTTAATTAATTTTAGTTGTATTACAGACTTTCCAAACTAATTTCAAGTCATTCTGCTTTGCAGATACATTAAAAACTTATCTTTTGCTTATTAGTAATAGAGTTAATACAAGAGAATGCTTCAAAGCAAAAAGCAAAAGAAAAATCTGGCAGCACTCAGAGATAGTACTAAATACTATGGTAAATAAACATGGTAATTCTGTTTCTATGAGCATGATGGTTGCTGAATAAAGAAATCACTCAAAAAAGAAATAATCATCTTTAGAATTTGGACTTGCCTTTAGCAGAAAATATTATAATGTTTTAGCCTAGCTTTGACAACTACAATAGACTTTACTGAGGAAAAGTAAGAGTTTACTGTGTAATTGAAAAAGTAGTTACTCTGATCACTTTGTCTTTTTAGTATGCAGCCCAGAGGATTCTGAAAAAGATTACATTTACCATAATTAACATATATGTAAATGGAGATCATGGCTATGAATGATAAATTTTCATAGCAATTTAAACCTTGTACAAATTAATCAACCATACAGACACTTGATTAATGAAAAGCAGTGTCACTTTAAAATGCAACATGTTAATATATATTACTGTTATCGCAGATCAAAGAATCTTTAAATGTAAACCAATTAGAGCACAGTTCAATCTACATTTTTTTAATAAATGTAATTCTCATGTAATTATGATGGCAATTTGAAAAAAATGGTATTCTGTTTCATGTTTATTTACAAATTTTAGTGAAAAATCAGGCAACTGTATTTTGGCTGCTTTATTATAGTGATTGGATTCCCAAATTATAGTATTACAGTATCACAGAAAGATAAGATGAATGCGCAGAAGCAATTACAAATATTTTGTGCAAAGATACAAAATATTTATTCACACCACACTAAATTTAGAAATTGGCTTCTATTTCCCCATTTTTGGTCTTACTGAGAGAGTTATGTTAAATAGATAAGTACTAAATTCTATGTCCATCCAATATAATATTTGAAAAGAAATTTATCATGCCACTTTACTAAGCACCATTTTTGTTGATCTTTGAGGAATAGAAAATGAAAACATTTTGGTAGATTTGAATTTATTAAGAATAATTTGTATTTTCATTGTGAAAATGAATGCATAGTTTTCAGAAAATAATATAAAATTTATAGTTGATGTATAAGTATGTGTTCAGCAAAAAGGTCTGAAATTTAGTTTCTCTATAATATACCTGTTTTTGCAAATAGAAGTTAGGCATAAGAACAAACATACTACTTTGCAAAATCAATGTAGATTTGTTTTATAAGGGAAACCCTTCAATGGGTCATAGACTTTCATCATTAAATCAGAAGCCTAGGCTGTTGCCAAATTTTACCACTTAAGCCAGTACATTTTATAATGCAGTGTTGATAAAGAATAAATGTGCAAATCAAGAACAGGAAGATTAAATAAATGTGACACTGAATTCCATGCCAAACTCCGATTGAACTACACTCAATATGGCTAATAATTATTGAGCATTTTCTATGTGCCATACACCATTGTAAGAAATTGGCACTTTAAAAATATAATGCATCTATTTATGATTTAATTATTAAATCATTTAATCTTAATAACACTTCTATAAAGTATAATTATTAGTTTGCCCAGAGAATAAGTAGTAAAACTGGAATTTGGGTCTTAGGCCTTCTCATTTCAAAGCTGTGTTTTTAAATACCATGCCATACTTCCTCCCCATGACTACATTAACATTGTTTATCATCATCATTCTATCTAGCCTTTTAAGCAGTCCATTATAATACTGATGATATTGGTATAGGACCACACTTTGAGAACCACTGGTAGTGCACTTCAAATTCTATAGAAGGTTTAAGTAGCACTCCAGTATCACAAACAAGGTCCAACTCAGATAGGCTAGGGGAATTGTAATTAAACCTGCCTTGAATCTACCTGTCTTGGAGTAGATATGAGGAAAATAGATAAATGGATAGATAAAATATTGGCAAACCTATTTAGTCATTCAATGAGCATTTAATACTTGGCCAGTATCTGTACAGAGTGCTAGGGATATGAGGGTGAACAAGATTCCTGTCCTCAAGGAGTATGTAGTGTAAAGAGGCAGGCAGAAAAATAAAGAGCTAATTATAATGCACTGTGATAAAGGCTACCATAAGGTTTAATTTATGATGCTGTGGGAGTGCATAGGAGGATCTTCAAGGACAAAGAAAAATTAAACTTTATACTAAACTAAAGCAGTGGTGTACAGTGTGGTATATCCTGGAATGCTAGCAAGTCTGTACTACAATGTTACAGTCATTAAATGCGTGGCTTTAAGGAAATAACCGTCAGGTAAGCCAAAAATTGCAAAGACCACAGATACTACTCAGTTGCAGATTATGCAATCTTTTAATGAATGTAAGGCTATTAATAATTGTATTAGTAAGATGACAGAAAAGCCAAAAATAATAGTAGTTTAAACAAGTTTATTTCTGTCTTACATTTATTTATTTAAGATTAAGGGAGTCCAGTGCTGCTCTAGCAGCTCCATGAAGTCATAAAGGATGCAGACTCCTTCCTTCCAGCTCAATACTTCACCACACCTAGAATGTACTCCTCATTCTTATGGTCTGAGGTGGCTATTAGAATCTAGCTTTCATATCAACCAAGTTCCAGGTGAGAGGAAGAAAGAAGAAAGGGAAAAAAGCTCAACTCCCTTTCCCTTTTGTTTTTAGGGAGACCTTCCTGATGTATTACTGAACACTTTCCCTTACATAGCTCTCTGGCCAGAACTAAATTCAGCTGGAAATGAGTTTGAGAAGCATAGTCATTTAAATGTGCGATGAATGTACTCACCTAAAACATGTGTTCTGGTAATATAGGAGAATGGGAGAGTAACACTGGAAAGCACTAATAGTCTCTGTCACAGTCATGCATTAGTTTTCTTAGTTTACAAAGGTGGTAATCAATTAGTAGAGAAAAATAATATTTTATATTTCATGCCCTAAACTTCCCAAAGCTACTCATTCTTTTTGAGCAGCTTGAAATCTTGGCTACACCATCTGTCTAGAAGGTAAAGCATAGATTCTCATTGCTTTCTGGATCTGAGATATAATCAGTAAACATAAGATATCTTTTCATAATAGATTAAAAGTCTTGGAGATGTGTGTGTGGGAAATAACATCTACTGAGCATGCCTACCTGGGGATGAGGGTTCCTTAAACAGGAAACATCTAATGCAAAGCCCAAAAAGCCAGTCTGGTACATGATCATCTTCATCATCAAAAAATCATTTACTTAAAAAACTTCACAATTGTGAAGTATTCTATAAGTATGGTTGTCATTGACTAGTGTCAAAAAGAGTTTTCATTTCAGTTACAAATTTAAGGAATGTGTTTGCTATTAGCCAAATACTCATTTTATTCTTCAACCACTAGTACACAAATCTCAATTTTTGACTACAAAAAGAAGGAGCTCTTTTAGATAGGATAGAAATAAAATGAACTTGGTTTCATTCAAGGTGTCTTTTTTTTTTTTTTTAAAGAATGAGAGGAGGATATATTGACTACTACCAAAACAAGCCTAGGATACGATAATTATAATGCCCATTTTATAAATAAGAAAACTGAGGCTTATGGAGGTGCAGTTCCTTGCTCAAGGTCATGCAGTGAATAAATATTCAGCAACACAAGACCATCTGAAGTTAAGGCCTGAGTTTTTGACTTAGGAAAACCGAGACATACTAAGTTACAGACAGTAGTCACAGGCTACAACAGTGCTTCTCAAACTCTAATGTGCATGCGAACCCCTGGAGATCTTGTCAAAATCTTATTCTAATTCAATAAGTTTGAGGAAGAGCCTGAGATTATGCATTTATATCAAGTTTTCAGGTGATTCAGTCTGTCTTCTTAAAAGAGCTTTTTACAGAATAGTTATTCAGTAACTAAGAATACAAGACATTAAATGGCTTTATGTTTTCTCAAAAATTCAAGTGAAATGATTATTGTTCTTGTGTTCTTTTTTTACCAGATACTATCAACATAAATTTCATATCATGACGTTCTTTTAGAGCCTATTTGATATGTAAAATCATCTCTCTCAGTTCTTACTATCATTTTTTTGTTGCTATTGCTTTCACTGAAATCCTAGAATTCCTTACAGAGATATAAAATAATAAGATAATGCTTTACACATTATTGGAATTGTAAAGCCTCTTATTGTATGGTGGCAGATGAGCAAAAGAAAGAAAGCTGTAATTTAGTTGGTATTAATTCAAACAAACATTTTATTTAGAAAGAAATAAAATCAGCCATAATGAAATGCATTTGTTAACATGAGGAAAAAGCCAAATTCAAAGTACCTGAATATGCTCAATTAGTAATAAAATATCTGAATGGGAAAAAACAACCTGTTTTAAATTGTTTGCCACAGCCCTTCAAGGGTTAAAAATAATTTTGTAAACATAATATTTAGGCTATAAATACATATGCATATTTTATGTATTTTAATATTTTCATTGTTTTACATATTTTTATGTATTTTTCTTCATATGCTATAGGGAACATTCCTAAATTATACCTCAAATCTTTTTTAAAAAAATTAAAATAACAACTCTAAGCCACACTGGCTCAATTTAAATCCCACTTGGTAGTCCCAGTATAGTTTTTATATCACAAAAAAGCCATCATAATTTGCATCCTATCAACTATTCCCTTAACTCTAAAGAGCTACCATGCCACTCCTATGTCTCTAGGGTTGAAGCCTGTTCTATCACTCCTACACTAGATCAATTTGGTAGTAAAATCAGGGTTACTAGCCTGGTGCCCCCTACCTGGGAAAAAAACTCTATATTAACCCTTTCTTCACTCTTCTCAGAAAACTGATAATAAATTTTGTCCTTTTACTTTCTGCTCTTTTCAGTTCCTGGCATTCCAGAAGTTGTTAGACTTGCCTTTTCAGCTCTTTCATGGAAGTGCTAGAACTGGCATACTACTATTCTAATATGCTAAATATTTTCCAGTTTATCTGTTTGTACAGTTTCTTTTCCATGGTGCCTGTTCTGTTAATATTTTTCAAATTATCAACAGCGATCCCTGAACACATTCCTACAGGATTTCATTTCTCTCCTTCTGTGTTATGTCTAAGTCTCTTTTCCCCTTTCTTCCTTACGTTTTTACCTGCCATCTGTTTCACCTATAAAAGGGCTCTTGGACTCTTCATAACCTCTTTGTTATTTTTCTTACAATTTTGTTCTAGGGTGTTGGTCGTTCCACACCTATAACTTGCATTAGAGTAGTTTTGCCATCCTAACCAAAATTATGCTTGAAAACATGACTTTTGCAAAGTATCTACAATATCAGTGGATTAGAGAAATTTTGTGGGATCTAAACTGATTTATCTAATACTATTGCACAGCTGGTAACCTCAGCATAAAGTATCATTTTCTAATTCTCTGTTCAGTATCTATTCACAAGCATTAAATTCAATTCACTTTTAAAAATGCTGAAAAGTATTGATATGAAGAATAGAATAATGATTTATTTACTATATCTCTCTTAAGATCCTAGTCATCTAGGTGGAATGAATGATAGGTATAATGAATCCGTATTTGTTAGGTAATTTATTTATGGTCTCTAGAAAAGATGGCTGCTATCTTATACTGATCAAAACCAGTAGAATCAATTGCATTACTCTGTGACTTGCAGATCTGTCACTTGTCACTTGGTGTTACTGTATTTTCTCTCAAGTGCAATCTTGTAACACCGGTCAAGGGTTTGGATCCCCATACTGGCCAGCTGCCAAAAAAAAGGAAACAAATCTCTATCTTACTAACTGTGCCATAGTTGTAACAGATCTGAATGAAAGAGGTTTCCCAACCAAAATACTGACATCTGCCATGGAGGAGAATGCCTTCAACCACATTGACAGCAACCTCTTTGAGTACTCCAGAAGAGAAAAGATTCATTTTTAAGGTATCTTTACAACACAGTATCTAGAAATTGTGATGGTTAAAACATGAAATATATGCATAGATTCCTGGCATTTACCTTTTTCTAAATATAGAACAGTGAGGTCACCAATGATCCAGACTTTACTTCTCCAACATGGATGGTTACATTTTAAGACTCAGTGGGGAAGCATCTAAAACCTTTGTACAGCAACCTTTATTTTCAGTAAAATCCTGGAAGTCTGTGTTAGTACTTTTAGGATTAATATAGCCGAAGATAGCATATGAAGATTCTTTGTTATCAATTTACACCAGTTTAACATTATATATGTAGGTATAGGCACTAATTACTCTATAAATAACAATGCCTCATTAGATGTTTTCTAATGAATATTACATTTAATAAAAATATATCCTTTCATTTGGCATCTGTCCCCATAAGGATCTACAAGAAATCTAGCTTAGTACTTACGCAGAAGCTTAAGCTTTGACTGTTGAATCAGATTGACAGATGATTCTCTTAAATTTCTGTCACTTCAAAAATTTCTATAAAACTCACATAAACTATAGATTCCTTATATTAATATTTTGGGGTTAGTTTATACATTTTTGTTTGCTTTTGAAAAATACCATAACTTACTAAAATTTCCAAATGTAAGAGAGGTGATCTGCCACTAAATCATACATCCTAATTTCTCAGGATTTGATTGTTACCATTTCTGACAACTTTCACCAAAATTGGCATGTCTATATGCCTATGCATTAGGATAATTCTCAGTTTCCATGAAATATCAGAAAAGTAAATCTAATTTTGTCTTTGAAAAATTGAGATAAATGGCAGTATAGTTAAGGAGGCTGTGTCTATCTTCAATAAGTAGTGTTGAAAGTATTTTATAAAGTAAAAAGCTAGTTCAGAGATTTGAGGTTATTGCTTTATCTCTGATGGGGGTATGGAGAGTATTACTGGAAAAGTTGCAAAAATATTCTGAATTTGTCACAGAAATCAAGTAGATATCCTTTATAGCATAAAGCAAAATTGCCAATCTTTATTTATAATTTCATTCAAACAAATGTATACTGCACACCTATTATATATATTGCCTACTGTTAAGAAATCTAGGGAAATCATGGGGTAAAAAGACATGGTCCTGGGTTTCAAGATAATTTAAAGATAGTAACAAAAAAGACATATTGATAACTATAACTCAACGCTGAAGAAAGGCATAGTCAATGTGCATTGAAATAAAAGAGGAAGAGAAATTAAGTCTGATGGGCAATTAAGGAATACTGTATAAAGGAAATACTGCTTAAGTTTATCTTTGAATTAAAACTTAAAGTCAAAAGAAGGAAAACAAGATAGAGGCATAATGTGAGCAACATGAAGATAAGAATGTGCAAAGTACGTTTGAGATATGAGATATGAAAATGCAAGAAGTAAAGATCTGGATGATTAAGGTTGGAGACACATAATGTTGACTGACCAAGGCTTTAGGAAAATACTCCCACAACACTTTAAGATGAATTAGATAATCAACAATAATGTCTTTGTTCAGGCTATTATAACCAAGTACCATAGACTGGGTAGCTTATAAATAACAGAAATTTATTTCTCACAGTTCTTTTAGCATTCCAAAATCAGAATGCCATCATGGTCAGGTTCTGGTGAAGGCCCACTTCCAGATTGGAAACTGCTGACTTCTCATTGTATCCTTATGTGGCAGAAAAAGAGCAAGCTATCTTTCTGGTCTCTGCTTATTAGGGCACTAATCCCATTCATGAGGGCTCCACTCTTATGCCTTCATTACTTCCCCAGGACTCAACTCCAAATACCATCGCATTGGGATTAGGGTTGCAACATATGATTTTGGGGACACAAACATTCAGTCCCTTGCAATTAAGGAATATTAAACCATGTAAAAGGTCCTGAGCCATGGAAATATCACAGAAAATGAAAAGAAAGAAACAGGTTTGAGCCATTTTATTCATATTGAATTTACTTGACTTGGCAGAACTTAAAGTTTTATAAGATTTTCATCCTTGATGACTGATTGATTGTTGTGCCATTACCAAGATAAGATATGCATAGAGGAGAAGAGCAACATGCTTTTGGATAGAAGGGGGATGATAAATTTATATGTGAAAACACTGAATGCCAGTGGTTTGGAACAGTAATGTGAAAGCATTAAACTGATAGTGTATTTGTACATGTATTTATTTACTTATGTCTTCAAAATACACAGTAAAACCCAATAACATACTCCACAATAAGGCAAAATCAAATATAATAGAAAACTGTGGAGTCCTAGACCATGGAACTCCCTATCAGCAAGATACCCAGGCTTTTCTTGATTATTTTTTAATCCTTGAACCAAGTCCTTATTTTATGAGATTGGACCTTTCTGTACCTTACTTATAGGGTTATGATGTGTTTGACTATTTACTGAACATTTGTTATGTGGTGGGCATTGTTATAGGCACTACAAATAGAGAAATAAATAAGATAGGCACAGTCCTTGTCTTTATGGAAGTTAATATTCTAGTAGAGGAGACAGAGAATAAACAAAATAATAAATAATATAATTTCAGAGAGTGAAGAAAAATAAACTAAGTGAATATAGAATGGTAGAGATGTGTGCTACTTAATATATGGTGCTCAGAGAAGACAATATGACATGGCATGATAGAATTAAATAATATAGACCATATAGGGCATTCTAGGCCACAATAAGGAATTTGAGTTCTACTATTAAGTTTAATAGCATCTTTTTGAGCAGGATAGTAATAATCATCTGATTTACATTTTTAAAAGATCTGGTTCCTGGGTGGATGGAAGAGTGTAGAAGGGAAAGAGCAGAAGCATGGAACGAAGTTGAGAGGTTACTATAATATTCCAGGTGAATGATAGTGATTACTTAGAATAGAGTGGTCGGGCTTGAGGTAATAGGAAGTATTCTGATTTGGGATATATTGTAGACTCAGAAGTGACAGGACTTGATGATGGGTTGGGTGTGAGGGAAAGAAAAGAGAGAGAAAGGGAGAGAGGGAGAAAGAGACAGAGAAAGAAAGAAAGAACGATGGAAAGAAAGAAGGAAAAAGAAAAGAAAGAGAAAGATTTTTATATTTTTGGACTGAGTACCTTGGGGCCTTGTGATGGGGAAGACAGAAGAGGTAAAGGTATAGGTGAGAGAAGGACAAAACCAAGACTTTTATTTTGAATATGTTAAGTTTGCGATGTTTAATAAACATCCAAGGAGAAGGTTCAGCAGGCAGTTGGTTATAAAAGTCTGATCCTTATGAGAGAGATTGGGGCTGGAGATACTGACTTGGGAGTAATCAGTATTATGCTGGATAGCTTCTGTTTTTTTTTCCAGCTCTCCTTGATGTATGTCACAACAGGCAACTGCAGATTCTCTTGCCCTCTGGCTTCTGATTAGTTTCTACCGAAGGGAAACCCTGTAGTGGAGAGGAAGGAAGAAGTTGTACTTATTACCTTGGCTCCCTCCTTATGGTATTATCAGGGGCTGTCTGGCTCCCTCAACCAAAGGTCACAGCTCCTGTCAAGTGACTCTTTCTACCCATCTTTTTTCTCCTTCTTTATACTTTCAGACCTAAGGGTGGTAACACACATCTTACTGTTTGTTATTTTGGGGCGTATCATTATCCCTTATGGTTTCCCTACCCCTGCTCGCATTGTTGTAAAAATTCCTCTATTAAACTCTTCTCTGGTTATCCTAATTTTAGTTTGCCATCTGTTCCCTGATGGGACAGAAAATAAAACATTATTCTCCTGGCTCCCTTTCTATGGTCTATTAATAATAATGCAGTAATTGTTACTGAAAGTGGCCCCGGGAACTGACTCTCAAATAGGATTCTGGGATTGTGTTTCACATATTTGAGGAGTGCATTGATATCCTTCTTGCTGGGGGAAAGAGGTATGGGGAGGATGAGGCATGGGTAATACATGGCATGCAGTAGCATTATGATTACTCAAGTTATCACCAGTGGAGGGGGCAAGATGTTGTGCAATCAAGTAGTTAGGGCACTTATCACTATGGCAGCAATGGTGATTGTAAAGATGGTGGCATCAGCTGGCTTCTTTTGATGGCTCTAGAGGTTATACAAAAGGAAAAGGAGAAATTGAATACCCAACTGAGATCATACATAGAAAAATCAAGTCTTTGACGGCTTTGAAGCAGTCCCTCATCTCCTGAAGTTGGGAAGATATTGCTGGGGATCAAGCCCACAGCTTGAGTATAAGAGCTAAAAATTTGATGACTGATTAAACCCACTGGGTCTTTTATACCACGGTAAAGGAACTGGTAAAAAATGAGAAGGATCTCATATGTTGGAATAGGGACATTTGGGCAGACAAAGACAAGGCTGAAAACTTTGAATTCCTACATAACTTGACCTTCCTTTTCCAACAGAGGCAGCCTCTCCCCATTATCTGAGGGAACTAACCTTTTAATGACTGGGTCTAGGAGAGTTGCCTCACAAGCTGATACTTGTTCTCCTTAGGATCAAACCCTACCACCCCTAATTTCCTCCAGGCCAATAATGAGCATTAGACTGTGATTTAGCCAGAAAGAGGAGAACACGGCCGGGTCTGGGAGGAAGAAATATCCTACACAATGAAAGACTTGAAGAACCTCATTGATTTTTATTGGCAGGAATCTGGAGAGCATATATGGAAGTAAATTGTATGGGTGTTAGACCAAGAAAAAATATATGTAAGGCAGGATTAGGTTAAATTTATTGACTAGGGCTTATTCACTGAGGATTTGGGCTTTAACATGTTGTCTTGAGCACCTAGGAATGGTGTTAATGGTCTGTTAGGTTGGTTATTTGAAGCTGGACACATTCAGTAGTGGCCAACATTCAATAAGGTTGAATAATGTAACTTTCCTAGCACAATATAGAAAAATCAAGTTTCAGGAAAATGCGAATACTGGAATGGATTTATTATGTGCGACCTGGTCAGCCAATCTTTATTTATAGTATCCAAAAAGGCCTTGAGAAAATGCCCTTTACTAAGACTTTAAAAAATGTTTTGGTAAGGAAGGGTACCAGTATCCTTGAAAACTAAAGTAATGCTCTTTGGTAGCTGTTCTCTCTATGCCAAAGGTGATGGTAGGGCATAGTACAATGGAATTGGATTCCTTGATGGCAATGGGAATAATAGGACCAGAGACTTAGAGGCCAAGTAGAGGTGCTTACTCATTATAGATCAACTGGGCACAATTACAATAATAAGCCACAGAGATGGAGTAGTAATCAGGATGTTTGACCTTCAGGGATCTTTGGCATCAGCTAATAGATCATGAGGTCCTTAGAAACAAAATAAAAGGACAGCCAACTAAGGAGCTGCTTGGCATCTATACGGAGAAAAATCACAGGAATTCTGGTGGGCATAAAATTAACTTGAGTTACAGTAGTAAGGATTCACTTCTTACTTTGTTCCCAGACCTAAGCCAGTTTACAGACCTAGAGAACATTATTTGAGGAGCAGGCCAAGCCCTATAAACAAAAAGGCCAGAGATATATAGCATAAGTCTCCCTCCACACCTGCCTGTACCTGCTGCTGCTTACAATGACTATGCACTGGAGAAATGGTTCTTAAACTTTAGTGTGCATCAGAATCACCTGGAGGTCTCTAAAACACAGATTTCTAGATCCCACTGATTCAGTAAGTTTGGGGTGGGAACACCAGAATTTATATTTCTAGCAAGTTCTCAAGCAATGCTGATACTGCTAGTTTAGAGACCATATCTTGAGAATCACTGCACTGGAGAACCCCATACTTTGTGAGATTATTAGATACAGCCTCTTAAATGACGCTAATCCGTGGAGACCTAAACACCGATTACGTCCAAGGATCAGAGTTGGTTCTTATGGAGATACAATAGTCTTAGCCCAAGTCTCTTTCAGAAGATGCCCAAACGAACTTCAGATCCATTTTTGTTTTACTGGACAAGAATGTATAGTAAGAATAGGAAAACACAGAAACAGAATTCTCTGATATTGAAGGTTCCATTGAAGATTAAGAGCCAAATTGAAGTCCCTTGAACAGCTTTCCTTTGCTAAGATAATAAACCAAAAGCAGTCTCTCATCCCATATACTTGAATGATTACAGAGATGGTGAATATCCCCGTTTTACTCACTCGCTTGGTGGACCGTGCAAAAGCCAGATAGAAGACTTTGAGAATGAGGATATATTATCACAAGCTTAATCAAGTGATGATGCCAGTCACATCTGACATTCCCAATGTAGTATCTTTACTGGAGGAAATCAATATAGCCCCTGACACCTTTGACAAAACTAATGCATTTTCCCTTTCTCTCTATTAGTAAAGATAAACAGAAGCAGTTTCTTTTATATGGCAGGGATATCAATATGCCTTTACTCTCTTGGCCTAACCTATAATAACTCATCTCTTCTTGGTCATAATATAGTCTGAAGAGAACTTGATTGCCTTGATATTTTATAGGACATAATCATTGGACTTATTAAATCAGAAGAAGAAAGCATCTTAAATGTAAGAGACGTGTGTGAAAGGGTTGGAAATAAACCCCATGAAAATGCACTAACCTGTCATTTTGGTGAAGTTGTTTGGGGTCTATTGATCTGGGTTATGTCAGGAGAGCCTCTGTAAAGTGAGAGTTGATTTGCTGCACTTCCCACCACAGTCAAAGGAGCACAATGCTTGGTGGGCATTTTTGGATTTTGGAGGAAATATATGTATTTAGGCATGCTACTCATAAAGTTAGTGGGTAACCTTAAGGTTGCTACTTTACATGAATAACACTTGGAATGGCTAATGTTTTAGATTTCATGTGGGAGTATGGCCAAATTGACATCTTCCAGTTGACAATATGGCACCTGACAGGACTTTGTATGCTGTATTGGTTTCCTGTGCCTGTTGTAACACATTATCACAAACTTGGTAGTTTAAAACAACTGAAAGATAATCTCTGACAGTTCTGAAGGCCAGAAGGGCAAAATAAGTATCAGTGGTTCAAAAGCCAGATGTTGACAAGACTGCACTCCCTCTGGAGGCTCCAGAGGATGATCTGTTCCTTGCCTCTTCCAGCTTCTAGAGGCAGCCAGCATTCATTGGTTTGTTCCTGCATTTCTTTAATCTCTGACTCTGCCTTCACATCACTTTCTTCTCTGTGAATGTGCCAAATTGCTCTCTGCTTCTCTCTTATAAGAACACTTGTAATGGTATTTAGGGCCCTCCCAGATAATCCAGGATGAGATTTTTAATCACATCTGCAAGATCCTTTTTCCAAATAAAGTAAGATTTACATTTTCTAGGAATTAGGACCCGTAACTGTGCGAACCATTATCCAGTTTACTGTATGTGACCTTTGTCTTGAGTATACAAATTTTCTACCTGGTGAAGCATAATGTGTGTTGAGATACAAAAAGAGTAGATTGTTCTGGGTAACTTCCATCTCTTCTTCCATATCCACTCTCTACCTTTCTGTTCTCCATCTTGTTCTGTGCTCCAGGAAACTAAGCTATATGGACTGTGTAAACAGGCTCTTTTGCCCTTTGGCTTACATTAAGATTCAGCCCCGATGAGGAACCCTAGAAAGAAATGGAAGAGAGAGAGGAGACTGAGGTCAAATATTTATGTTCCTGCTCCTAATTTCTAGCCCCCTCACTAAAGACTTTCTGCATCCCTCCACCAAAAGTGATTAGACGGCTCGTAGTGGATGGCTCTCACCACATAGTTCTCTTTTCTTGAGTTTCTATTAATCACTTGTTCTTCTCACTCCCTCAGGCCTTAGAAAAGTGGTAGAATAGTTATATGCTGGTAAATATTTAACAACTGGATTTCTGTAAACAATATGTGTACATAGACAGACAGGTGTATAAGTTTGCTATAATTTTTTCTGATATAAGGAATGTACAGTTTACAAATAAAAATAAAATATGCAACACAATAAATTCCTTAGAGCTGATTGATTTTCACAGAATGCTTTTGTTGATTTTTTCTGATCTTTTACAATGAACAAAGATGTATAAATTCAACATGAATTTTGGTTGATATTTTCATTGATGTTAACGCTTAAATGAAAGCGAAACAAAAAAGATAGATTTCAGAACTTGTTTATAAATGATGTGAGTGACTTCTTGACTGAATTGGATAATAGTTTTAGACTACTGGAAGAATATGTTACCAAATTTTAAAATTATTATTCACAATGTAATGGCTATGGACGTGAATCTGCATTAACATTTTCTCCATTACTTTCTTAAGTCTATGCAATTAACAAAACAATAAATCAAACTCTAAGGTATGTATTTGCTGATTTCTGTGGTGTAAATGCTCCCTCCATGGCAAATTTTAAGCTACCAGTGTGATATCATTAAATGTGGAGTTGGGAAGAGATGCACATAGCCTATTTTGCATTATTCCCATCTTACATCTATAATATATATACATCTCAAGAACATATATACTAATTATCCTGATTTGGTCACACATTCTACACAGGTACTGATATTCAACTCTGTACCCCACAAACATGTATAATTAACTATGTTTCAATTTTAAAAAGGAACATATGTTATAATAAAATATAGTAAAATAATTGGGAAATTATAGGTTTTGAATACTTATTGCTTTTTAAAAATATGGTTTAATTATAATTTTATGTAACTTAATTTTAAATAATAGCTGTGTTTGACAACTGACTTGCAAACTTCCAAAAGTTTTAATCAGCTCTCATGAGCCATGTATTAGTCCATTTTCTGTGTTGCTATAACAAAATAACTGAAACTGGGTAATTTATAAAGAACAGAAGTCTATTTGGCTCATGTTTCTGGGACAGCTGCACCTGGCACAGTCTTCAGGTGCTGCTTCTACCCATTGTGGGGGTGTGGGGGATGGAGGAAGGGAGAGAGAGGGAGAGGAGATACCAGGGTACCAGGGTCCTTTAAACAACCAGCTCTTGTGGGAACTAATAGAGCAAGAATTAACTACCCTTTCCCCGAGGATATTAATCTATTTATGAGAGATCACCCCCCATGACCTAAACAGCTCCCATGTTGGGGATGAGATTTTGACATGATCTTTAGGAGAACAAAATATCCAAACTCTATCAAGCCAGTACAAGCCTGCTCCAGCATGCCATTGTAAAACAGAGCTCTGCTGTTATTTATTCCAGGGTTTTGTATTATCTCCTGTGGTATTCTACATCCCGCCCAGCACCTTGTAAATAAATACTGCCTTAATTAAACTGTCCTCAACTTACCCACATAGAATGTGCCATCTTTTTTCTGCTAGGGTCCTGGTTGATAAAAACATGTGGATGTTATCTGACTTTACATAAATGAATAACTCCAAGCAGTAAATAAAAAAGAGGAGGAATGAGGCTCAGAGCACCCCAAATTTAGACATCAAGAAGACAAGGAGGAAATGATAAGGCAGACTGAAATATAATGGCCTATGAATAGGAAGAAAACCAGGAGAATGTGGTGTCCTGGATATAAAGAGAAGAAATTTAAGAAGGAAGCAGTGATCAACTTTGCTAAATACCTAGAGGTCAAGGAACATGAGGACTGATAACTGACCATTGATTTTGGCAAGATGGAGACTGTTGGTTAATCTGACAAGTGAGCTTTCCCTGGAGTGGTGGGGATGAATGTCTTATTATAGTGAGTTAAAAAGAGAATGAGAAGTGATTAAATACAGACAGCAAGTATAGAAAACTTTTATGATGATTTTTTTTATTAAGGGCAGTAGAGAAAAGCTGTATTTTCTGTAATTTAGCTGATGGGGGATGTGGAACTCATTATCCACCTTAACAGGAAGAAGGAAATATATGGGGAAAATATAAACAGGTTGGTATATATAACTGTTAGAATATGATGTGTTTTTTTTCTGACTGCTTCTGTTTCTCAGTAAATATTGTCATTAGTTCAAAGTGAAAAAGGAACAGAGTGTTTGAGGTTTAAGGAGCAAGAAGATGTGAAATAGTTTTTATTGTTTTTTTATTTTGTTTTATATTAGCTAGGGAGAACAAATTGAACAAGAAAATTTAGTAGGATTGTGAGAAAAATATAGGGAGAATAAAACCTCTGCATGCTCATGGCCTCATTCAGTACATGGCACATATAGGGAGATTTATTTATTCACAGATATTTACCATATGCCTACTGTATGTTGAGCACTGTTCTAGGCATCACAGATATAGAAACTGACAAAACAGAAAAAAAAAAAAAAATCCTGCCTGCTCTTTGATACATTAGAGCAAGTGTTGATAGACTTCTTCTGTAAAGAAGCAGATAGTACATGCATATATACAACTATTTAAGCTCTGTGAGCCAGATGGTTCTCAACTCTGTCATTGTAGCACAAAACATCCCATAGACAATACATAAAAGAATGGCCTAGGCTGTGTTACGATACAACCTTACAAAAATAAGTGGCAGGCTAGATTTGGCCCAGGGGCCATAGTTTGCCATCCTTTATGTTATAGGGTGATTGGTGCATTGAAGACAGAAGGGCATGACGAGTACTTAAGTGGAGGGTTTCAATTTTAAAGGCAGGGAAGAGGTGAAGGAGCAAACCACGAAGGTAAGTGTTTCAAGAGGAGAATGCCAGTGTAAGTATTCTTAAGCAGGCCTGCACCTTGTGTGTTGGTAGAACAGCAAGGAAGTTGAGCAGAACGAGTGAAGAGGGGAAGAACAGTAGGTGAGATCTGGGATTTAGGAGGGAGGAGGTTAATTTAGTGCCTTGTAGATTACTATAGGGACTCAAAGTGAAATGGAGTGTCATTAGAGAATTTTGAGCAGGGGACCGACATGGTTTGACTTATTTAAACAGGATTACTTTGGCTATTGTGTTGAGATAGAGGGGGGAAAAGCTACTGTCAAAAAAATAATTTTTGAATGAATGAACAGATGAATAAAAATGCATATCACTCAGTTGAAAATTTGAGTTTGGAACTTTCAATTGGAAGAGATCATAAAAGCTGGAAACAGATATAGATTGAGAGGGAAATTGTGGTTAGAACTGGAGAGTATAACCAAATGAGGGATTGACAGGGAAATAGGAGTTAGTGAAGAAGATCTGAAAGGATTTATTAGAGAGATCTATGTTTGGTATTTACTATGTTTTTAATGTCCAGGAGGTTCAGTGGATGATGTTCTATCATTTTTATCTATTGTAATCATTTTTTCTACACAAGAGAATTTAAATAAATTTGTTAGTAAAAAGAAGGGAAAAGATAGGAGGGCAACTTATGTGGAAAGCAGTAGACATCAGAGAACCTAATGTTTTGCTATATCTTGCTTTATATTAGTAATCCAACCAATTAATTCCATTATGAACACAATGTCTACTTAAGCACTTCATTCATTCATTAATGCTTATTAGCCATTGACTATATGCTAGAGACTGTGCGAGGAACTGATCTCTTCATTACAATCCAACACATTCTGCTAAAAATTAGTAATGCCACTGACACACTATTCATCCATCTACAAGGGATTCTGGAAGATTCTAAGGAAATTGAGAAGTCAATGTATTTCTATACCTAGTCAAAATAAAAAGCTTAAACAAAATATCACTGGCTTCTTACATTTGTAGTGTACTTTATCTCTTTTAGCATCATAGCCTTTCCAAATATTAACTAAGGAATGTGTAGGTAAAAGAAACACTACACTGAAGCCAAAAAGTAGAGAGCAGAGGTAAAACAAAAAGTTATATAACAATGGTTATTAAAGTAGAAGAAATGGAATTCAGGTCACATAATATCTCGGTTCTATTTACCTATTATTCATATTTTCTAGTGTTTTATTCATAAGTATGCATATAAGAACTTGTAATTTTTGATAAGACGTTAAACATGTTGTAGTGCTCCTTAATTTTAAACCTCTAAATATAGCGTTCTCTGCTTATTAGCTATCTCAAAATATGCTGACCCACGTGACCTTTTCTCATAATTTACTTATACTCTTATAAATTCAATAATTCCAGGTTTCAAATTTTTATTTTGTAATCCACATTTAAATTTTTTAACTTGAATATTGAATAAATTCTGGAATGACTTTGAGTTCTAGATGCTGAGCTTGGTAACCTTGAACCTCCCATAAATTAGCAAAAACCTCTAAAGCAGCCAAAACAAAGCTCCTGACTTTCTAAATATAACGTTTGTTTGACTTCTTGACTTAATTGTGAACGCTGTTGTTTTTCCTTGACTAGTTTGCCACTATCATTTGTAGTTAACCTTTTCTCTACTTAGTTGAAAATCATGCTTCAATGGATTAAAGAAAAAAATTGCATGCCTCTAATTAAATCTAAGAAAGTCTCTAGATGGGTCCTGAAAAAACAAAAACACATGTGCATGTTAATTCTCCTAAATTATAATCAAGGATAATGAATCCTCTCTTTCACTATTTGTCCTCCCTTTTCAGTCTTACAATAAATTCATTGTTATTTAAATTATAACTTCACTTCTTTAGTTTTATCTCATCAATCTTCATTTTTATTTTTCAGTCTTTCAAACCTATTTTTCATTACGTGAATGTGGTTTTTAAAAATTAAAATGTTACACATGCTTTTAGTATAAAAATCAATTGATATACCCATGTTCTCACATGTGGGAGCTAATAAAAATAAAAAAACAAACAATAAATAGAAGAAAAAAAAAAGACACAACAACCACAATAATTCTTTGAACTTGTTAAGAGAAGTGAACAGAACTGAGATTGCCAGGGATGGGAAAGGGGAAGAGGGAGGGGAGAAAGGGAACAATTGGTAAAGGGTCATGAAAATCAATTACATAAAAAATTTAAAAAATAAAAAGAAAGAAAGAAATGCACATTCTTGGGCCCAACCCCGGACCTACTGAACAGTAACCTTTGCTGGTGGGGCCTGGAACCTATGACCTGTGCTTCAACAAGCCCTCCTGGGGATGGTTGTACATGCTAAAGATTGAGAAACACTGGAGCAAGGTACACTCCAAAGGCTCAAGCAGGTCATGTATGTAAACTGAAACTTCATTCCAGTGGTTTAAAAAAAATTTTTTTAAATCAATCGATATAGAATTGTATAAGATTAAAAAAAAATAAAAGCTTTTCTGTACTTCCTCTAATCCCAAACCATTTCCTAGAGGTCATTATTATAAAGTTTGGTAATGGAATGGCCTTCATATTTTTATATAGTTTTCTCTACACATAAGCATACACACATTCACATATGTTTGACAACTTGTATTTTTAAATTGTTATGTTGTGTGGCACAAATAAACACTATTATTAAGTGAATGATGAACTGTTAATGAATGAAAGACAGATAAATATCATAGGTCTCATGAGATACATGAATATTTTGAAATTACAGCTACTGTATTGGAAAACTTATTTTCTTCTCCTTTTTTGTATTATGGAGATTTAGTAAAATGCCTTTGTAAACTTTCAGAAAGATATTTAATACCCACATAAGAATTGGTTCAGACAAACTGTGACAACCGATAATTTGTAGTATTTTTTATTTTCAGGAAGATTGCTCTTAGGGATTTTGTGCTTAATACTTAAAAACTATTCAAATAGATTTAAAATGTAAATGAAAAAATAAAGCAGTAATAAGAGAGGTAAAGGTAATGATTTCATTAAATCATGTTAGCATTTGTAACATGTCATTTAAATAGGCCATTCTGACATTATATAATTTTGAGTATAGATCCAGTGCATTCTATTGCAGTACTTTCTATAAAGAAACATGGAGATAATGTGGACTCTGATACTGTGTTTTTGCCAGTTATGAACAAATTACATCCATTTGGCTTATAACATATATGTTGTATTTCTTTAGGACTTATTCTGTATATATCAAAACATAAATTTTGAAATGGTAAGCTTCTGCGAGTGCCTCTGAATTTATAATGTACTGGGTGTCTTGCAACCAAATATATATTCAGTTCCCAGCATTATTGGTGTTTCCAATTTCAATAACTGTAATATTATCACCTTTGGACTTTTATGGCATCTTTCATCCGTGGATCTTAAAGGGCTTTGCAAACATTAATTCGCACAACATTCTTGTGAGGTACAGAAATATCATTAACCCCATATTACAGATGAGGAAACAAGCACAGAAAGGTTAATAATTTGTGCAACACTTTCTGCTTGTACAGTGCCTTTGATTCCTGGGATCTCTAAGTACACTGGAACCTTTATGATGCTGGTATAGGAGGGCAGAACTAATACAGACTTGTAGATTAACTCATGGCAGGCTTTTACCATATAGCGTGTAGTTTCTAGAAATTAGCCCCATGGTATGGATTAATAATATAATATTAATTATGTTGAAATAGTTTTCAGGGCCGGCCCGGTGGCGCACTGCTACAGTGCGCCGCTTGGGAGCATGGTGGCGCTCCCGTCCGAGGGTTCGGATCCCACATACAGACCGGTTCCCGCTCACTGGCTGAGCGAAGTGTGGGCGCGGCACCGAGGTTTGCGATCCCATTGCCGGTCCCTGGTCCGGTGCGGGCGCGACACTGAGGGTTGTGATCCGTTGCCGGACACGAAAAAAGACAAAAAGGAAAAAAAAAAGAAATAGTTTTCAATCGTAATTGGGACTCGTGAATACAAACTTACCCTTAATTTTCTCTCTAATTTGAAGATGTGAATGGGTGATTATGCTATGTAAGCAATAGACTATGTAAAATTGTGTATGATATATAAAAGAAAATCCCTCAAAATCAATCTAACACACAATGACATAGATACTGGGTTGGTTGTTTTATGCTTTTTAGGCATTAGTGGTACGTCATTTATAGTAAAAGCAGTAAATAAATAATTTGATTTTAATCTTTTTTTTTTTTTTAGTTTTAATCTTCTTTGTTAATTTTTTCATGTCTGAACCAGTTTTAACGTCTTTCCCTCCTACTATGTAGAGTTCAGTCCTCAATACTCACATAGTTACACTAAGATTAATTATGGTTAGAAAGATAAGGGACTTAGATCTGAGTCACCCACAGCCAATTTTCTCTATTTGATCCCTTTTCCTAAAAACATTAGATCTCAGCTTTCCAGAGCATCTTCATTTACCTTTCCCTTTTTCATTTTTTTCACTGTTGGAATTTACTAAGGAATCCTTTAGTATTATTTCCCTGCTTTTTGCTTGCCACTACCTTCTTAGAAAGATTGTTTATAGCTTTTGTGTCTTAAAGGCCTCAAGGTACTATGCTATGCACTGGAAGTACAGTAGTTTGCAAGACAGATTGACTTAAAGGAGCTTATAGTCTGGTGGTGGAGACAGACATTGGACAAGAAATTATAATTGCATTAATTACATAACCATGCAGAATCTTTGTTGCAGCACAATTGTCACTTAAGAGGGAAGAACTGGATTTGTAAGTCTATTGTAATAGCAGTTCAAAGGAAAAGAAAATATCTTGATTACCTGATTTCTTTTGACAGATCCTGAAACATGGGATCCTTGAAGGTAGAGACCGGCTGGGTTGGGAACCTGTGCCTATTCATACAGGACAGGCTTTAGGTTCTGGGACTGTGGCTAAAGTAGCTTGTCATAGCTCAGAAGTGTTTATTGTTAAGGCCTGTAAGGTAGCTGGCTGGGATACTTGCATCGAAATGTAGATAACAGGAAGAAAGCTGATATAAGAGAAAAAAGAAAAAACATTTTTTTGCTTTGCTTTTTCTTTCAATATGCATATATATGAATATAGCTCTCCCTGCCAGTATACTTACTTCTGCTGTTACACACTATCTTCTGTCCTCAGTGCTTTCTGGGAATCTCCTCTTTAAATCCTTATTTCATCTCTTTCTTCTTCAACCTGATATGGCAATAAGGTACTGGTGCTGAAAGCACATGGCCTTTTTTTTTTTAATTGGCTTAACTTCAGCCCTGAGTGGGGAAGAATTGCTACTGAAGGAGGAAAGAAGATTCGAAAAATATGGTTGTGGGCACCAACACAGTTTTGCCTCAGGCCAGCACACTTTACCTCAATTGTGCACAAGGGTACTTGGGGTAATATGTAGGTGCATGTATGTCTAAAAAGAAACATTGCTCACAATATATTTTGTGGAGAGGTGCCAAGGACATCTCCATTGTTATATCTCAGCTTTTTACAGATGGGCACAGAGATTTTAAATGTTGTGCTTAACTTCAACAAATTAAGCAAAAGCTGTGTTTGTTTTTAAGGACAGCTCCTCAGTATTGGCCTGATATCATCAGTAGGCTGAGCTGTTTCTAATGTGACAGAAGTTAAGCCTTGCTCTCCCTTATGGGATCGTATAAATATGTTAAGTAGGCAAAAGAAAGAGAGATTGATGAATAGGACTGAAGTCGTACAGCTAGAGAGGGATGTAAATAGAAGCAGAATCAGTTTGTATTGATATTCTCTGTATAAATGAAACTCAACCCAAAAACATAGTTACACGCAGACTTTGAAATCAGACATCTGAATTCAAACCCTACCGTAGCTATATAGGTGTCCTGGTACAAGTTACTTACACTCTGAGCTTCAGTTTCTTCATCTTTAAAATAGGATTAATATTACCCACTTTATATGATTATTCAGAGGCTTTAACTATAAGTGTATGGGATAACCCCTAAGAAAGTTATCATTTAGGGGCCGGCCCGGTGGCGCACTGGATAGTGCGCCGCTTGGGAAGCGCGGTGGCGCTCCCGTCCGAGGGTTCGGATCCCACATACAGACCGGCTCCCGCTCACTGGCTGAGCGAGGCGCGGGAGCAACGCCGAGGCTTGCGATCCCGTTGCCGGTCCCCGGTCCGGTACGGGGGCAACACTGAGGGTTGCGATCCGTTGCCGGACACGGAAAAAAGACAAAAAAAAAAAAAAAAGAAAGTTATCATTTATCATTTCCAATTTCTGTGAAACATATAGCAGGTATATAAGAGTACCAGTCTCATTCCTCTGGTCACATAAGAACTCTCAAAATGAATGGAATAAATTTCAAGTTATAATCCCTAATCCAACTCATCAGCATAAAATGAATAACTGGCTCCTAAATGATCCTTTCTCTCCTATATTTTTTATCAATATATTAGTACATGAGATGTTTGCAACTGACTTATTTTATTGACATAACCTAATGAACCCTGATATTTCACATTTGAATTATTTCATAATATGCTTTAGTTTTCATCAAGTGTAAATTACTCACCCAAGGTCACACAGCCAGTCAGGTGTAAAATATAGAATAGAGTATAGGTCTTATGGCTTCTAATCTAGGACCTTACTTACCAGATCACACAGCTTTTGAACACACTTAACAGGCTTATCATGCCCTAAGCTTGAGAAAAACCTCACTAATATCATTAGAACATTCCAGGTCTCCTTTTCTATATTCATTTATGTACAATGATCAGCTCATTCTTTTCAAATGCCAGGGATGTATTGCTCACTAGAGGAACTTCAGTACCCAGCAGTCTTTAATGTAAAAGGCAAACCTTTCCACTAATGAGCAGTTTGTCTAGTGTTCTTAACCTTATCAGCAGCTCCTCAAGTGATAAAGGCTTAACTATTATGCACCGAAAGATGTTGATAATTCTCAATCTTCATGCAGAAAATGGTTCTTTTGTCACTTCTTAGAGTCTACTGTTAAACTTAGCACACTGCTTACAAATTACCTTTCCTGTTCTGCAAAGCAGTCAGCTGGAAGTATTGGTGGGTTGGCAGCAGGTGGAGCCTCCTCTTCTCAGGACAAGAATGATACCTGCTGCTTAATAGAAAAGAACCATCTGCAGTTTAATGATGTGGACCTGTCTCAGGAAATGGACTGGGTTTAAAGACAAGGTAGAGGGAAGAACATTTTTTTTTTAATAGGAAAAATGTGATTGAGTATTAAAGACTATACAAATAGAACTGAAGGCTGGAGGTTTTATGAACTTGAACATTAGTGCGTAGTGACTAAAATGATCTTATTCCTTTGCTGCTGGTGTTTCCTAACCACAGTGGGCCCTATAGAGCAGGACCATAGCTCATAGGTCCTTTGCTCTGCCAGATTCTGGAATGAAGAATGCAGGACAATATTGTCTCCATGTTGCTGCAAGAGAAACAATAAAAGGTTGATCAGCTGAATGCTTAAATATGGCTGAATGTTTGATGAGATGAAGATGTAATTTTGTCTATGTTCCCTAAGGATCTCGATTAAATATGACTACAGGGCCTAATCAAATAGCTAGTCACCGAACAACGGTCCCAACCACATTTTTCATTCTAGGCATGCCCCTTTCCCCCCCCCCCCCCAAGTGCATTACTTATTCACTGGTTTGTCAGCAGTGTGCATTATTAGCGCTTGAGAGATAAAACTTTAAGTGTTGCTCCCAATTAGCACAACAGTGACCACGCACCATGCTCTGTGCTTAATGCCTGCTCTCAGAGAGGAGCTGGTTTTGAAGGTCTGAGGTGGAGGAGGAAAAAAATGAAACAGCTTAAGCATTCATTTTGAGTGGAGAGACAGCTCCTATTAACATTTAACAGCATTTGTGCAACTTGGTGCGGAGGTTATGATGCAAATGAGGAGGAATTAAAAGTGGCCAGGGGTTTGTCATTGATGGATTGCAGTCTGGCGGTGTTCACACTTCTGCCGTGTCCATCAGAAGCGATTACTGTGTAATTAAACCTTATTTCTCTACTCTTCAGTGCATAATTACTTTGTGAATGTAACCATCATCTAAAAAAACTACCAAAATGCTTTAGCATTTAGTCTAGCAGTCATTTCCCTAGCTTGTGTCAGATATAACCATCAGACAGTGCAAAAGAACTGTCACTTTTAATAAGAGGCAAAAAATTAAATGAAACAGTATGCTTATTACAGGAAAATTAGGCGTTCAAGTGGTAGAGTCCTTTTCTGCTATTTGCATAATTTATTCTTTTTTGTCCCTCACACCAGAAGCTTCAGGCAATTTTCTTCACATTTAAATAGATCGCACATTTAAGGCTACTTAAGGAAAATTATCACTTTGCATATTTTAATTGTTGTAAAGAAAGTGAATAGAAGAGGTCTGCAGCTTGGACTCTTGAGTCGGTCAGATGCTCAACTGTCTGATTCTGGAGCTCCCCACTGCTGCACTAGAGATAACCCTATAGTTCACAGCCATCTACTTGCATTTCATCAGCATGCAAATGCAGCTCCAAGCACTACAATAAGTGGATCTTTGATATTTACAAACTAGCCACTAATAACTAAAACGTAATTTGTTTGACATAACTTTAGATTCTCTTATCACTGTGCCTTTTTTTTCTTTTTAAGAGAAAAGCCTGATAAGTCCTTCAGTTTTAGAAAAACTAAGAGACAGTCTATTCAAACTGGATAATGTTCTATAGGTTCTAGAAAATGATTTGCTGCAAAATCATGTCAGTCCCTTTATTTCATCAGGTCAACCAACATTTCACGTTCTTTTGTTTAATTTGGACTCACCTTTAATGAAATAAAAATTTAAATATAAATTACAATAAAAACTCTTTCCCCCATAAGAATTATATCAGGCCAATGGTGTGTCAAATAAATGATTCAGTTACCAAGGGAAGGATGTTTCAGTATGCTTGTGTTGTAATTCAAAAAGATGAGAGCAACAGCACAGGGCATTGAAGAGCAAATACTGTAAATAGGCTAATGCCTGTACAAAGTGTTAATTATGAAACTGGTGAAAAGTTAAAGGAGATTCCAATGAAAACTTTGATCAAACCATACTTGGCTTATTTATTGTACTTAAGTGGGTTAAAGAACCTCAGTGGTATAATTTGCTTAGTTTTCATTACTAATTAGAAAAAAAAAAATTCCAAAGAGACAGAAAACTGAAGTCTTCATTCTGACAAGACAGCAATGCTTTAAAGTATATTAAGATGTGAATCTGATTAACTCAGCAACACTTTTGTTTAATTACAAACAATTATATGTTCCCTTTGGCTACTGGTCATTTTCATTTACAATGTCATTGTCCTCCTTAAGTGCAAACTCTAAACACTAATGAATGTCTGTGGGACTACAGTTAGCATACATTTGTAGACACTAAGCAAACATTTGTCTTTAAAAGTAAGTGAAGTAGGACTTTGTTTATAAAAACTATCACTGTATGGCAAAGTAATATAAAACAGCACATTATAGAGACTGACAAAATGTGAGTGTAAGATATGGACTTGTATTTTGGAAAGGATCCTACTATCTTTTGACTTGATGTGACTTTCAGTACAATCCTTATTTTTTGAACTTTGAAATGTAGTACAGCATTATTTGAAAAGGCAATAAAAAGAGTTTTTTAATTACCTTCAGGGCAATGTTTTCCAAATGTATATTTTTGTTTATTAATTTTTCTTATAATAGGTAATGGCAAAAGTTAAATAATTCTAAAAAAGCTAGGAATTTTTGAAAATATTTTTACAATTTCCAAGAGGTAATATGCAGCTGAAGTCATATCTGATTCTGCCATATTGAGTGGAAATGAAACAAGTTATTTCTGGCAGCATTCTTTGTATCACTGAGTACTTGGTTAAATCAATTGACTCAAAACTTCCCATTTTGATTTTTTCTATTCCTTTTTTTTTTTGGAGGTGAGATTTAACTTTGCTGCTTTAACACACATTTAAAAGGAATACCGCACATATTTTTTGCTCTGCTAGCCATTCATGCTCCCCCATTTCCCACCACTGCCAAAATGACAACAGCCAGAGAAACAACTGACTTCTCAACATATTTGAATATATCAGAGATGCAGATTTATGAACATAATATTCTCTGTTTAACTTGAATATAGAATTGCTTTTGCAATTGGAAATTGAAGAATATCTCTATTTCAGGTAACATATCTCAGATAGTAAGTTTCTTGAAAGCAGAAATAAAGTATCTCCTTACAAGGCAATTTATACTTTTAGCAGCACTTTATAATGAAGGAAGGCATGATGATAGTTGAAGATGAGGGAGAAATTTGAAAATTATATTTCTTCTGAGCAGTTGTAAATAGTTCTTTTATCTTCATACTATTCATTTAAAAAGGTTGCTTCCTTCTAGGAAATGGAGATAATAGTAATGTACCTAACATGAGTAATATGGTAGGAGATAATTGCAAGTAAAGTTGGCATTCTACTGTGTATGATACAGCCAATGTAGACTGTTATCACTAAAGTTAAAAAAAAAGAAAGAAAATCAGACAATCAAATTACACAATTTAATTAAGAATATCATTGGTCAAAACTGAAGTCCAACAAGTTTGGCAGCCCATATAGTATATACGTCACTCTCAACTTTCAAGGACAACTATAATGGCTTCTGAAGAGTGCCTAACAGTAGTCTCAGTGTCTAATCACTGTGACATACATATTAGGTCAATTGAGACTTTAGGCAATATGAGAATAATGTGAAGAATACAGCCTTTTGAGTCAGTAGAATTGAGTTAAAATTCTTACTTCACCATATACTATCTCTTGCATTTTGGATAATTTACTAAATTTGCTAAACTTCAGTTTTCTCCTCTGCAAAATGAACATCTACCTCGCAGGACTGACTGCTGAAAAGATTCAATGAGGTAAATAAAGCTTTATCACTGTGCCAAGACCCTTGTAAATGTGTGGAAATAGTAATTGCTGTTCTTTTTACTACAACTATGGCATAGTATATTCACCTCTTAATTTACATACCTGTGAGTATAGAACTCACATATTACCTGAACATCTTTCCTTAATAGGAATACTTTGAGATATGAAAGTCATGTTTTTTAAATGACATAAACTCAAATTCATTATGTCTATATATTTATGTAGAAAGAGTCATATTTACTAATGCATCTTTGTAGTGTAAGTGTAATCCATATTTTCATACAGGAAGTTTATCATTTATTAGACTCTAAATCATGTTTTTCTTAGCATCATCATAAGACATTATAGTGCTAACAGTATTACCTATTTTTCTTTTTGCTGGCTTGTTAATTTTAATTTGACTTTTTTTCCTAAAAATAATTAGACTTTCATGTATTGAGAATGGATGTCTATAAACAATAGCACTTAGCCTTAAAATTTTGGATCCCCAATTGAAGATATTTGTTTACTGGATTTAGCATTCTCAAGACCTAAAATTTTGTTCAACTGTCATTGACATATAACCAAACTCTTTGATATTCTATAGATGAGAGAATAGCTTGGAAGATCCCCATTACAACTGCACTTACCAAAACATTTGAAAGGAGCATTTAATTATAACTAATACTCCTCTTTTACTCATAACCCCCTCCAATGTTGTTCACTGTTACAGTAAGCAGTCTCATTGGGTTGTTACTCTGAAGATATCCAACATATTTTTACTAGTTTGGTTTTAGGAAAAATAAAAAAATTGACCTATTATATGATAAATAATAATAAAACACCATTTACTCACTGATACCTGTGAAGTCCATTTAGTTCATTTGTTCTTTCTGACCTTTTTCACTCTGCCTCTCCTACTTCCTTCAACCTTGTTTAAAGGCCAAAACTTTACAAAACACCAGGAAGAGTAAATAAAATATAAAGTGTCAGGAATGTGATGACTCCACCTACCTTAATTGGTATCAATGACATTTATCAGTATATTAGGTCAACTGGGATTTTAGACAGTATAGTGTTCACTCATACAACATTTTTGAGAGTATTCCTACTTAAGAATTTTATCCTTTAGGATATCCTTACCTGATATTCCAACCCTATTTATCAGAGGATAAGTATGTTTTCTGAAAATAAAATAGATTGTACAAATTTAGATCCTTCAACTTTGCCAGTCAAATAGAGAACAAGTAATTGAAACTGTTCAGCTTTGGTCAGGAAAGCAACTAGCATTAGGTGATAACATAAATGTCACTGTCAGAAAGAGGTTAAATTATTTTTTAGTTTCAATGGTTGGGAAAGAAATTTTGTCGTTTTGGTTGTTAACATAAATATCACTTACTGAAAACTTAAATTTAATTACTATAGTAAGGTATTTCATTAATAACCCAGGCTCAACTTAATTTATTTAACTAGCAAGCACCAGAGTCCTTGTAGATATAACAAAACCAGGTTAGCTTGAAAGAGTTGGTAGAAATGATTTTCTAAGGCTCAAGATTACTGCCCTATGAATGATGTCTCTTTATTTCCTCCTATTTATACAACTATGTAGATAAAATGTGTTAAATGGAACTGAGAGAATATTTGGTTTCCAAATACAACTTGTATGTATATAGATGAAGTCTTAAACTTTTTCCTGGAATTATCAGAAAAATTTGGTAAGTGTTAAATGATATGATGGCCTAATAAATTATTTTAATATAATGTAAATGCAAATATTATCATTATAGTACTTTATTAGTTGTGCTGTATTTTCATAATTTTTTTTACTTGTAATTTTTTACTAAAAATTAACTGGAATTGAAGGAAGGGTAAGGGGAAAAAAGAGGGTCTAAACTATGTATGTATCATCTTATCACATCAGTGACTTTTATTTATTTTTATAACATTTACCAACATTTAGTAAAGATCCTTGTTTCAAACTGAGTTGTACAACATTCAGTGGCAAAGTCAATTGGAATCTAAACTTTTCTGCTTAAGTAATCGTTTACAGCTAACTAAGAAGGTATGTCTAACAATGATTTAAAAGTAATTAAAATGATGTTTATAGTACTGCTTCTCTTTACTTTCAATTTTTAGGTGGTAGCTAAATCACTTGAAGCTCACTGAGAGAAGGAACAAGAAGATGACTCAGCCCCAGATATTTTCTTGAATTTCCCATAGAATTGGAGGTCTGCAACAAAAACTTTTACACGCTAGGTCAGTGGTCCTCAAGCCAGCATATTTGGCCTCATCTGTGAATCTGAGAGAAATGTAAATAGATGAGTCCTACTCTACGTACTAAATCAGAATCTCTAGGGGTGAGGCCCAGGAAATTTTGTTTTAACAAGTTCTCCAGTTGATTTTTATGCATGTTAAAGTTTGAGAACCACTGCCCTAGGCCAAGGATATGTAAATAAAGGAGACAGACATTAAGTATTTTAAGGGTATCTAATACTGGAACAGTGAGCATTATGTAGCTATCTTCTACTATCTTCAGTCAATGGCAAGCAGCCATTTGCTTCATATCTTACAATGTTCTTAGAGAATTCTGCAGCATCTCATTGATAGTTTAAAAGAACATAAAGTGTGTTATGTGCATGTAAGTGAAGTCAGGAATGGGAATAAGTAGATATAGAAAGAGAACCCCCCCAAAAAAGTCTTGCAAATATGTTGAGAAAAAACTGGTATGACCTGGGAATTTA